>NC_083714.1:126640564-126945356 GCF_033118175.1 Dama dama | reverse complement strand
ACGCATGACATAAGCTGCCACAATTCTGAGAACTGGCCTCAAAGAAATGGGAACAAACGGACCCTGGAACTGAAGATTAACTGTACTTAAGACAACCAAGATGACTCAAAGTTGACTGTGCCTTTTTTGCATATAGTCCCCTCCTTCTATCAACAAGTTCTTGTCCCAGTGGTTGCCAGTGGGGGGTGGTGGTCCATCTTTAGACAGACATCTGCCCTCCTACCACTCCTTGCAGGCCTCTGAAATAAAATAAAGTTTTCTTTACAACAACCTGGCCGGTTTACTGGCTTTTGAGAGGAGAGCAGCTGGACCCCACACACCTTTCAGTAACAGATATTGGTGCCCATTGTGGGGCTGCCTACTGCTGGCTCTTGAGCTTTCATGGTACCTGGTTTTCCTGGGTTGTCCAGGGGAGACAGGTGGCCGTGACAATGTATGAGCCTGCTGCTTGTGGCTAGCTAGCCCAGAGTAGGGAATTTAGGGGACGTTTCTAGCAGCTGCCAAAACCATTTGTTTTGAGAATCCTCCCTGTTTCTCCCTTGCTCAGCACTGGCTGCCAACTTATGCTTTTCCTTGGTGGAATGGAAACTTACACTTGAGATGAGCTGATGAGCTCCAAATCCTGGTTAGTACACCAGTGTGCACATGGGCAATCTTCTCATTTGTGTGTGCTAGTGCTATTTGGGCATTCTTGCCAATTGGTTTTGATGTTGAGAACTGTTTGGGGCTTGAGGTGCTATTTGAACATTTTGCAAATTGGTTCTTATGTGTGTCTGATGTTGATGATTATTTGTGAACAGTGCTATTGGTGCATTCTTGCCAATTGGTTCTGACCTCTATCTACCATTGAGGACCATTGGTGAGCACCATGATACTCACGTTGGTGAGTGTCATTTGGGCATTTTGCCAATTGGTTCTGACGTCAGCTACTACTGGAGATGCTTCAGTTGGGGAGGTGTTTGTGAATCTGTACCAGTCTCTCTCGGAGAGGGTTTGTGACCAACCTGTTGTTTGGTGCGTGTGTGTGTGTATTCCGTTTGTGTCAGTGGTATTTTGTTGCCTTATGCAAAATGGGAAATTCAGGTTCAATTCATTAAGAAAAATTTTAGTCATGGAATCATGACTAACAAAAAAGAAACTTTTTTGAACAATATATAGCAAAGTATTCTTTAGATTCCTAAGAAAATTGGTTAAGATGAAACTCTTGCAATTCTAAAAACCGTTTCTTTTTGCATGTGCAGTTAGAGAAGGCTAGCTTGATAAAACAATTTTTTCAGATCACGCTAAAACGAAAATATGCCTAGAAGAAAGTTGGAAGTTGACTCTCATCATGTCCTTGAATTACAAACATGTCCACTTTGCCTGAGACTTCATCTTTGGATTAATAAGTAAAACTTCAAGCCAAAGGGATGAAAGAGAAGGCTTAAAATTGCGTGTGTAAAATTGGCTAATCTGTTATTCATAAACAGATACATTTAACTGCAATGTCTAATTCATGAAATGTAAAATGATGAAACCATGAGATATCCATTTGTCTGGTGTCTCAATATGGGCTTATGACTTTGGATAATATTGCTGAGGTTAACTTTTAAAGGAGTTCTACTGAATTGGCCTTAAAAAATATAAGCACTTACAAATAAAACAAATCTAAATATATCTTCTTTTGTCTTCTTGTAAGAACAAGAAGGAAACTAAAGATGTTTGGGTTTTTTAAACACGCATGTTGTATCATTAAAGAAAAATTATGGTGTGATAAAATGAATGTTTTTAAAGTTTATGGGATATGTTCTTTTATTTGCCAATCCGAAAGTGTTGCTATAACATTTCAGTCACTTGTGTCTTGGATTTGTTATGCTTTCCAGGATTAAAACTTGTGATGTGCAAAGTGATAAGGAAACCATTGCAGTGTGTAAAGCAAGTAGGATATGTGTTGTCAGCAAAAAGTAGGTATAAAGAATGGAAATATTTTTGTCGAGAAAGAATGATGATAACCCTTCTGTCCTACAGGTGTTTATTTCTGTATAGGGAAATGCAGGACAAGTTTATGGGGATTTAGGAGATGATAAAAAAGGTTTCTGAAAAAGGAACTTCAAAAAACGAATTTTGTACCTTGGCAGGATTAAGATTACACTAAATTTAATTAGGTAAATGATTTTTATTAATAGTAAACTGATTCTCTAATTTTTTTCCTTCTATCTATGAAGAGAGCAATGTTCTAGTGGAATATTGATCTGAATTTGGTAACAGACTTCTGAAGGAAAGTAATTGTCTTGTTTCTAATCATATGTTGACCCCAATGTTCAGGATGGAAATATTGTCCAATAATGTGGTCACAGAGTATAACTACTTGTGATATGTAGCACTGCTGGCTTTATGTTTATGACTTAAAGCACATGTACAATATCTGTATGACAATTGGATATAAATGATAAAATGTATGGCCTAGAAAGCATTTCCCTGTGAACATACCTCTGAGCCTGTTCATGGTATCTGATTAGTTTTCCCCCAACATGAACAACTAGGCAAATATATAAACAAAAACAAGGCCAACCACCCAGAGAAATGGATGTACCCAGAGCAGGGAAAAAAGTCACTCTGCCAACGTCAGAGAAATAATTGATGATCAATGCTTTCTTTGAAAGGAGTTACAATTAAAAGGGGCAAATGATGGAAGAAATTTTCACATGCTGAGGTATGGGGAAATAATGCTGGCCTATAGGTGATTTATCTTGAACTTTAGGCTAACAAGCACAGCCTGTTTGTGGCCTATTAAACATACACTATACATCTGCTTTAACCATTAAAGAAAAATACATTCAGAAAAAAATACAAAGATGCATTTTGATTATTATTTTCATTGTAATGTCTAATAATTTTCAAATGCTTGTCCAGGTACTATGACAAAGTAATATTCCCTTTCTTCTTCTGTACCTGTCCCTAGTCATGATTGCAGAGTAGTCAAGAAAAGGGAGGTTTAAAACAGAGAACGCTATGATCCTTGCCTTCCTGCATCCACCATGTCCTCATTCAGCCTTTTGTGTGTGGAAAACTTTAGTCAAAGAATAAGTTTAATCAAAAACATCAGAAAATGTGAAAACAAAGGAAAACAGTAAAGAAACCAAATAATAATAATGTACTCATTAAGCATAGTCAAGGACCTTTAGTTCTACAGATACTATTCTGAGGTACATCCTGTGACGAGTACAGATATCAAAAACTAGGGTGACAAAGTTAGCTTCATGATGACCAGGCTGTACCCACGACATATGCTGCCACAATTCCAAGAACTTGCCTCAAATAAATGGGAACAAACGGACCTGAGAACTGAAGATTCAGTTCAGTTCAGTTCAGTTGCTCAGTCGTGTCCAACTCTTTGCGACCCCATGAATGGAAGCACGCCTGGCCTCCCTGTCCATCACCAACTCCCGGAGATGACTCAAACTCATGTCCATCGAGTTGGTGATGCCATCCAGCCATCTCATCCTCTGTTGTCCCCTTCTCCTCCTGCCCCTAATCCCTCCCAGCATCAGGGTCTTTTCCAATGAGTCAACTCTTCGCATGAGGTGGCCAAAGTACTGGAGTTTCAGCTTCAGCATCAGTCCTTCCAATGAACACCCAGGACTGATCTCCTTTAGGATGGACTGGTTGGATCTCTTTGCAGTCCAAGGGACTCTCAAGAGTCTTCTCCAACACCATAGTTCAAAAGCATCAATTTTTCGGCACTCAGCTGAAGATTAAGGGTACCTAAAACAACCAATATGACTCTGATAAGATCACTGATGAGCAAATGGAAGATGAATATCAGAGCTGAATATGCTGTTTCTGCTCGTAGCCCATTCCTGTCCATGAAAGCTTTTACCACAATAGTTGCCAGTGGTGGGGAGTTGGCCTTAGGCTAGACATTCATCTTGCCACCACAGCTGCCAGCATCTGAAATTAAGCAAGCTTTCCTAGCCACCAACCTTGCTGGTTTTTTGGCTTTTGAGCAGCAAGCAGCAGGAAGCCACATATATTTCAGTAACTAAAGCACAGGCTAGGAATCAACCAATCGGAGCAAAGAACAGGCTAAAAAGCAGCCAAACACTGCAAAGGAGGTGCTAGGAGTCAGCCAGTCAGAGCAAAGTACAGAATAGGAGTCAGCCAATCAGAGAAAACTATGGGTATCAGTCAGCCAATCAGACCAAGTACAGGCCAGGAGTCAGCCAATCAGAGCAAGTGGGGGATAGATTCAGCCAATCAGGGTAAAGTACAAGCTCAAATCAGCCAATCACAGTAAGGTACAGTCTAGGAGTTAGCACATCAGAAAAATGCACAGGCTAGAGTCAGAGAATCAAAGCACTGGCTTCAAGTCAGCCAATCAGTGAAAGATAGAGACATGGAATATGCCAATCAGAGCAATATACATGCTAGGAGATAGCCAATCAGAGCAAACTACAGGCCAGGTGTCAACCAATAAGAGTAAGTAGAGGGGATAGGAGTCAGCCAACCAACATAAAGTACAAGCTCAAGGCAGCCAATCACAGTAGGTACAGTCTAGAGTCAGCAATAGACCAATGCACAGGATGGAGTCAGACAATCGGAGCAGAATACCAGTTTCAAGTCAGCCAATCGGTGCAAAGTACAGACTTGGAGTATGCCAATTGCGCAATATATATGCTAGGAGTTAGCCAATCAGAGCATATACATTTCAGGAGTCAGATGATCAGAGAAAACTAACAGATAGGCGTTAGCCAATCAGAGCAAAGTACATGCTAGGAATCAGCCAATCAGAGCAATACACAGGCTAAAATCAGCCAATCAGGGCAAAACACAGGTAAGGAGTCAGCCAATCATGGAAAAAAACAGGCCAGGAGTCAGCCAATAAGAACAAACAACCGAGTAGGAGTCAGCCAGTCAGAGAAAGTACTGGTTATAATCCCCCAAACAAGACCAATATAAAGCCTGACTTAACCAATCAGAACAGCATGCAAGCTTTGAGTCAGCCAATCAGTGAAAGTGCAGGCTAGGAGTCAGCCAATCAGAGCAACGTACAGGCTTGAGCCAGCCAATCAGAGCAAGGTTTAGTCTAGGAGTCAGCAAATCAGACCAATGTGGAGGCTCAAGTCAGGCAATCAGAGCAGAGAGCAATTTCAAGTCAGCCAATCAGTGCAAGGAAAGGCCACGACTCAGGCAATCAGAGAAAACTACCAGATAGGACTTAGCCACTCAGAGCAAAGTACAATAGTAAGAAAATCGGAGCAATGCACAGGCTAAGAATCAGCCAATCAAAGCAATATACAAGTTAGGAGTCAGGTAATAAGGAAAAACTAGAGGCTACAGTCAGCCGATCAGAACAAGGTCCTGGCTAGGAGCCAGCCAATCAGAGCAATGTACATGCCAGTTGTCAGCCAATCAGGGCAACAGTCAGGCTAGAGTTCAGCCAATCAGAGAAATGTTCAGGTTAGGACTCAGCCAATCATGGCAAAATACAGACTCGGACTAGGTCAATCAGAGCAAAGGACAGGTTGGGAGTCAGCCAATCAGAGAAAAGTATAGACTAGAGTTCAGCCAATCAGAACAATGGACTGGCTAGGAGTCAGCCAATGAGAGCAAACTACAGGTTAGACTTCAGCCAATATGTGCAGGCTAGGAGTCAGCCAACCAGAGCAATGTACAGGCCAGTAGTCAGCCAATCAGAGCAAAATACAAGCTAGGAGTCAGCAAATCAGGGCAAAAGACTGGCTAAAGTTCAGCCAATCAGACAAATGTTCAGGTTAGGACTCAGCCAGTCATGGCAAAGTACAGGCTTGAACTCAGCTAATCAGAGCTAAGGACAGGTTAGGAGTCACCCAATCAGAGAAACGTATAGGCTAGAATTCAGCCAATCAATATAAGGCACTTGATGGGAGTTAGCCAATCAGAGAAAAAGACAAGCAGGACTCAGCCAATAAGGGCAAAGTAAAGGTTTGAACTCAGCTAATCAGAGCAAAGAACAGGTTAGGAGTCAGCGAATCACAGCAAAGTATGGGTGAGAGTTTAGCCAATCAGAGAAAAATACAGGCTAGGACTCAAAGTACAGGCTTGGACTCAGCCAATAAGAGAAAAGAACTGGTTAGGAGTCAGCCAATCAGAGCAAAGTATAGCCTAGCGTTTGGCCAATCGGAACAAGGTATTGGCTAGAAGTCAGCCAATCAGAGCAATGTACAGGCCAGTAGTCAGACAATCAGATCAAACTACCTAGCCAATCAGAAAAATACAGGCTAGGAGTCAGCCAATCAGGGCAAAATATATGCTAGAGTTCAGCCAATCAGAGAAAAGTACAGGCTAGGACTCAGCCCATCAGCACAAAGTAAAAGTTTGGACTCAGTCAATCATAGCAAAGAACAGGCTCAGAGGCAGCCAATCAGAACAATGAACAGGCTAGGAGTCAGCCAATCAGAGCAAAGAATAGGCTAGAGTTCAGCCAATCAGAATAAACTGTGGGTTAGTAGTCATCTAGTCAGAGCATAATACAATAAGATAGCAAATAAAAGCCATGTAAAGACTAGGCTTAGCCAATAACATCAGCAAGCAAGCTTTGAGTCAGCCAATCAGTGCAAAGTACAGGCCAGGAGTCATCCAATGAGAGCAAACTATTGGATAGGAGTTAGCCAATCAGAGCAAAATACAGGCTAGGAGTCAGCCAATTAGGAAAAATTACAGGCTTGAGGTCAGCCAAACAGGTAAATATCCATGCTCGGATTCAGCCAATCAGGGTAAAGATCAGGCTCAGAGTCAGCCAATCAGGGCCAAGACCTGGTTAGGAGTCAGCCAATCAGAGCAAAGTACTGGCCAGGAGTCAGCCAATCAGAGCAGGCTAATTTTCACCAATCAGAACACAGTGCAGGCTAGGAGTCAGCCAATCAGAGCGGAGAACACATTTGAAGTTAGCCAATCAGAACAACGTACAGGCCAGGAGTCAGGCAATCTCAGTACACTATGGGCTCGGATTCAGCCAATTATAGCAGTGAACAGACTAAGCAGTAACCAATCAGAACATAGTATAGGCCAGGACTCTGAGAATCAGTGCAATACAGGCCAGGTGTCAGCCAATCAGAGAAAGTAAGGGATAAGAGGCAGCCAATCAGGGCAATGTACAGGCTTGAGTCAGCCAATCAGAGTAAGGCACAGTCTAGGAGTAAGCAAATCAGAACAAAGCACCATCCAGAGTCAGACAATCAGAGCATTGTGCAATTTCAAGTCAGCCAATCAGTGCAGGGAAATGCTAAGAGTCTTTAATAGAGCAATATACATGATAGGAGTTAGCCACTCAGAGTGATGCATAGGTTAGGAGTCAGCCAATCAGAACAATATACACGTTAGGAGTCAGTTGATAATGGCAAATTACAGGCTACTGTCAGCCAATCAGAGTAAGGTACTGGCTAGTAGTCAGCCAATAAGCTCAGAGTATAGGCTAAAGGCCCACCAATCAGAGTAATGTACAGTCTTTGATTCAGCCAATCAGGGCAAAGTACAAGCTACAATCAGCCAATCATAGTAATGTATAGTCTATGTGTCAGCCAGTCAACAAGAGGAGCAGCCTAAGAGTCAGCCAATCAGAGCAAAGTACTGGCCAGGGTTCAGGCAATTACAGCAAAGTATGAGCTAGTATTCAGCCAATCATACATTTGGACAGTCTAAGAAGTAGTCAGTCAAAGCAAAGTACAGGCCAGGACTCAGCCAATCAGAGCAAAGTGTGGGCTAGGATTCCACCAATCAGGACAAAGTACAGGCCTGAGGTCGGGCAATCAGAGCAAGGTTCAGGCTAGGAGTCAGCCAATCAGAGCAATGTCCAGGCTAGAGGTGAGCCATTAGGTGTCAGAGCAATGTACAGGCTTGAGGTAAGCAAAATAGGTCAGGCTAGAAGTCAGCCAATCAGAGCAATGTACAGATTAGGAGTCAGCCAATCAGAGCAAACTGGGGTAGAAGTCAGCCAGTCAGAGCAAAGTACCTGCTATTAGACAACAAATCAGATCAATGTAAAGGCTGCTGCTGCTGCTGCTGCTAAGTCACTTCAGTCGTGTCCGACTCTTTGTGATCCCATAGACGGCAGCCCACCAGGCTCCCCCGTCCCTGGGATTCTCCAGGCAAGAACACTGGAGTGGGTTGCCATTCCCTTCTCCAATGTGTGAAAATGAAAAGTGGAAGTGAAGTCGCTCAGTCGTGTCCGACTCTTAGTGACCCCATGGACCGCAGCCCACCAGGCTCCTCCATCCATGGGATTTTCCAGGCAAGAGTACTGGTGTGGGGTGCCATTGCTTTCTCCAGTGTAAAGGCTAAACTTAGCCAATAACATCAGCATGCAAGCTTGCCATGCCCTCCTCCAGGGAATCTTCCCACCCCAGGTCTCCTGCATTGCAGGCAATTCTTTACCATCTGGGCCACCAGGGAAGCCCAAGAATACTGGAGTGGATAGCCTATCCCTTCTCCAGGGGATCTTCCTGACACAGGAATCGAACCAGGGTCTCCTGCATTGCAGGCAGATTCTTTACCAGCTGAGCTACCAGGAAAGGCTAGGTACCCCCTTGCAAATTACTTGTCCTGTGTTAAAATTACAACACTTTCCTCTTTCTGTCTTGGAAGGAAAAATCCTAGTCCTTAAACAGGCATTTAAGGATCTCAGTTTCATCATTTTAGCCTTATCTCCTTAACATCCCCAGCCCTATCTATCCACTGTCTCCAAAACACATCATGGTCTTTCCCACTCCTGCCCTAATACTCATGCCGTTCTTCCACTTCATGTGCATCACTCTCTGTTCATTGCAGTCTAGCCCTTTGTCAACGTTCAGTTGAATGACTGTCTCTTAACAGGATTTTTCTCATCACCAAATCATATGCTAATCTGACTTGTTCAAAGTCCAGTAATTAATATTTGTTCTTAACAATTATGAATTATACTACTTTTACTGTTTACTTTACATTGATATCTAGATTATAAATTCTTTTCAAGAGCAAAGATTTGAAATACTCCAAAATCTGTATAGTAATAAGCATTTTTTATTGACTTACACTGCTTCCCTTGTGGCTCAGAGTGTAAAGAATCCACCTGCAATGGGGGAGACCTGGGTTTGATCCCTGGGTTGGAAAGATCCCCTGGAGATGGGCATGGCAACACACTCCAGTATCCTTGCCTGGAGAATCCCATGGACATAGGAGCCTGGTGGGCTACAGTCCATGGGGTTGCAAAGAGTTGGACAGGACTGAGTGACTAAGCACAGAACAGCACTGCCATGCTCATTAAAGAGGTTTACATTACATTTTTCATTGACTAATTAGTTTAGCTCTTGACACTCCATATCTTCAGAAATACTTTTCCATACAATAAAGCATACGGAATAAAATATACTATGCTTTCTTTTCTACTTATGATCAAACTTGGAACATGATTAAAACAGCTGAACCAGAAGAGTTTACATTCATATTGCAAGTAGAAGGCTTTATACTAAAATTAAACAAAAATATTTAAGGCATTTTGATGGCTTAAAATCTCATAATAACAGTTAAAATGAGAGATTTTATATATCATAAGCATTTTACATCCCTATTTGTGTTTAATCTTCCTAACACATGCTTATTTATATCCCTTTTGGAAATGATGAGACAACCTTAGGCACTAGCTAAGTGATACAGGAGAGAATTAAATCAAGGCTGTCTTATTCACACACAACCACATGCAAACCTTCAGAGTGAAGATTCACTAAAGTGATGTCACTAAAGTATGTGACATCCAAATCTCTGATTTTACAGATTTATAAACTGACTCAGAGGTTAAAAGTCTTGCCATGGTCATACAAATACTAAGTGCACAACAAAGATGAGACTAGGAAGCTCGTGGCTTCCTGCATGCTTCATTTCATTAGGCAGATATCAGTCTGGAGGCTAGTTTTATTTGCAATCAATTCAGCTCAATTCAGTTGCTCAGTCATGTCCGACTCTTTGCGACCCCATGGACTGCAACACGCCAGGCCTCCCTGTCCATCACCGACTCCCAGAGCTTGCTCAAACTCATTTCCATCGAGTTGGTGATGCCATCCAACCATCTCATCCTCTGTTGTCCCCTTCTCCTCTTGCCTTCAATCTTTCCCAGTATCAGGGTCTTTTCAAATGAGTCAGCTCTTCACATCAGGTGGCCAAAGTTTGAGCTTCAGCATCAGTCCTTCCAATGAATATTCAGGACCGATTTCCTTTAGGATGGACTGGTTGGATCTCCTTGCAGTCCAAGGGACACTCAAGAGTCTTTGACAACACCACAGTTAAAAAGCATCAATTCTTCAGCACTCAGGTTTCTTTATAGTCCAACTCTCACATTCATACATAACTACTGGAAAAACCATAGCTTTGACTAGACGGATCTTTGTTGGCAATGTCTCTGCTTTTTAATATGCTATCTAGATTGGTCATAAATTTTCTTCCAAGGAGTAAGCGTCTTTTAGTTTCATGGCTGCAGTCACCATCTGCAGTGATTTTGGAGCACAAAAAAACAAAGTCTGCCACTTTTTCCTCTGTTTCTCCATCTATTTGCCACAAAGTGATGGGACTGGATGCCATGATCTTAGTTTTCTGAGTGTTGAGTTTTAAGCCAACTTTTTCACTCTCCTCTTTCACTTTCATCAAGAGGCTCCTCAGTTCTTCTTCACTTTCTGCCATAAGGGTGGTGTAATCTGCATATCTGAGGTTGTTGATATTTCTCCAAGCAATCTTGATTCCAGCTTGTGCTTCCTCCAGCCCACTGTTTCTCATGATGTACTCTGCATATAAGCTAAATAAGCAGGGTGACAATATACAGCCTTGACGTACTCCTTTTCCTATTTGGAACCAGTCTGTTGTTCCATGTCCAGTTCTAACTGTTGCTTCCTGACCTGCATACAGGTTTCTCAGGAGGCGGGTCAGGTGGTCTGGTATTCCCATCTCTTTTAGAAGTTTCCACAGTTTATTGTGATCCACACAGTCAAATGCTTTGGCATAGTCAATAAAGCAGAAATAGATGCTTTTCTGGAACTCTTGCTTTTTCAATGATCCAACGAATGTTGGCAATTTGATCTCTGATTCCTCTGCCTTTTCTAAATCTAGCTTGAATATCTGGAAGTTCACGGTTCACATATTGCTGAAGCCTGGCTTGGAGAATTTTAAACATTACTAGTGTGTGAGATGAGTGCAATTGTGTGGTAGTTTACTAGCGTTTGAGATGAGTGCAATTGTGCAGTAGTTTGAGCATTCTTTAGCATTGCCTTTCTTAGGGGTTGGAATGAAAACTGACCTTTTCCAGTCCTGGGGCCACTGCTGAGTTTTTCAGATTTGCTGGCATATTGAGTGCAGCACTTTCACAGCATCATCTTTTAGGATTTGAAATAGGTCAACTGGAATTCCATCACCTCCACTAGCTTTGTTTGTAGTGATGCTTTCTGAGGCCCACTTGACTTCACATTCCAGGATGTCTGGCTCTAGGTGAGTGATCACACCATCGTGATTATCTGGGTTGCAAAGATCTTTATTGTACAGCTCTGCTGTGTATTCTTGCCATCTCTTGTTAATATCTCCTCCTGCTTTAGGTCCATACCATTTCTGTCCTTTATTGTGCCCATCTTTGCATGAAATGTTCCCTTGGTATCTCTAATTTTCTTGAAGAAATCTCTAGTCTTTCCCATTCTGTTGTTTTCCTGTATTTCTTTGCACTGACCACTGAGAAAGGCTTTCTTATCTCTCCTGGCTATTCTTTGGAAATATACATTCAAATGGGAATATCTTTCCTTTTCTCCTTTGCTTTTGGCTTTTCTTCCTTTCACAGCTATTTGTAAGGCCTCCTCAGACAGCCATTTTGCTTTTTTGCATTTCTTTTCCTTGGGGATGGTCTTGATCCCTGTCTCCTGTACAATGTCATGAACCTCCGTCCATAGTTCATCAGGCTCTCTGTCTATCAGAGCTAGTCCCTTAAATCTATTTCTCACTTCCACTGTATAGTCATAAGGGATTTGATTTAGGTCATACCTGAATGGTGTAGTGGTTTTCCCTACTTTCTTCAATTTAAGTCTGAATTTGCCAATAATGAGTTCATGATGTGAGCCACAGTCAGCTCCTGGTCTTTTTTTTGCTGATTGTATAGAGCTTCTCCATCTTTGGCTGCAAAGAATATAATCAATCTGATTTTGGTGTTGACCATCTGGTGATGTCCATGTGTAGTCTTCTCTTGTGTTGTTCAAAGAGGGTGTTTGCTATGACCAGTGCGTTCTCTTGGCAGAACTCTTTTACCCTTTGCCCTGCTTCATTCTGTACTCCAAGGCCAAATTTGCCTGTTATTTCATGTGTTTCTTGACTTCCTACTTTTGCATTCCAGTCCCCTATAATGAAAAAGACATCTTTTTTGGGTGTTAGGTCTAGAAGGTCTTATAGGTCTTCATAGAACCGTTCAACTTCAGTTTCTTCAGCATTACTGGTCGGGGCATAGACTTGGATCACCATGATATTGAATGGTTTGCCTTGGAAAAGAACAGAGATCATTCTGTTGTTTTTGAGATTGCATCCAAGTACTGCATTTCGGACTCTTTTGTTGACTATGAGGGCTACTCCATTTCGTCTAAGGGATTCCTGCCCACAGTAGTAGATATAATGCTCATCTGAGTTAAATTCACCCATTCCAGTCCATTTTAGTTCGCGGATTCCTAAAATGTTGATGTTCACTCTTGCCATCTCCTGTTTGATCACTTCCAATTTGCCTTGATTCCAGGTTCCTAGGCAATGTTGCTCTCTACAGCATCGGAACTTGCTTCCATCACCAGTCACATCCACAACTGGGTGTTGTTTTTGCTTTGGCTCCATCTCTTCATTCTTTCTGGAGTTATTTCTCCCCTGATCTCCCAGTAGCATATTGGGCACCTACCGACCTAGGGAGTTCATCGTTCAGTGTCCTATCTTTTTGCCTTTTCATATTGTTCATGGGGTTCTCAAGACAGGAATACTGAAGTGGTTTGCCATTCCCTTCTCTGTATTTGCTATAGGTAGCTTAAATAATACATATGTATTTGTCAAACTCTTCAATGTTCAGTAGTAAACCTAAACCAACTTCACGGATGTAAATAAATATCCTAGTAAATACACTAGTATCTAGTATACTAGACACATTTTTAGGTGAAGAAAGAATCAAGGTGAGTCACAGTTACACACACACACACACACACACACACACACACACACACACACACACAGAGTGAGTCAGCTCTGCTTCCTGTGTTTCTGAAGAAGAGCCTGCACCATCCGAAGTAGTTTCCATCACAGATCTACCAGAGTGTGTGTCTTCCCTTTTTTCACTAACTCAGATGTTCTCTTTTCCCTTAATGCATCCATAGAAACTCAGTTGACATTTGCAGGTATTCATAAGGGAATTCTAGTTACTTCCTACACATACCAGTTCTGATATAGCCAAAAACCATTTGGTGACATTATCAACTCATTAAAGTGAGAGATGTGACAGAAAGAGCACATGCCATGTGGAATAAATATAAAAGCATGTCAACCACTGAAATGGAAAAAAACCCATCTGGCTGATTTCTCTTTGAAAAATGCATTGTGTGTTAAGCTCTTTCCTTAATACGTGACAGCCAATTAATCTCAAAATGGGGAATAGTATATAGTATTCAATTTAATTAAAACCAATACTGATTAAGAGTGCTAGATTTGAGAAAAATTATTTAGAAGAATCAAAGGTAGTCATTTCCCTTAAGGGTGCTTGTCTTCTAAAAGGAAGGGAATAGTTAAAGGAGAATTAGATAGAAACACCTGCCAAAGATATTCAAGC
Source organism: Dama dama (assembly GCF_033118175.1). Lineage (NCBI taxonomy): Eukaryota > Metazoa > Chordata > Mammalia > Artiodactyla > Cervidae > Dama > Dama dama. The sequence continues at coordinate 126,931,549 of NC_083714.1, read as the reverse complement.
TAAAATGAATAACTTCCACATTACAGAATGAGAATCAATCATTAGATTATTGAGAAGGAACTGAAAAAGATGCAAAGATGATTTAGGTGACCCTTAAAGGAACAGACTGAAATATTCAGTATATTGTCTACTATTATCATCTGCCTAGAACATATTTTGTTTCACATGCTATGAAGAAATGAATGTATTACATTTAAGGTAAAATACTGAGACATTAATATTACCTATCACACTGTTCCTGATTACTTGCTTGTAAAACACAAACCGTTTTATATTTTCTGGGCAAGAGTACTATTGATGCACATAGCAGCCACTTGGAGGATAACTGTCAAACCCTTACAATGGACATTCATGAAACTTAGCTGCCCCCAAATATTTCAAGCATTTAGATATCAATTTGACCAGTACTATACCTCTGATATAACTTCATTGGCAAGACATATCTTCATTCTCTTCACCCAAGAATTCTGAAAGAACTGAGGGAGTCATTCCCTACCAGATCTAACAGATTACCTGGTTGAACGGTAGATCACCCATTGTATTGTTGCCCTAGCATACTGGTCAAATATACAAAATTAATGACTCTAGTAAGTGGATGTTCAAAAATAAACTCATTTCTTCTCATGAATGTGTCATATTCATGACACATATGCCATATCAATGGCATATCAAGATGATATGCCACAAATGATTATTCTTTTAAAGCAGATGGTGCATTTCAGCAACAATTAATGAAGAATAGATATCTCTATTTCAACAAATTCTATCACCTACCATCATGTTTCTTTTGACAATCTGTTCTCTTCAATTCTAAGATTCCCATCATTTGTGAGTGGAGAACTTTCTTAATGTGTTTTAGAGAAATTCAAAGACTTTGCTGTTATATCAACCACACCTCAAATTGCCAAATGTGGAGCCACCTCTTCGAACCAGAAACAGAAATTTCCCCAAGTTCCTGGCCATTTGAGAGAGATTCCATGGGAGGAAAGGCACCAAAATTAAGATAAGTTACTTGGACCAAAATATGTTCTTCAAATTCATCGCAGGTGCCATATATAGTAGTATGGGAGTTTTCAACAGTAGATCAAATCATCTAAGCAATTTGTTTATGCTTTCTGTGGGAAAATATACTATTTTATCAATATTTTGAGGTTGCTTTACTCTTTCAAAGTAGCAATTAAAATGATACTTGTTATGTTTATGTTATATTTATGACAGCCCTGTATTTTGCAGGAGAATAAAAGCTAAGGAAAGATGCGTTTTCAACTTTCTTCAAGAAATACCAAGATTCTGGTTAGCACTGTCTGGCTCCTCAGACAACAACCCTAATTTATTGCTTATTTGCCCAGAGTAAAGTTAATTCCATAATACTTGTACTTTAAAAGGAGGGGTAGTTTTGACGTAATATCGTTTACAAGTCATTAACCACAGATTCATCATCCTCGTGAAAATACAAATGAGCACTCCAGTGTCACATTAAATGGGAGTAAATGTCAGGAATATTCTCTTTAATTTTAAATGAGAGAAGTCTACTTAAATATTTTGTCTGTCTTTGTATACAAGAATCTCTTCGGGTAAATGAAAAATACTATTTAGGATTCCTCTCAGAAAAGTACTTCCCCTTTTAACATTACTAAACTGACTTTAGGCGATGATAGAGATACAGGTGACACAGCTCAACAGGCTTGCCACTGTAAGTACAAGAACTGATGGGCTCAAATGGAGGTTGTACCACGTCCTCCTGATAATCCTTCTGATTTTGTGACTAAAGATCATAAAAAGTGGTAATTTTCAAGATGGGATATAGCATTAATATGAAAGTTTTAATCTTAATAAAATCCTTAGATGAACAAACTCCTTTGCTAAATAGAATAACATACTCATCATACTTGGTGGCACAATTCAGAACAGATCCTTATTATTTTTTTTCTGTACATAAGATATGGGTGAATAGTGGCAAAGGTTATAGGCAAGCTACTTTGCTCAGTACAAGTAGTCACCAATTACAAGTGGCTATCGAACATCTGAAATGTGGCTAGTCTGATTTCAGACGTACTAAGTGTATAATACACACTGGCTTTCTAGAAGTATTTTATAAATTGTGACTACCCAAAAGTCTCCAGACATAGTCAAATATCCTCTGGGGGCAAGGTTGCTTCCCTTTGGTCTGCAGTATCCAAATGGGTCTCATATTACTATACCAAGACAAGTTGGCAATACCAAATCTGAGAAAGGAAAAACACAGATACCAGACATTGAAATGCACTGCATTTGCTGATTTAATATTCTTAGCATGAGAATTACTTTCCAAAATACTGTTTTCTACTGGAACCATTATATCACTGTGACTGAGAATATGTTCATAAAACTATGAATTCAATATGTATTTCCTTAGACTGTTCACAAAAAATAAAATTAAAATTTCAATATGTAACTGTTTTTTAAAAAGATCATTTCAAGACATGGTGTCATTTTTCATTATAACAAATATTTGCTCTAAATGACAGCATCAGTTCAACTTTACATAAATAATAGATTATTAATGTGAATACACTCTTCCTGTGAATTCCCTGGTCATGGCTTTGGATCACATCTGAAGAGTGATGGCTTTAAAATTTTTCCAATATAAAATTAAAGTTTATATTTGACTTAATAATCAGTGTTTTACCAGATAAAGAGAATAATGAAACTGTGTGTGTTGAATAAAGCTCAAACTCCTTGTTCCACTAATCATCCATGTAGCAACATAAAAAGCAGTTCAAAGTCCTAAAAACATAACTAATACCTCTTGGCTGAAGCCAAGAGTCTATAATGATTTTTATTACAGTTCAGCTGTAGGTTCTTTCAAATAGTCACTTCCTTTTTTGTGTGGTATCACACAAATCAATAACCTACTGAACTAGAGATTTTATATAATATTAATGACTGTGCTAATACTCAATGTTGTTTTCAACCATGAAAAAGAAACAGGAGCTCTCATGCCTCATTTGTGTTCCATCTAAAGCAAAAGCAATAACTAAATCTTTTTAGCAAGAAGGAAAATACATTTGCATAAAGAAATATAATCATTTTGTATATTTAAAATTTTTATTTTAAATTAAATGTGCATTTGAATTTACAGTAACTGCTCCCAAGGCACAGTAAGTCAATAATGTAATTTTTTTTTTTTTTGCTAAGGCTTCATTAAAAAAATGGGAGAAGAGAAGAAAAAGGATATTCAGATAAAGTGGAATATCTAAAATCACAGCTAAGCACTGCTCACTGGACTTAAATAGCACAATTTTCATTGGGACAACAGAGAATGGAATATAATAGGATAATTTATATTAACATGCTTATAATGAAGTACATCCTCTCTGAGGGTCTTACAATACTTACTCTAGATATCTCTTTTTCTACCACTATAGTCGTTCTGTACTCTAAGAACCATTCCTAGCTAATGATCCACTGAGGGACAAATGAACTACTCTGGGTCAATGAATAGCCTGAATAGCCACAAGGTAGCATTGAACCTCTGTGATGCAAGGCTGTGACAGATATGTACAAGTAAATCAATAAAATATTCCTCTCATTAAATCTACTACCTTTCATTTCATAATACTTTTCTATAAATGCAATCTAACTTGATACAAACATTTAATGGTTATCTGAGGGGTGAGATTATTTTCCTGAGTCAGTTCAGTTCAGTTCAGCTCAGTCGCTCAGTCATGTCCAACTCTGTGACCCCATGGACTGCGGCATGTCAGGCATCCCTGTCCATCACCAACTCCTAAAGTTAACTCAAACTCATGTCCATTGACTTGGTGATGCCATCCAACCATCTCATCCTCTGTCGTCCCCTTCTCCACCTGCCTTCAATCTTTCCCAGTATCACGGTTTTTCCAGTGAATCAGTTATTTGCATCAGGTGGCCAAAGCATTGGAGTTTCAGCTTCAGCATCAGTCCTTCCAATGAACATTCAGGACTGATTTCCTTTAGGATTGACTGGTTGGATCTCCTTGCAGTCCAAGGGACTCTCAAGTGTCTTCTCCAACACCACAGTTGAAAAGCGTCAATTCTTTGGTGCTCAGCTTTCTTTATAGTCCAACTCCATATTCATACATGATTACTGGAAAAATCATACCTTTGACCAGACGGACCTTTGTTGGCAAAGTTATGTCTCTGCTTTTTAATATGCTATCTAGGTTGGTCATAATTTTTCTTCCAAGGAGCCCCCCAAAATAGTCTCTCACTGTTTCCACTGTTTCCCCATCTATTTGCCATGAAGTGATGGGACTGGATGCCATGATCTTAGTTTTCTGAGTGTTGAGTTTTAAGCCAACTTTTTCACTCTCCTCTTTCATCAAGAGACTCTTATCCACAGTCTTCAAATTGGCCCTTCTTTTCTTAATAGTTCTCACTCCAGGCATCCAGGAAGCAATGTGAGGTTTCTCCTAGATACTTCATAAATCTTTGCTAATATCTCTTCAGTAACTAAGGAAATAAGCACAGACTAAGTTTGTGGTCTGAACCCACTGTTAGGCGAACATAGCCCAAGAGTCATTCTGTATGTAATTTCCCTGAGTCTACACTTTGATCAGTGGGTCAAGGTGGTATTACAACTCCCCAGGAGTTAGCAACAGTTTGTACCTAACATCTAATAGTTTACCAAAGTTTTGAGTGTTTTATTTTCCCCAGTGCCCATACATCCTAGGAAATGGCTGTCATTCCCTCTAGGAAGAGGATTGGAGGAGTCACTGCAGTCAATCCTGGCTGCATTGCACAATCACCATTCAATATGACTTGGGCTCCCAATCAGTCAAGGCACTCTGGGTCTTTGAACTTGACTTGAATGTAGGATGTGGGTAAATTTACCCACTATGATGATGCATCAGGCTTCCACTTGCTCTATCAAGAATTTGAAATATTACCAGAAGGTTAGCCTAAAACAACATTCCACTAACCATTCCACTGGAATTTATGATACGGTAGTGTTTTATCTTTATTTAGGAAACCTGAAAGTGTCCTTGCTTCTTAAATCTACTGAATTACTAGATATCTTTCAGTTGTATGAATTACTGCTTTACTTTTGTGGTTCAGTTTCATCATTTCAATGGGAAGGAGGGAGAAGGACCACCATGTAATAATATTATTGATGACTATTTATTCATTTGCCAACAAATATTTATTGAATATCTACTACCTGCCAGACATTGTTCTAGGTACTGGAAATGAAGCAGTGAGTAAATCAGGAAAAATATCCCTGCCTTCATATAGAGCTTGCTTACTGGTGGGTGAAGACCAACAGTAACCAAGATAAACAGGTGAAAATATGTATTCTCAGTCATGTCCAACTCTTAGCGAGCCCATGGACTGTAGCCTAACAGGCTCCTCCATCCATGGGATTTTCCATGCAAGAGTACTGGAGTGGGTTGCCATTTCCTTCTCCAGGAGATCTTCCCAACCCAGGGATTGAACCCAGGTCTCTCACATTGTAGGCAGACGCTTTACCGTCTGAGCTACCAGGGAAGTCATATTGTATGTTAGATGATAACAATACAAAGTAAAACAAAATACAGAAGGGAAATAGAAGTGGTGAGAGAGGAGAGTTTGTACACTTGCAATTTTGAACAGGTTGGCCAGATACGTCCTTCCTGTGAAGGTGACATTTCATTGAAGACCTGAAGGAGGTAAGAGAGTGAACTCTGTAGGTATCTGGGGTCAGAATAGTAGGGACAGAGAAAAGAGCAAGTGTGTCTACACCTCAAGGAGGGAACATGCCAGGCATATTTGAGAAACAGGGAAGACTAGTAAGTGATGCGTAAATAATTGAAGAAATATCTATTTAAGTATTAGTAATGGTTAAAATGAACACTAGTAGAATTCAAAACCATTTGTACTTTTTCATCGTTAGGCAAGATGAAATCAAAATCAGACAAGTTTCTCATAACTGTTTGAAAGCAACAAGGGAATGTTGAATGATACAAAGGAATGCTTACAAAGTAGGCCAACCATAACTGTATTTTGTGATCCCTGATCTGTAACACAATATGACTGTGTGTGTGCTCAGTCATGTCTGACCCTTTGCAACCTCATGGACTCTATGCTGCCAGGCTCCTCTGTCCATGGCATTTTCCAGGCAAGAATACTGGGGTGGGTTGCCATTTCCTACTCCAGGGGATCTTTCCAACCCAGGGATTGAAACCACATCTCCTGCATTGGCAGGCAGCATCTTTACCACTAATGCCACCTGGGAAGCCCTATAACACTATATCATTTCCAAATAAAATGTAAAGCAGCAAGGAAAGTCACCAGAAGGTTTTCTCTGAGTTGTGGGTCTTGAGTTAGAAAGATTTTCCTCCTTTTCCTTTTCTGTATTGTCTAGTGTCTACAGTTTTGCTTTGCTTTCTCTAAAGGAACTAGAATACAGGCCTACCTCATTTAATTGTGCTTTGCTTTGTTTTGCTTCACAGATACTGCCTTAAAAAAAAAAACAAGTTTAAGATTTGAGGCATCTCTGCATGGAGTGTCTTTTGGCACCATTTTTCTAACAACATTTGTTCCCTTCATGTCTTTGTGTTACATTTTAGTAATTCATATGATATTTAAAATTTTTTCTTTAGTATTATGTTTGTTATTGTGATCTGTGATCAGTGATTTGATGTTACTGTGATTTGGTGACGATTCAGATGATGGCCCACACTTTTTAGCAATAAAGCATTTCTTAAGGTGTGTACATTTTAAAAGACATATTGCTATTGCACATTTAGTAAAATATAGTATAGTGTAAGCATAAGTTTTATATGTGTTGGGAAACCAAAACATTCATGTAACTTTATTGCAACACTCGATTTACTGTAGTGGTTTGGAACCACAGTATTTCCAGGATTGCCTCTATAACAGTTAAGAGATAAGGATTTGAATTAGACCTGAGTTGAAATGCTGGAGCTACTTGATTTACTGTTACCTTGGCTAACTGTTCATATCCGTAAAATGGAGATAAGGATAACGACTTTATAGGATTGTTTTAGATACTAAATGTCGTACTGTTTTTAAATGTGTTCATAAAAAAAAAAAGAAAGGTGTTCATATAGCGCCTGATTGTCACAAATACTCAATGGTAACATCATTATCAATCAAAAGTATGGCTCTTGAAATCAGATACTTTTTAAAGTTATTGGCTTAACTCAAACAATAACTCAGACATGTTAAATGATACCTCTCGTCACTCAACTTAAAACGGAGATCTCAGAATAATTTCTACTCAAAACTCCCTTCATGGATATCACTTTTTTTTGTTGTTACCTTTTTTTTTTTTGCATTTCTGGTGAGAACACTGAGGATCTATTAATACTTTCTTTGCAAATTTTTTTCATTTATTTATATTAGTTGGAGGCTAATTACTTTACAATATTGTAGTGGTTTTGCCATACATTGACATGAATCAGCCATGGATTTACATGTGTTCCCCATCCCGATCCCCCCTCCCACCTCCCTCCCCATCCCATCCCTCTGGGTCTTCCCAGTGCACCAGCCCTGAGCACTTGTCTCATGCATCAAACCTGGACTGGCGATCTGTTTCACACTTGATAATATACATGTTTCAATGCTATTCTCTCAGATCATCCCACCCTTGCCTTCTCCCACAGAGTCAGAAGGTCTGTTCTATACATCCGTGTCTCTTTTCCTGTCTTGCATATAGGGTTATCGTTACCATCTTTCTAAGTTCCATATACTTGCGTTAGTATACTGTATTGGTGTTTTTCTTTCTGGTTTACTTCACTCTGCATAATGGGCTCCAGTTTCATTCATCTCATTAGAACTGATTCAAATGAATTATTTTTAATGGCTGAGTAATATTCCATGGTGTATATGTACCACAGCTTTCTTGATACAGTATGATTAACTATAGTCACCATGGTGGACATTCAATCCCCAGGACTTACACATCTTACAGGTAGCTGAAAGTTTGTTCTCTTTGACCAGTTTCTTTAACAGTTCAAACAAAATCCACCTTCTGGTTGATAAGTGTATAGATAAGAAAAGATGTTTATTATATTTACAAAAAATAGATTGTTTTTCTCATTTTAGGAGTGCTACATGATTTTTATAGACTCTTTGGAACAGGTAGGACATCTGAGGAAAAATATGTCGAAGATAACCACTGTAATATGTATATGTTTCTGTCCAATATTTTACAGTATGTATTTTAAAGTTTTTTTCTTAATCTGAAAGATGTTTAAATTATGTAATTTGATTAATGCAAAATAACACTTTTGAAATGTCTTAGTTTCTCATAACTGAAGCCAAATATTCATGTTATTTTTTTTAACTAAAAGAAGCATTTAAAACATTAAATAATAGATACTTAGATTTAGGTGCCAATAAAATTGAAATCAAATTTTATAATATGATCAGTTCTTCAAAAGATGCTCTTGTATAACACCAGACAAATAATATTTCAAGATAAAGTTTAATTAAATGTGTTTTGTTAGAGTTTTAATCTAATTTCTTTCATTTTCTTCTAAAAAATTTTAAAATGTAAACATAAAAATGACACGCTAACCAAGAGAAACTGTAATCCTTCCCATTGTTTTAAAGTGCATATTCCTAGCTCATGCAAGTCTGTCAGCATGTTTTCAATCTAATGTTCCAAGGTCAAAGGCACTCTGGAGATATTTCTTAATGGAATTTTCAGGCGAGTCAATGCTATTGTACAGTAGACTAAACAATTTGACGACCAGCACATTTAGAATATGTATTATGTAATTTCAGAGAACTTTGGAAATGCAGGGGCTCCTTTTTAATGCTAAGCAGTATCTTTGGCCATCCTTTCTGAAGAAATAGAAAAAAGAATTTTGCTGACTTCTTTCCAGTTAGACAAAACTGCAGATGAATGGTGAGTGTAAATTTATTTCTTTCAGCAATTACATCAGTAGGCTAAAAGCCTGTACCAAAATTCAGATGGACAGTAAGGAAGGCAAGATAGAGCAGCTCGAAGCACTTGGCTGTCATTAATTTGTTAACAATTGTTCATGCATCAATATTATTAGATGATGTTATGAGGGTAAATCAGGTCTCCATCTATTAACTAACTTATGAAAATGATATTAAATTAGAAGAACTTTATTTTATGTTATCAAGTATGTATTAAAGCAGATTAAGCTATGTTAAATAATGCCATATTTTAAATAATGTTGCCCTGATCCATTTGAATGTTATGGCAAGAATAATATTTATCAGAACAAAATTTGATGTTGAACAGAGTTATCATTCTATTGTTGAAATAATTTTCTTTCTTTTATTTGATATTTACTATGTTTCTCATATTCCTCCATTGTTTGGTCTAATGTGTCTTTTCTTACCTCATTTTTAATTCCTCTTGCTTTCCTAACACATTAATGGTGGTTTTAAAAGCAATCTCTCTATATTCCCAAAGTCTCTCCCTTGAATATCTTCATCTACTTATTTTATTTACCAGCTATATATAGATAATAACCAAATATTAGACTTTTATTCTAGACTTTCCAGTGGCCAATTTCTAAGTCCCCTCTCTTTCTTTCCCTTTCCACTTACTTTACTATTATGTTTCAAAATATCATCTGAAGTATCTCATCAGTTTCTTCTCTCCTCTTCAGTATCCGTTGCTGTAGCCATAAACAAGATTGGTTAAGAGCTATAGCTCTCCCCAGTGATAGCCAATAGAACTTTCTGCAGTATCTTTGTTGTCAGATATGGTAGCCGTTACTGGAGCTATTGAACACTTAAAATGTGGCTTATGCAATTGAGGAAGTGAAACTTTATTTAATTTCAATTGACATTAAATCTGTGCACATAAAGCTAGAAGCTACTGTATTGAACAGCACAGGTATAGACTGGTGTCAGAAGTTCCAAGATAAGGACTTGTAGATTTATCTTAAATCTGAGAAAGTGTACATATCACTCTGCTGCTTAAAGACTTTCCATGTCTCCTCCTATGTTACTACATAGTTGGATTCCAAAGGCCCACATATAAGGTCCATGTTGATCTCATTCCATAACAGTTTTCCATTCAAGTTTACATTAAACTTGTCCTTCTATGCTCTAATCCATCCAAACTGAAATATCTTTGTTCTGAGTCCATGGCTTATACCTTCTCCACAGTCATAATTTGACTCATATTGTATTCTCCTCTAGAAATTCTTCACCCGAACTGTGTTTCCAAATCATCTTGTTTTTTAAGAAAATTTCAAATGTATTTGGAATATAACAGCAGAATACATTTTGTAAAATTGTGTATAATGAAACCATTTCTCCATCAGTTACATCAGTGGACCACAGCCAGTTTATTTCAGAAGCCCCAGGGTGCCTTAAGACTATTTGTCTCATCATCCATGTTATTTTCCCCTTCAGGGAACTGTCCTTAATAAATGTACGTTTCTTCTCCTGGTTAGTTTTTTTTTTTTTTTAATTATTATTCAATTTATTTAAACTAAAAGAAAAAATAAGTTCACTCATTTCTCTGACCACACCCGCTACCTCTCTACTCCCAACCCTCACCTCTAGCAACCAGAGGCTCTGTTCTGTCTATGAGCTTGGTTTTTTGTTTGTTTTATTTTTAGGTGCTGCATATAAGAGAGATCATATGGTATTTGTCTTTCTCTGTCTGACTTATTTCACTTAGCATAATGCCCTCAAGGTCTATGCATGTTGTTGCAAATGGCAAGATTTCATTCCTTTTTATGGCCGAGTGATATTCCACCATGTACCAATACCACAATTTCTTCATTCATTCATTGATGGACACTTCATTTTTTTCCATATCTTGGCTGTTATAAATAATACTGCAGTGAACATAGGGGTGCATATCTTTTTGAGTTAGTGTTTTCATTTTCTTCAGATAAAGACCCAGGAGTGGAATTGCTGGATTGTATTATAGTTCTATTTTTATTTTTTTGAGGAAACTTCATACTGTTTCCTGTAGTGTTGCATCAATTTACATTCTTACCAACAGTGTACAAGAGTATCCTTTTCTCCAATTTCTTTCCAACACTTGTTAAATCCTTTTTTTCTTTTTGAATAACTGCCATTCTGACAGGTGTGAGGTGATATCTCATTATGTGGTTTTGATTTGCATTTCTCTGATTAGTGATATTGAGTGTCTTTTCATGTACCCATTGGCCATTTGTATGTCTTCTTTGGAAAACTGTCTATTTTGATCTTTTCCTCATGTTTTAATGGAATTAACTGTTCAGTTTCAGCTGAAGTTGCCACTTATTTTATGAAGCTTTTCCCAATTTCCCCTGTTAAGCAAGCTCTCCCTCCACTGAATCAGTCTAGTTATTCGTCTTTATTTCCTCCTGACATATATCTATTTTATCCTTATTCAAGTTTATGAGCTCTTTCAGGTCATGTTCTATATCTGATTTGTTCCATAATCTTCAGTCTCTGGTCTACTGTCTAGTATATAGAAACAAGCAAAATAATGGATAATCAAATGATTGGTTAACAATGACTGAATTAATGTGGAATTTTGAATTTGCTACTCTTACTATCATCAGAGCATTTCAAATGCAAGTAATTACCTCATTAGATACATAAGAATTTATAAATGTATTGCACATGTGGAAATTTGTTTTATTTTTATTTATATATAGTCTATAAAATATGGAAACAGTCTCTTATAGCTGAAGGGTTTGCATTATTTTACACAAATTGTTTTCTTTTTATGTGCATATGTAGCACATATTTTTCTCTGATATGTCCTGAAAAAAGCAATTTTAATTTTTCAGTCTTCTGGATGATTGGCTCTGTTCTCCATTTTATTTCTCACATGTAGAGCAGTCTCAAACATTGCAATTATATGCTACAAAGCAAAACATCATGTGAAAATATTTATTTGGAGCCAGAATATTATGTTGAGAGAATTTTCCCACCATGAACATTTGTTTGCCATCTGTATTCAGTCCAAGCAAGTTGCTCATTACTATTAAGGAAACTTGGATAGTGGACCCTCTAACTCCTTGGAACTATTAAACTATAGCAGTTACCAATATAGTAAAGCTATGACGATATGACTCACTGTTTAATGTTTTGTGAACTTTCTCTGGAATATCCTGAGACGTTCACTTATTCCCTAAGAAACAGTCTCAAATAGTAAATAGGTATATTCATATTGTAAACACAAACCAAACAGTCTGTAATACAGTTATTTCAGTGGTAAACTTTATATTTGTCTGACTACAGAAATGAATGATTCTTGGGACTTTCCTGATGGTCCCATGGTTAAGATTCTTTAAGATTCTGCATTTTTGCTGCAGAGGGTGCAGGTTCGATCCCTGGTCAGGAAACTAAGATCCCGCATTCTCTATGAGTCTGCCAATAAAACAAAACAAACCCAAAATCTGTTGTAAACAGTATTAAATGACAGGCTGTACTAAGGATTAGACATTAGGCACTAGACAGGGTTCAGTTGCTAAAGAAGACTCACAGCACCAACGTGTTAAGACTTAAAAATGTGTCAGTTCCTTGCATGGAAAGGCCCCAACAAGGCACCAGCATTAACGTCCAGATACAGATCACAGCCAGAGGCTTGCTCAGAAGTAAGGGTGTGAGGAAACCAAGCTATTGGCCTCCCTTTGCAAAGGCCATTACTAGGGCACACATTTTCTTTTAGACCAAGAACACAGTTTTCTCTTAAATTGAAAACCACCTACATGGGCACATAAAACCACAGAACTCAGGAACCCAAAATGGAGTCTCAACCAGAATTTCTTACGTCCCAGTGGTCCCATAGGCATCTTCCTGCTGCATAATCTGCCCCTATGGCACTTTCCAGGTCCCTCACCAAGACCAGTTGCAAATCATCAGTCTTGCTTGTCAGTGAATATTGCTGACATGCTGATATATCTGAAGGCAACGGCAACCCACTCCAGTACTCTTGCCTGGAAAATCCCATGGACGGAGGAGCCTGGTAGGCTGCAGTCCATGGGGTCGCTAAGAGTTGGGCACGACTGAGCGACTTCACTTTTACTTTTCACTTTCATGCATTGGAGAAGGAAATGGCAACCCACTCCAGTATTCTTGCCTGGAGAATCCCAGGGACGAAGGAGCCTAGTGGGCTGCAGTCTATGGGGTCACACAGAGTCGGACACGACTGAAGCGACTTAGCAGCAGCAGCAGCAGATATATCACCCTAGATCTCCTCAGAACTACAGTTACAAAGCAACACTAGTAGTCCGTGCAGTTTGTGTCCTGGCCAGGATCAGGGCTGGGCGGGTATTTTTCTTATTTCAGAGCATTTTCAAACCTAGGGTAGGGGATTGACTCTCACAGCTCACACACCTAATAACAGGAACCATTTCTCTCAATGTGTAAAAGTGACAAAGGATTAGTATTCAGAATATATGAGACACTTGTAAACTACAGGGAGAGAGACTCCAAACATACTTTTAAATACACACACATAAAAATTTACTAATGGTTTAGGAATGATGAAAAACACCAACAAAAAAACTTAGCAGATTTCAAAATTCTCAGAAGTCTGCTAGATACATTTCAATAAGAATCTGAGAAAACCAAGGCCTTCACATGCTGCCAATGGCAGTGGAAAATGGTCCAATCACTTAAAAGAGCAATTTGACAATCCTTTACCACAGGGAAGGATGTTTCTACCTTAAGATTATTCATCTCCTAGGAATATACCTTAGAAAAACCAGAAAACAAAACATGGGAAACATTTGCATGATTATTTATTATAGCATTGCTTGTAATCATGAAAAATTAGAACCAATATATAACCTATACGTAGAAAATATAGATACATTAGTTACCTATTTTTTAATGGACTACTCAGTAGAGGTTAAAATGAACAATTCTTGTATCATGAATCAGTGATGTAATATTATACAAACCCTGGGTCGTGAATATGCTATTAATTCTAAAATTTTAAAACATAAAGCTGAGTGGAAATCAAATTACAGAAAGACACAATTTATATTGCATCACTTATATACAACTTAAAAACCCAAGAAAATCTCATCATGTGTTATTTGTGGGACCATTCAGATGTCATGAAATATAAAATTTAGGAAAGATGAACACCACCTTCTGGATAGTAGTACTTCTATGGAGAAACTTAAATATTCTTAGTGAGGGGTCCAAAATGATTTATCTCTTTGAAAATAAGAACTTATGATAAATATGGCAGAAGGTTAACTACAGCATTTAGAAAATTAAAACTGTTCCTCCTAGAATTTAGGCTGTAGAGAGACAAGTGACAGACTTGCATCTGAAAAAAAAAAAAAATCTATCAAATAGATAAGGAGGCTCTTCCAAAATAGTCAGCCAACACATTACCACATCAGAGGATTTCAAAGATTAGTGCCACGTGTGTGTGTCATGTGCTCAGGCGTGTCCAACTTTTTGTGACCCCCACGGACGGTAGCCCACCGGGCTCCTTTGTCCATGGGATTCTCCAGGCAAGTATACTGAAGTGGGTTGCCATTTCCTCCTCCAGGGGATCATCCCGAGCTAGGGATGGAAGCTGCGTCTCCTGTGTCTGCTGCACTGCAGGTGGATTCTTTACCACTGAGCCATCTGGGAAGCCCCTTAGAGATTGGTGCCCCCTGCAAAAACTTAAAAGGTGCAGCGTCAGGAATCTCATTTAACTGGCCTGTTTCACAGTGCTAGGGCATCTCGACACTGACACCTAATACAGAGCTAACCTAGCAAACACTCTCAATACGTAACAGTACAGCAAATCAGAAGTTTGCTTTCCCATGCCAAGGGCTGCAGTTTGAGTTCCTTGTCTTCTCTAAGGACGGCATCACCGCCTTGTTTAAAATACAATGCTCCGCCACTGTGGTTTTACTCACATCCCTCTGGCCCATTACACTGATCTTGCTAACTGAATCTTTTCACAAAGAGGTAGCCAGCACCCTAGATGCCAAAATACAGACCTATCGGCCACGTCATCGAACTTACTAGGCATCCATTAATCTATGGCACATGGGGATAGTCCCTCTAAAGGGAGCAACAAGTTCCAGCAACTCAAACTTCCCACAATGAAGCAAGCAGTGTAGTTCTTAGAACTCTGCAGCCATACATTCCACATTCATGATTGCTTTTCTGATGAATTTAGGTAACTCAAAAGCTATCTGGTTTTGAGTAAGGCTAAAAATAAGAGAGAGTTCTACAGTCAGCTCAGGCTGGCATTCAGAATGCCTTGGCACGTGACCTCAGGATACTTCCAAGTGTCTGTGGCATGTAATCAAAACCACAACAAAAGTCAGACACCCCATCTGTTGGAGGAGGGCTATGCTATATTCTGCCAAAAACTTGTCCGTTTGTTGGTTTGCAAAACAGCCCCATACTGGTAGGCCAAGGAGACTGAAGAGACAGCCACTTCAGATTGGCAGGTGGCAGGTCTAAGTAGCAAAGGAACTTACCCCCGAGGCTTGTCTTGGGTGCCGCATAATGAGGTCTCCACGCCTGCCCTCCAGCATCCTAGAAGTTTCTGTGGCTGCATTAAAGGGGTTCAGCCACAAATCCAGATGGTCTCAACATAGCCGACTCTCTCAGAGCTGTGCCTTGTAATGGCTCCACTGTTGGGAACAGCATGCAGAGCACATCTCCCACCACCACCAGAAGGGGAGGAGCCTCCGACTACCAGGCTACACGTGGAGGGTCAATCAGCGGTCACATCCTCTTGATGACCTCCTCCAGCAGCAGTTGACCATCAAGCCTTAATTGGCTCTAGAGAATGAACATCTGAGTATGGACAATCAAGTACCCAGGTGGGCTCAGCTTCCCATCGTAGATTATGTGCTATCTGACCCATATTTCTCATACATTTGAATTTATATGTGAGTATTCCATTTCTTTAAAGGAAAATGAAACAGGATACCGGATCCAAGCATCTTGAATAGCAGAAGTAACTAAGAGGAGCACGGGGCTCTTACTGTCCCCACTACTCTGGCTTAGCAACTTCTCCCTCCAACCCATGCCTCTGGCTTCTAGCGGGGCATTCCCCCAGACACGAGTCAGATAAAGCATGGACCTGACTCGTGAATGAGTTTGCCTGCATGCTGGAGGCAGCTGGAAGAATAAGGTTCCTACATTACAGCCTCACTGAGGGAGAGCCTTGCTAAACCATGGGGAAGGGAATTCTCTTCTCGGGGCAGAACCTGCAGTTCACTCTGTCCTCTATTTGTTTAGAAAGAGAGCTTATGTGTCTGCAGTGAGTTACAGGCAGTTTTGGTAGTACATGATATTGCAGTTTGGGTTTTAGCTACTTTTGTTCCTCTAAGACCCTATCTTCCTGCATATATTCCTTGCTGACCCTATGAAAGGCTCCTGAATCACCTTTTCCGCCCCCTGCTTCCCAGTATTAGGGGAAGTAAAAGGATTCCCACTGTGGCTTGTGGTTTTCTCAGGGTTCCAGCACTTCTGTTTAGTTCCCTTAACCCTGTCCTTACCTCTTATATAAACCCTTCAGTAAATTCAATCAGACCTTTTAATACCTTTAAATAGGTTAGCTTTAACATATTTTGAGGTAACCCTGCCTAATGCCCATGTGATAAGAGGTGACCAAAACTGCTCCTTTCTTTACAAGAAAAGTCTAGAGATCTATTGAAACAGAAAGTTCTTAAAAGAGTTGTTGCTGTATTAGACTCTAATAATTGGATCATTCTATAAACACAGTTTAGCAATGAGATGAAGACTATGTGAAAAATAACCAATTTAACCACCTCAACACAACTGAAATATGATTGCAGGGGAAAAAAATGGGGTAACGGTAATTTTTTAAAGTATATTTTATTTAGAAAAACAGTAAAGAGGAATTAGCATATAGTGGTTACTGGCTCCAAGCATGTATCATTTCTTTATGAATAAGAATGGTAATGGTTGTAAGTGGAGAGAATTTTTAGTACACACCCTCTTATGCCCATTGAGGGAATTTTTCTTGTCCACTTCTCTTCGTGAGTGTGCCTCAGAGAGCAGCTCATGAGTATGGACTGCGGGGGATAGAACAATCACTATGGTAGTTAATTACAGACCCCTGTTTGGCAGATGTTGGCTTTCTCTGGCAAAAAAAGCAACCAGTAAAAACTTAAATTTGCTTTTTTAAAAACACTTCAGTTTAGGTGCTCTCTTAAATGGTAATAATTCAAAGAGATTTAATAGACTATGAGACCTGAATGTGAATAAAAACTTTTCTTCTGAATCTTTGCAACCAATCTGGAGTAGCTTTCCATTTCCCTTTATCTCTGTTATAGGGCACAGGGGAAAATAAAGTCAGGATAAGCTCATGCTTTGATCTGTTTACCTCAAGACTCAGAGATACTGCATCTTTTGGGAAAGGTGCAACATCACATCTGTATTTGAATTCTTAAGACTCTTAGGACTGAATTCATTTGGTCAACAAAAATTTATTGAGCACCTATTATGTGTCAGGCACTCCTTGCACCACTGGAGATCTAGCAACAACAAATGTTTCTTAGATTATAATGAGGCTATGAAAAGAGTAAATAAGCAAAGCATATTCCATGTGTTGGAAAATATATGGAGTAAAACAAGGCAAGGGAGATGGATAAAGATTTTTGAGGAATGAGATAAAGGTCTCCAAATTAATAAATTGGTCAAACAAACTCTCTCTGAGAACATCTCATTTGACTTAAAACCTAAAAGAAGAGAGGATAAACCATGGGGATATCTTCAGAAGAGCAGTACAGGCAAGGTCTAATGAAGCAATGTACATCATCCTGCCTCTTTCCTCATGGACCTACAGAAGGACTTCCCTGGGAAATAAGCGTAGTAGAACGGCTAGATCATAGGGCACATACATTTAGCTTGATAATGTACTGTCTGATTGCCCCACAGAATGTGTACCACCAGGACAACACATCCTCATCCTCACTCAAACCTGGCATTTTCTAGCTGTTTAAATGCTGCCAATTTGTTATTATTACAAATTCCAATTAACTCACTGTTGTTTCAATTAACATTTTGGGGATGAATTGTGTACTTTGAGCAACTCTACCAATGCTATTTTCATATTTTGGATTTCTTGTTTTGTAAATTGTTCACTTCTCTATTAGAGATTATGTGTTTATATTTGTAGCTGTTTCTTAAATAATTTAGATACTAATCACTTGTCTGTTTTAGATGTGGTAAAAATCATGTTAGGCCATTTCTCAAAAACCATGTCCATGGTGACTGAAACATAAATCTTTACTTGTGATGTAATACAAATGGTCAAAAACGTCACTGTGACTTTCATTCAATAAACATGCAATAACCATCCATTAAGTGTTGAACTCTAAAGGAAGAGATTAAGTCCAATTAGTCCCACCAACCCTTTCCTAGACTCCAAAATCACTGCAGATGGTGACTGCAGCCATGAAATTAAAAGATGCTTGCTCCTTGGAAGAAAAGCTATGACAAACCTAGACAGTGTACTAAAAAGCAGAGACATCACTTTGCTGACAAAGGTCCATATAGTCAAAGCTATGGTTTTTCCAGTAGTCATGTGCAGATGTGAGAGTTGGACCATAAAAAAAGCTGAGCCAAAGAACTGATACTTTCAAACTGTGGTGCAGGAAAATGACTTTTGAGAGTCCCTTGGATAGCAAGGACATCAAACCAGTCAATCCTCAAGGAAATCAACCCTGAATATTCACTGGAAGGACTGATGCTGAAGCTGAAGCTCCAATACTCTGGCCACCTGATGTGAAGAGCCGGCTCATTGGAAAGGACTCTGATTCTGGGAAAGATTGAGGGCAGGAGGAGGAGACAACGGAGGATGAGATGGTTTGATGACATCACTGACTCGATGGAGATGTTTTTGAGCAAACTCTGGGAGATAGTGAAGGACACGGAAGCCTGGCGTGCTGCAGTCCATGGGGTCACAGAGTCAGACATGATCGAGCAACTGAACACCAACAGTCCCATTCACCCAGGGGTTATAATCTGAGGAGAGAGAACCATAACTGTAATTAAAGGCAAAAATAAGTTAAAGAAATGTCAAAACACTAAAATGGGAATATAG
Organism: Dama dama; assembly: GCF_033118175.1. Lineage (NCBI taxonomy): Eukaryota > Metazoa > Chordata > Mammalia > Artiodactyla > Cervidae > Dama > Dama dama. Next base: position 126,912,540 of record NC_083714.1, on the reverse strand, counting down.
GAATTGAAAAAATATGTATTCATGAAGATCAACTTGTTGAAGTTATGAGTCTAAGGAGAACAAGTCTTCATTCTTTTGTGAGGGATGGAGTCAGCCTTTTTACTCCTCTCTTAGCTATAGTCATGACTTTTCTGGGTGTTTTCCTAGTGGAAATGTCAGCTCCTTAATCTTTATTAATAAGAGCCTTTATTGAGATAGACATCTGAGAAGCCAGCGATGTGGATACGACTAAGAAATATATCCTGCCTGAAGAAGGTTACAGGGGGAAAAAAAAATCTAGACACCCTTCTTTTCACATACTGTGTATGAACATCTTGAGCTTTCTTCTATTGAAACTGCTTAGCTCTGAAGTTACATAGCTATTCTGATTTATTCTGCATATCTTAGCACCACTCCTTATAGCATTAACAATTGTTCATTTGAATTCTGTACTTGTTTCATTTAATAAAGATAAGCTCCATAAGGCAATGGTGCAGATATATTTAGAGAGTTGAGAAAAGGCAGATAATAAATCTAAACTGGTCTATAACTTGGAAACAGTGTATTGATGCAATCAGATTTTCATTTAAAATGGATGACTAAAACTACAGTGTGAGAAATGTGTTTGGTTTACTTGGGTGGATTAATGGTAAGATCAGTGGAGGAGAGCAGATGTCAATATCTTAGTAAGGCAGAGGAGTAAAAATGGCCTTTACTATGAAAGTACTAGCATGATGGAGCAAAAAGTCTATGATTAGCAGGAAAAATTCACAAGAATTTATAACATTCATTTACAGATTGTCTAGTGTTGGGGTGGGCTATTGATGACTTTTGATTTTTATCATCTGATATCAAGCACTGTCCCATGCATAGTTTGCTCACGCTGCCATAACAAAATAGGACAGACAGGGTAAATTAGAGAAATGTATTTTCTCACAGTTCTGGAGGCTGAAAGTCCAAAATCCAGGAGCCAGCAGGGTTGGTCTCTTGTCAAGCATCTCTTCCTGGCTTGCAGACTTCTTCCTTCTCACTATGTTTTCACATGAAATTTCCTCTGTGCACATGTGGAGAGAGAAAGATCTTTGGCATCTCATCATCTTTTAAGGACAATGATCCTATCAGATCATGGCCCCACCCTTATGATCTCATTTAATCTTAATGATCTCCTTAAAAGCCCTGTCTCCAGATACAGTCACCTTGAAGGTGAGGTCTTCAACATGTGAATTTTGTGGGGATACAATTCAGTCCATAACAACCCAGGTTAACATACCTTTAATGAATGGAAAAAACAAATTAAAAGTGTGGATTATGGCCAGTATTGTCTTCCAGTCTGTGAATTTTCTTTCCACTTTCTTGATGGTATCTTTGAAATATTTTAATTTTATTAAATCCAATATATTAACTTTTTTTTATCACTTGCAACATTCAGTTTTACATAAAATAGAATTTGCTAATGTAAATAGTAGTTTGTGATTATATAGTCACAAAACCACATAAGTGATTCAAATTAGTTTTATTGATATTAAAGATTTTATCAGTCAAAATTATGTTATGTATATAAAATAGAAAACACAAATAACAGTGTATCAAATATAGCATTTTATTAGTTCCACATTTCTGCTGGGTTCAGAATATGTCCAAATAAATATATATATATATATATATATTTTTTACATTTATTTACTTGGCTGTGCCATGTTTTAGTTGCCCCATGTGAACTCTTAGTTGTGGCATGCAGGATCTAGTTCCCTGACCAGGAATCACATCTGGGCCCACTGCATTGAGAATATGGAGTCTAAGCCACTTGACCACCAGGGAAGTCCCGCTAAAATATTTTTTAACCAACACACACAAATGAATTGCTAATTGGTTGTTGGAAGGGATCTTGCCTACATCCCCTATTCACCTAGAGCACGGAACAAAGATCTGGCCAAATCTTTGTCCAAAGACATTATGCCAGGGTACCTTGACCCTATATTTGTTTCATTATGCCACATAAGAAAAACAGCAGCAGAAGTATCACTGATGAGAGCAGAAAGTAAGACCGCTGGTTTAGTTTTCATATAGTGACTGTAAATTACAGTTAGGATTCCAAAGAAAACAAGGTTTTACTACTGTTTAGTTGCTAAGTTATGTCTGACTCTTTGCAGCCCCATGGACTGTAGCCCACCAGGCTCCTGCATCCATGGAATTTCCCATGCAAGAATACTGAGGTGGGTTTCCATTTCTTTGTCCAGGGGATCTTCCCAAACTAGGGATCCAACCTGCATCTCCTGCATTACAGGGGGATTTTAGTGACTGTAATTATAGTTAGGATTCCAAAGAAAACAAGGTTTTGTTGTCATTTAGTCACTAAATTCTGCCTGGCCCAACAACTCCATGGACTATAGCCCACCAGGCTCCTGCATCCATGGAATTCTCCAGGCAAGAATACTGGAGTTGGTTGCCATTTCCTTCTCCAGGGGATCTTCCTGATCCAAGGATTGAACCCAAGGCTCCTGTACTGCAGGAAGATTTTAGGGACTGTAATTATAGAGTTAGGATTCCAAAGAAAACAAGGTTATATATCAACAAAGCCAACAAGAGCATGCGCTTGTTTTGACCAGTTTGGTTTATGTAACCACAGTGGAGCTGGGGATGGGATTATCTTCACTAAAATTATGCATGTTTGCACACATCACTGGTGGGAAAATGAAGTGACGTCACTATGACTTCCCTGAAAGCACTGGAACGACTATAGAACAGGTCAGTAGCAAAGAAGAATCCATGTTCTGAAAGAGTAAAGCAATAGATGTGGAAGAGATTTTTCTACTATATTACTAGAGTCAGAATTCCAACTTTTTTTTTAAAGAGCATTTTAATCAATGAAGTCAATGTCAATCCATTCATTGCTTACTTGAATATCATACACTTTTATTACCTTAGTTTATACAAACTCAGTGTAGCTGAGGAAAGAACTAATTTCACATGAACTTCATCAATTCCAGTTGTAGGAAGGGCAATTCTCCGAAGGAAAGCTGCAATGCAGTTCTCCAAAACAGCAGGAATAATTCTGAGCAGCTAAAGCTAATGATGTCCAAGAGTCCATCTTTAGCTCAATTTACTAAAAACCAACCTACCTAAAGTGAATTTTCCAAATGAATCATTAAACAAATGGTCAATTTGCAAAGGCCTACATTGCAAAGTTATAGTTTCCTAAAACCATTGACCAAATATAAAGGTATACCAAAAATGGTTTTAAGAATAATGCTGTGTCCATTATTTCAGAATATGAAGATGAAAAACATTATTTTGAACACTACATACATTCAGAAAGAATTTCACCATGATAAAATGTTCAACATATTATGTAAATATGAGTCTATTTTAACTTAGTATTCAAATGCTAGTTCATATTTTAAAGATCTTAAAATATTTTAGCCTTCAAATATAGTACTTTTATTAAATCAATTTACTTTAACTCTTCCTTGCAAATTAATGTATCACTGATAAATACTGGCCTTGAGGAATTAATTATATGATTCAGTAAGAATCATTTTGAATAGGCAAAGTCATTTCTCTTCTGCAAAATTTTGAAACTTAATTTTGCAGTAGTCTGCAGTATTTCCAACATTTTTTTTTTTATGAAACAAAATTACAGCAGTTCCTAAGGGACTATGTAATTGCAACTCATTACAGATTTGGGGGGTATTCTTTTGGTTATAAGATCAATTTATTAACTAAATGACAAATTTAATTTAGCTAAATGAATATACACATTTAAACTAGTTATCATTTAAAATTCTACTTTGCTTTGGATGCTTTCATTGAAATTGAATTATTTTATTTCATTTAAATTAAAAGAAAAATGAGAGATTCCTGCTATTCTGACATTCTTGACAGTGAGCACTCAGACCACACCATCAAGAATATCTAGGGTCCCAATTTATCCTTGTTGGCTTAATTCTCAGAATACCTTCTTGCAAATAGTAGCCCTAGATGTTAAATCAGTGGTTCCCCAAACCACAGCACCATCACCTATGCTACTTGTTAGAAATACAAAATCCCAGACACCACTCCACATGGACTAAGTCAGAAACTCTGGGGACAGAGGAGGTGTCCAGCAGCTAAGTTTGAACAACCTCCCTGGTGAGTATATTGGATGCTAACACTTGAGAGCCTCCATGACTGCATGTGGGATAACACTTACTGTGCTTTTTGACACAAAAGGATCCTCTGTTGACCACTGAAGTTTCAGAGCCTCCAGAGCAGCCAGTATCACTTTGTCCCATCATTCTGGGAGCCTAAAGTGTGCATGCAGAAAGAGCCACAACTGTTAGTTACTTCACCTTTCTTTTGCCTTGTTATTTTCAGAGAATACTTTTAACAATAGATCATCTCTGGTCATATCTTAGACCAAGCAACCAAACAGCTATCTTGGGAGGAGCAGACTTTCTTGGGGAGCCTCTTTTCTTTTAGAGGTTTGAAGACCACTCACCATGTCTGTAATGAGTTTACTGCTGAGCTGGCCTGGATGGGGGCAAAATTTCTGAGGTCCCCTGCACTTGGCCTGAAACATTGGGAAAGCAATCTTTCTCCTCTGATGTGTGTGGAGAAAATGCCTTGTCAGGGTGCCAAGTCTTTGCACCATCTTTCATCTCAACTCTTTTATACTGCTTAGTCAAGTGACAGGTTAATGCCTGCAGAACCAGTTTTGGTCCAGTTCTTTTGCAAGATCACCTGCCACTCACTTTAAATATAGGGGTACTTGGGAGGTATGGATTCAGACCTTGGCATCTCCAAAAAATTCTCATGGAAGAAAAACTGCTGCTTTCATCATCCAGTTCAATGCAGGTTTTCAGGGATATGTTTGGCCCCCAACATCTTCACTCATACCACCTTTACCTATAGGCAATATGGGTAGATACGTTCTCTCTAAGAGGTGAGGAAGTGGGCCTAGGGAAACCACAAAGCAGTAGACTACACACTGCTGTGACCTGCGACTTACCATCAAGAAAGAGTCTACCTGCCAAGAAGGACACGGGGTAGGCACCTTCATCTGGTGTGAAACCTCCTCCTCCTTGTGCTTAAGAGCACAGATTTGGGGTCCTGCTTTTCTAGGTTCCAATCTGAGTTCTGCCACCTCTTGGCCTGGAGGCTTCAAAAGGTAGTTTAATTCTGATCGCCACTATATTTTTGGTGATGAGATACTTCAACGTTCTCCATGTAAGTGAACTGAAATGAGATACCAGACACAAAGCCTTAGTATAACTCTTGGCATATAACATAGTTCTTATTAGTTATATTAAACAAATTGCAGCTCAAGATGTTGGGCAAGAGCAGTAGTTCTCAAGAGGTGATCCTGAAACCATCAGTGCCATGGCCTGGAATCTTCTTAGAAAGCAGATTCTCAGGGGTTCCACCCAATCAGACAAACCAGTAGGGATCTGTAACCTGAAAATTCTAGCCTAAAAACATATTTTTTTCATACTCCTCTCCTTTCAAAAGTAGAGCACCCTTCTCAATGGCATACCTAAATCTTGCCATAGAGCAGTTATTCTCAAACTGTGATCCTTGATCAGCCTCAGCTAAACGGTGGGTGGAGATGCAAATTCTCAATCTAACCTAGAGAAAACCTACCTAAACAAATTCACAGGGTGAGATTCGGCCAACCAAGCCAATTTAACAAACCTGCCAGGGACTGAATGTCTGCCCAAGTTTGAGAACACTCTTCCCTGGATCCCTGGTTTTCTAAATTTTCTATTCCATTTAGGAATCCCCAGGTGATTCTTTGAAAACACCTGAAGCACTGGTTTTACAACCAGAGACTGTGATCACTTTGAAATGAGGGAGGACCTGGGAAACAAAAATTTTCAAAGCTACCTTGACAATTCTAATACAAAGGAAGTATGAGAAACTCTGCTCTAGCCTATGTGGCCTGACTTTAGCAAAGGGAGCAGAAGAAGACCTCATCTCTTCAGAAATCTCAAGAAAAAACCTCCTCACACTGACTCCAGAGGGGCTATGTGCTCACCTCAACTTCAAATATTTTGGGAAGGGGGATAAAGGATTGATCAATGGAGCCTTTGCATTCTTACCCTTAGTGTGTGGGAAAGGGTGAACTCCACTAAAATAACTTAGAATGAAATTAATGGTGAGTGGTTCCTAAAAGTAGAATCGCAAATTTGGGGACAGGGTAGTGCTAATAGCAAACAACAAATATGAAACTAAATAAATATTTGGGAGGAATTTTTATTGACAAAGGTCTTGTGAGTATTTCCTACTTTGTTCAGTTTGTTCTTTCAATGATTATCCTGGTTGAATTCATCTTTTCTTCTTGTTTGCAAAGTAAAATCCAAAGTTTTTCTAGAAAAATATTTGTTTTCTGAATTATTAATATAGAAATGCATAAGGACTTGTCATAGTTTTTTTCCACTTCTCACATATTATGATCACAATAATTTTTTAATTTATACAAACACTTATTCCATTTTCTGTCAGGTTAAATTTGTTATACCTGCTGAAGTCTTGAGTATATTCTCATATATGTTACAAATATAAAAATTATCACTAAATATTTAACAGTATTCTTAGAAGTTGAAATAAACTGGAGTAGACAAAAATAGGTATTGAGGCATATAAACACTAGAAAATACTCAAGATTATTTTGTGGGTATGTTGATAATCATGACTATGTATCAGTAGGCATTGCAAACTGACTGAAACATTAGAACACAAAGAGTTGATACAATGGTAAAAGAAGACATACAGATGGCTAACAAACACATGAAAAGATGCTCAACATCACTCATTATCAGAGAAATGCAAATCAAAACCACAATGACGTACCATCTCACAATGGTCAGAATGGCTGCTATCCTAAAGTCTACAAACAATAAATGCTGGAGAGGGTGTGGAGAAAAGGGAACCCTCTAAAATTGTTGGTGGGAATGCAAACTAGTACAGCCACTGTGGAGAACAGTGTGGATATTCCTTAAAAACCTGGACAGAGAACTGCCATATGACCCAGCAATTCCACTGCTGGGCATACACACTGAGGAAACCAGAACTGAAAGAGACATGTGTACCCCAATGTTCACTGCAGCACTTATAACAGCCAAGACATGGATGCAACCTAGATGTCCATCAGCAGATGAATGGATAAGAAAGCTGTGGTACATATACACAATGGAATATTACTCAGCCATTAAAAAGAATACATTTGAATCAGTTCTAATGAGGTAGATGAAACTGGAGCCTATTATACAGAGTGAAGTAATTCAGAAAGAAAAACACCAATACAGTATACTAATGCATATATATGGAATTTAGAAAGATGGTAATGATAACCCTATATGTGAGACAGCAAAAGAGACAGATGTATAGAACAGTCTTTTGGACTCTGGGGGAGAAGGAGAGGGTGGGATGATTTGAGAGAATAGCATTGAAACATATATATTATCATATGTGAAACAGATCACCAGTCCAGGTTCGATGCATGAGATAGGTGGGAGGGGTGCTAAGGATGGGGAACACATGTACACCCATGGCTGATTCATGTCAATGTATGGCAAAACCACTACAATATTGAAAAGTAATTAGCCTCCAATTAAAATAAATGAAAAATAAAATAAATATTTTAATTGAAATATTAAAAAAAAGCAAGAAAAAAGAAATGAATATGAAAAGTACATTGTTAGAATGAATGTCACTCCAGGACAAAGGAAATTATTATAAGATATTAAATTCTATTTGTATTCTGTTGCTAGGTTTTAGTATCATTATAATAATAAATATTCTTAGAATTAAAAAAAAAAAAGAAGGCAATGGCACCCCACTCCAGTACTCTCGCCTGGAAAATCCCATGGACAGAGGAGCCTGGTAGGCTGCAGTCCATGGGGTCGCTAAGAGCACAACTCAGCGACTTCACTTTCATTTTTCACTTTCATGCATTGGAGAAGGAAATGGCAACCCACTCCAGTGTTCTTGCCTGGAGAATCCCAGGGATGGGGGACCCTGGTGGGCTGCCGTCTATGGGGTCGCACAGAGTCGGACACGACTGAAGCGACTTAGCAGCAGCAGCAGAATAAAAAAAGAAACTATCAATAGTTATACAACCATTTATTTCAAAAATATAAACTACATATGATAAAAAGTACCATATATAAGAATATGAATTTATAAACTCTGCTGTAAAAATTATATATTGGTGAGCCTGAGTGGCTGAAAACCTGTATCTGGCAGAGGTCTCCAGTAATGAGGATGGATCTGCTCCACTGAGCCCTTAGAAGTCCAAAAGGATAGGAATCTTTGTAAACTTGAAGGTTTGGGTCACACCACATAGTTGATACTATCATTGTAACTAGGGGGCGTGTCTGTTGGTTTAGACCTGAGACTTTGACCTGAATCAGTTTGACCTTCATCACACTGGTGCTGGAGAAAGAGGAGCTAATCAAATCCGTCATAGGGATTCTCCAGATTAATGGAACAAAATTAGGGAGATCTTACCTGGTTGGCCACACATGGTCAAAGGTCAGTGTTGGGAGAGTTGAGTTCGGTGAATGGGATGCCAGTGAACAGGACGATGGCAGGGTTGCACCCAGTTGCTCCTGGATTCCTCCTTCCACCCCATTTCACACTGCTCCTTTTAAAGAGTCTTCATGCGCTGCCATAAACCAGAAGCAAGGCTTTAACAGCTTTTTCTGAGTTTTGGGTCCTTCTAAAGAAACATGGAACCTGAGGGTAGTCTAGTGGATCCCAGACAGTATGATGAGGAAATGATATGTTTTTGTTGATTAGTTGCTAAGTCATCTCGGACTCCTTGCGACCTCATGGACTGTATTTCACCAGGCTCCTCTGTCCATGGCATTTCCCAGGCAAGAATATGAAAGTGGGTCTCCATTTCCTTGTCCAGGAGATGTTCTCCACCCAGGGATTGGACCTGAGACTACTGAATTGCAGAGGGGATTTAAGTGGCTGTAATTATAGACTTAGGATTCCAAAGAAAACAAGGTCTAGTTGTCGTTTAGTCACCAAGTCATGTCTGACTCTTTGGGATCCCACGGACTCTAGCCCACCAGGCTCCTCTGTCCATGGGAATTCTCCAAGCAAGAATACTGGAGTGGGTTGCCATTTCCTTCTCCAGGGGATCTTCCCAGCCCAGGGACTGAACCCGTGTCTCCTGCATCGCAGGTGGCTTTTTTTTTTTTTTTTTTACCACTGAACAGTGTTAAATGATCCCCAACTCTAATTATATAAGAATAACCAGTTTGAAGTGAAGTTACCCTCACTGAAATCCCTCTGGCTATTGCCTAAATCCTGAAGAAAGGTTTGCTGAAGGAGGCTGGATTCCATGCTCCTGATTCAACAGGCCTTCATCTTGAAGGAGAGCACTGGAATTTCCACAGATCTGACAGGACTTAGGAGTCAACACTCCAGAAAGAAGGAGAGTAGCAGATTCAGATGACATAATTCTACAATATACATTAAGCTGTGATGCCAAATTCTGACAAACATATGTTTATGTAGTATCAGAGAATGTGCATGTGTGCTAAGTCAAGTATCAGGGTATCTAACGTCAATCCAGCGGACAGTGGAACAGGGCCCAGTTTGGATCACTTTGGTTTCCACAGCACCACTGATGACACTGGTTCTTCTTAAATCTCCTAAATGGGGATTTTATGAAGTACACTTGCCCAAAGTAAACCTGAAACATGATCTTTCAACCCACTGGTAATTTTCTGTGCAAGTAAAGCTAATGATGTCCACTAGAGTCCATCTTTAGCTCAACTTACTTGAAGGAAAGGTTCTTCAATTTAATTTTTCAAGTGAGTAATTCACTAAATGGCCACTATGACAAACTATCAATTTTTTACATAGTAATTCCCCAAATAAAAGACATACCTAAACGGGCATAATACTTTGTTAATATCCAATATGACAGTCTGGGAAAGAAAACCATTTTATAAATATTAAACATTTTTTAAAAATGCAATTCACCATGACAAATATTTGAACATTTTACATATGGATGAGTCAATTTTAACAATAAAAAAAACTATTTCTGACAGTTTTGTAAGCCTATGGTTAACCAAATGTAGTAATTTTTATTCAACTGATATCCTGTTATACTATCATAATTTCATTTGCAATTTAAACAAATACACTATATAGGCACTAAACCTACAACTGAGGCAGACATCTGAAAAAGACAAATATATTTATCTTACGAAAATTTTGGAATATACCTTTCATGGGCTATTTAATGAAAGCAGGTAAATCACCTCTTCTTAAAAAAATCCTAAAACTTTAATATTTTCTCTATGACAGAATATTGTAAGGTTTGTGATACTATGAGATTTTCTTTATCAAACTACAAATTTAACTTTAGGTGGATATACATTTAAATAAAAATTTACAGCTTTAAAAATTAAACTAAAATTCCATTTTTCAGAGTTGGAATAAAAATTATATAAAAAAGGTTAAAAAATGTAAAGATGATATATATATAGCAACATTTCCACTAATCTGACATTTCTGAAATTAAGCAATGGCCCATGTCTTAATACATCAGTGTTTTGATTTATCTCTCTTCCTTTATGCACATGTATAATCCATAAAAATGGTAGACTAAAATGTGGCATCACGGATTATTGAAATCTGTCACTCAAGCCACCCCTTTAAAATTACCAGCACAAAGGATGCAACTACTAACACATTTAATGTGTGAGAACAAGAGGGCAGAGCAATGCTCTTTCACAGCATGAAGCATGTCACCAGAGGACGAGCAACAAGACTCCACATGAGACAGACTCACTGTTTTCTCTGGAATCCATGGGCTCTCCTCTGGCTGTAGCAGGCTATGTTCTTTAGAATAGGCAACACCGCTTCTTCCCAGAACACTACGAAGCTCCAGTGGCGCAGGCAGAAACGGCCAAGAAGCAACATCATTGCAGGCTCTCTGACTTTGCCAACTCTTAATTATTATTCTCTGAGAGAAACTTTGAAAAAAGGATTATTGCCCCGGGGGAAGGTAGAGTTCACAAGGGAGCAGGGATCCTGGATGAGTGAACGTCCTGGGGGAGGTTCTTGGTCTCCAAGTGCCCAAGGTCATTCACCATGTCTGCAGTGAGACGATTCCTCAACTGGCCTTTTTGGGGCAAACTATCTGAAGCTTCGAGAACTGGGCTTGAAACAAGGAAAAAGCAGACTATCTCCCCAGCCCATGTGGCCAGAAAACATGGCAGCCTTGAACAAGCCATTGTCAAATTCTAAGAACCCTTTGCAGGCAGGCCTCAGAAAGAGAAAGGAGCACTTGGCTTTAGAACAGGATGGAGTCTGGGGTCTGGCCTGATGTGAGCCAGCAGAGGTGTTGCTATCAGTGCTCAAAGCCACGCAGGTATTTGTGGTGTGTCTCACACATGGCGCCTTCACTTGCCATACATTTTTTCCTGTGGGCACACTCGGTGTATTCACCATCTTCCACCAGAGGCAAGGAGACACACCGGAAATGCCAGGGAGCGACTCTGCCTGCATACTACTGCAGCCCATGTTGGCCACGAACACAATGACTGCCCCGATGGCCACAGGCCAGGACTTCCAACAGGTGGAAGACTACTCCCTACTGTGAAATTAAGCCCAAAATTTGGCTCCTGCATTTTTCATGTACCCAGAGGAACTCTCCCATCTTTTCTCCAGAAGCCTGAGCCAACTGATTTCTGTCCAGTCTTCAACTTCTGTCCTATACGACAGGGCATGCTTTAACACATTCCTCATGCAGCCAAACTGAAATACAATGAGAAACAAAAGTCTGAGGATAACTTGTGGACCACAGCATAAGACACAGGCTAATCTGCAAGGACACAGTAAGCTAAACATCCTATCATATTTTTTATTTTTATGTAAAAAAACTGCTTTCTCCTCTCCATTTACAAGAAAAGCAATGCTTTCACTAGAAATGGAGATCTTGACTACTACAGCAGAGCAGCTGGTTTCAAAGTGCATGCTATACTCCTGAGCAAGAGCTGGGCACCATGTAGTCATGCACATTCTCACCCATATGACACAGGCTACCTCCTCAGAAACACTAAGGGGGACATGGGGCACATATGCTACACTGCCACAAGCACATCAGGGCTTCCCATGAGTGCCAAGGTTTGAGGAAAGTAATTCATTGACACTCTGTCTGTAATACTATCAGAAAATAAGAAATCTTGGGACAATTTATGAACAAAATGCTAACATGTCGGTTACTGCAGGTGAACAGACTCATTTCAAGGTGAAATAGCCAGAACAAAGGGGATTTTAAATTTTGGGGGGTGATCTGTGGTAAACCAGGGGATCGTGACTCAAGAATATTATCCATCTATCTTGAGCAGAAGGCAGGAGTGAAACATAACTTTCAAGATTTTCAGAAACAAAATTCACAGAAAAATATCCTGCAATGCACCCTCGGTCTTTTTCACTGGACACTGGCCTGTATGATGTGGGAACAAATATGTGAGCCATTTCATCTCATGAAAACTGTATGGTAAGGTAGGCTGTCAACAAAAGTAAGCAGACAGCTACAGACATGACACATACAGTAGTCACTATGGACCTATGAACTACATTGATGTTAAAAAACTATTCTTCACTTTAAGAATTCAGGCTAATTCAGGCACTGTTTGAAAATGGGTGAGATGAGGAATCCTGGGGTAACTAGACAGCAAAAACACAGTTTTTGACGCTCTAGTATCACAAAGAAGCTTTCCTTAAGAATTGTCGACATTGACCAAGCAAAAGATAAGGGTGAGGTGCACAATAATACGTTGAAAACTCAAGGGCAGGCGACTTAGCTCAAAGAACAAACCAGCAGGCAGAAGAGCAACTCAAAGATGGCCCTTTAGGGGAAAAAATTCACTCTGCCTCCATGCTTCTCACCAAGTGCTCCTCCAAGGAGCAGGTCTACAATCACCTGTGCCGGAGGGAACACACAAAACCAAGCCTGACTTAGGAAACACGGCATATCCGAAACAGGGAGGACAGCCGGGGGTCCCAGAGTCCTCTGTCTGCCCCCACAAAGCACGCTCTCGGGGCAAAAGCAGCCACACTCCACGCCAGGGAACACTTACTGGGGTGTGAGGAAATCCAGAGGGTCTTTCACACTGGTGTGTCTTCTCAGACCCTCGAGCAGCCGACAGCACTCTCTCAAAGCACTCGGTGAGCCTCGCCTGGGCGGCCAGACACGGCCGAGCCCGGGGCCTCCTTCACCTGCCTCCGGGGTGGCCGCCTCTGCTTTCTGCTTTCTCAGAGAAAAGCTTCCTGAAGGACCCTTGCGACTAGACAGGAAAGAAATCTCCAGCAATGCGGGAGACACAGGTTGCATCCCTGGGTAGGGAAAGATCCCCTGGAGAAAGAAAGGGCAACCCACTCCACGACTGCTGCCAGCAAAGTCCCACGGACACAGGAGCCAGGATGCAGAGAGTCGGACACGACCGAGAAACTGAAAAACAGCTGGCTCGCAAGTGCCACGCACGAGGCCAGCATTGCAAAGAAGCCTTCGGACTAGTCATCCTTCTCCAAGAGCGACGTGTCCGCACAGGCTGAAAGGACACTCCCCGGGTCCTCTTGGAAGACGTTTCCCGCACTGCCCGGGGGTTTCAGGGGCTCTAATCATTGAGCCAGGTTGCCAAAGAAAACAAGGCTTGGCGCCGGTTGCTTAGCTGCCAAGTCGTCTCTGACGCCTTGCAATAACCTAGGGCTCTGGCGCACCAGGATCCTCTGTCCCTGAGCTCTGCAAGTCACATTTTCTCAGAGAGAAACTCTGAAGGAAGGACCATCCCCAGGGCGAATGGAGCCCACAGGTGACCAGGGGTCCTGGCACCAGTGAGAGACCTGGCAGAGTCTCGCGGCCTCCGAAGTTCCCAAGGCCACTCAACTCTGTCTGCAGTGAGGGGACGGCCGAGCCGGCCTCTTTCGCACAAGCTTTCTGAAGCCTCTTGTCCTGCACTTGCAGCCCGGAAGAGGCAGGCTGTCTCCACCTCCCAGGCGCTGCAGAACACGGCAGAACACGGCTGCCCGCAACAAGCCATCTCCACAACCTAAGAACCCTTCACAGGCTGGTCCTAGGCAACAGAAAGGAGCACCTGGCTTTAGAGCAGGAGGGAGTCTGGGGTCCACCTCTGCCATGAGGCAGCGGAGCTCCCGCTTGCCGTCTTCAACACCCTGCCAACAATGCGCGGCGTGTCGTCCCTTTCGGCAGCTGCTCTCACCACACTCTTCATTGCTGGCATGCTCGGTGAGGTCACCGTCTTCCCGAGAGCAAAAGAGACATACCTCCACGTGACACGGAGCAGTAGTGGCTGCATACTGCCGTGGCTCAGGCTGGCCCCAGAAAAGAGGCAGAGCTGCCCAGACACGCATTGGCCAGGATGCCCAACAGGTGCACACTCTCTCCACATCGCGACTCCCAGCCACCCTTGGGCTCTGGCATGCCCGAGTGCAGTGCGAAGCCTTCAAAGTCTTTATCTGGGCTCTGGAGACAGTCACTTCTCTCTGCTCAGCAGCTTCTATACTTCTTCGGACGGACAGTCGCCCAGCCGTGTCCCACTCTGTGAGACCCTCCCCGGACTGTAGCACGCCAGTCTTGCCGGCTTCTTCTCGATTGCTCGATGGCTGTGATTTTCACACCTTCCTCAGGCATCACAACTGAAATTATACAACAAAAAAACAAAACAACAAACGTACTAGAACTCCTGGAATGTAACAGGTAGTTGTCTTCACGACTTGTTTATACAAAGCTCAGATTCAAGGTCCGATATTCAACGGAGGGTGAGGAAAACACTGTGAGTACTCTCGAAAATATCCTCCCCCCAAACAGGAGTCACATTAACAGAAACCCTTCCCGACGCATATTCCCAGAGGGTACACACACACACACACACACACACATCTGTAAAGCCACAGGAAAAGCTGACCATTTTGTTTCTTTCAATACACTTTCTCATTACCATCTGATCAGAGAAACAGCAACTTTATCCTCTGGCAAATGTAGACCTTCACTCTGGAGCAGAGGAGGTGTTCTCAACGCACGTGGTCTCCGATCAGCAAGAGGCAGCCACCTCCGAGTCGAGCGCAATCTCACCCAAGATGCGCAGGCTACCACCTCAGAAACTCTCAGAGGATCCTGGGGCATCCATGCTGCACTTCAACCGGCACACCACGGCTTACCCTGAGCACCAAGGTTTCAGGAAAGTACTGCCCTCAAGCCTCGTGTATAATACTATCAGGAAACAGGAAACCTTGGGACATGTTCGAAATAGCACGGGAACACACCAATTAACTCCAGGAGAACCAAGTCATACAAGGCAATATGACAGGGGGAGCCCAAGGGGGTTTCTGAACGGTTGGGGATGACGTGCGGGAAACCAGCGGATCTGGCTCGAGAACATCGTCCCACCATCTTGAGCAGAGGGCATGAGCCAAACCTTGACTTCCCGATTCTCAGAAAGCCACCTCACGGAGAAGTAACCTGCCTGCGTCCTCAGTCTGTCTCAATGTCCCGTGGACTGGACGATCGAGGAACCATCTGAGGAGCCTTCCCATCTCACCCATGGTGCTTGGTGAGGCGGGCGATCCACAGGAGAGTCAGGTTACCACGGACATGTCACACCTTGTCGTCAACACGTACGGGCGAATGAAATTGCTGCCCAAATTCCACTGCTCTCGCCTAGAGTGCAACTGCTATTCCCTTCTCTTCAATGTTTGAAAATGGGTGAGATGGGTCCGACTGGGGTCACTAGACAGCAGACACTCGGATCCTGACTCTCTAGTTCCCCAAAGGGTCACTGGCAAATCCACGTGTACATAGGTGAAATCGGGTAGGCGTGGTCTACATCGAACGTGCACAAGATATCGCTGCTATGTAGGCGGATACCGTGAAAAGCAAGCCCAGTGCGGGACGCTGAACGAGCGCGCACCCAGGCCGAAGTGCTCCTCAAAGGTGCCCCTTGCGGGGACGGGAATCCAGCCTGCCTCCCTGCTTCTCGCCACGTGCTCCTCCAAGGAGCAGCTCTAGCATCACCTCTGCCCGAGGGAACACACACAGCCAAGCCCCACCTGGGACACACAGCCTCTCCGACTCAGGGAGGACAGCCGGGGGTCCGAGAGTACTCTGTCTGCCCCCACAAAGCACGCTCTCGGGGCAAAAGCAGCCACACTCCACGCCAGGGAACACTTACTGGGGTGTGAGGAAATCCAGAGGGTCTTTCACACTGGTGTGTCTTCTCAGACCCTCGAGCAGCCGACAGCACTCTCTCAAAGCACTCGGTGAGCCTCGCCTGGGCGGCCAGACACGGCCGAGCCCGGGGCCTCCTTCAGCTGCCTCCGGGGTGGCCGCCTCTGCTTTCTGCTTTCTCAGAGAAAAGCTTCCTGAAGGACCCTTGCGACTAGACGGGAAAGAATCCTCCAGCAATGCGGGAGACACAGGTTGCATCCCTGGGTTGGGAAAGATCCCCTGGAGAAAGAAATGGCAACCCACTCCACGACTGCTGCCAGCAAAGTCCCACGGACACAGGAGCCAGGATGCAGAGAGTCGGACACGACCGAGAAACTGAAAAACAGCTGGCTCGCAAGTGCCACGCACGAGGCCAGCATTGCAAAGAAGCCTTCGGACTAGTCATCCTTCTCCAAGAGCGACGTGTCCGCACAGGCTGAAAGGACACTCCCCGGGTCCTCTTGGAAGACGTTTCCCGCACTGCCCGGGGGTTTCAGGGGCTCTAATCATTGAGCCAGGTTGCCAAAGAAAACAAGGCTTGGCGCCGGTTGCTTAGCTGCCAAGTCGTCTGACGCCTTGCAATAACCTAGGGCTCTGGCGCACCAGGATCCTCTGTCCCTGAGCTCTGCAAGTCACATTTTCTCAGAGAGAAACTCTGAAGGAAGGACCATCCCCAGGGCGAATGGAGCCCACAGGTGACCAGGGGTCCTGGCACCAGTGAGAGACCTGGCGGAGTCTCGCGGCCTCCGAAGTTCCCAAGGCCACTCACGTCTGTCTGCAGAGAGGGGACGGCCGAGCCGGCCTCTTTCGCACAAGCTTTCCGAAGCCTCTTGTCCTGCACTTGCAGCCCGGAAGAGGCAGGCTGTCTCCACCTCCCAGGCGCTGCAGAACACGGCAGAACACGGCTGCCCGCAACAAGCCATCTCCAAAACCTAAGAACCCTTCACAGGCTGGTCCTAGGCAACAGAAAGGAGCACCTGGCTTTAGAGCAGGAGGGAGTCTGGGGTCCACCTCTGCCATGAGGCAGCGGAGCTCCCGCTTGCCGTCTTCAACACCCTGCCAACATTGCGTGGCGTGTTGTCCCTTTCGGCAGCTGCTCTCGCCACACTCTTCATGGATGGCACGCTCGGTGAGGTCACCGTCTTCCCGAGAGCAAAGGAGACATACCTCCACGTGACACGGAGCAGTAGTGGCTGCATACTGCCGTGGCTCAGGCTGGCCCCAGAGAAGAGGCAGAGCTGCCCAGACGCGCATTGGCCAGGATGCCCGACAGGTGCACACTCTCTCCACATTGTGACTCCCAGCCACCCTTGGGCTCCGGCTGCCCGAGTGCAGTGCAAAGCCTTCAAAGTCTTTATCTGGGCTCCGGAGACAGTCACTTCTCTCTGCTCAGCAGCTTCTATACCTCTTTGGACGGACAGTCGCCCAGCCGTGTCCCACTCTGTGAGACCCTCCCCGGACTGTAGCACGCCAGTCTTGCCGGCTTCTTCTCGATTGCTCGATGGCTGTGATTTTCACACCTTCCTCAGGCATCACAACTGAAATTGTACAACAAAAAACCAAAACAACAACCGTACTAGAACTCCTGGAATGTAACAGGTAGTTGTCTTCACGACTTGTTTATACAAAGCTCTGATTCAAGGTCCGATATTCAACGGAGGGTGAGGAAAACACTATGGGTACTCTCGAAAATATCCTCCCTCCAAAGAGGAGTCACATTAACAGAAACCCTTCCCGACGCATATTACCAGAGAGTACACACACACACAAACACAAACACACACACACATCTTTAAAGCCACAGGAAAAGCTGACCATTTTGTTTCTTTCAATACACTTTCTCATTACCCTCTGATCAGAGAAACAGCAACTTTATCCTCTGGCAAATGTAGACCTTCACTCTGGAGCACAGGAGGTCTTCTCAACGCACGTGGTCTCCGATCAGGAAGAGGTAGCCACCTCGGAGTCGAGCGCAATCTCACCCAACATGCGCCGGCTACCTCCTCAGAAACTCTCAGAGGATCCTGGGGTACCCATGCTGCACTTCCACTTGCACACCACGGCTTACCCTGAGCACCAAGGTTTCAGGAAAGTACTGCCCTCACGCCTCGTGTGTAATATTATCAGGAAACAGGAAACCTTGGGACATGTTCGAAATAGCACGGGAACACACCATTTAACTCCAGGAGAACCGAGTCATACAAGGCAATATGACAGGGGGAGCCCAAGGGGGTTTCTGAACGGTTGGGGATGACGTGCGGGAAACCAGTGGATCTGGCTCGAGAACATCGGCCCACCATCTTGAGCAGAGGGCATGAGCCAAACCTTGACTTCCCCAGATTCTCAGAAAGCCACCTCACGGAGAAGTAACCTGCCTGCGTCCTCAGTCTGTCTCAATGCCCCGTGGACTGGACGATCGAGGAACCATCTGAGGAGCCTTCCCATCTCACCCATGGTGCTTGGTGAGGCGGGCGATCCACAGGAGAGTCAGGTTACCACGGACATGTCACACCTTGTCATCAACACGTACGGGCGAATGAAATTGCTGTCCAAATTCCACTGCTCTCGCCTAGAGTGCAACTGCTATTCCCTTCTCTTCAATATTTGAAAATGGGTGAGATGGGTCCGACTGGGGTCACTAGACAGCAGACTCTCGGATCCTGACTCTCTAGTTCCCCAAAGGGTCACTGGCAAATCCACGTGTACAGAGGTGAAATCGGGTAGGCGTGGTCTACATCGAACGTGCATAAGATATCGCTGCCGTGTAGGGGGATACCGTGAAGAGCAAGCCCAGTGCGGGACGCTGAACGAGCGCGCTCCCAGGCCGAAGTGCTCCTCAAAGGTGCCCCTTGCGGGGACGGGAATCCAGCCTGCCTCCCTGCTTCTCGCCACGTGCTCCTCCAAGGAGCAGCTCTAGCATCACCTCTGCCCGAGGGAACACACACAGCCAAGCCCCACCTGGGACACACAGCCTCTCCGACTCACGGAGGACAGCCGGGGGTCCCAGAGTCCTCTGTCTGCCCCCACAAAGCACGCTCTCGGGGCAAAAGCAGCCACACTCCACGCCAGGGAACACTTACTGGGGTGTGAGGAAATCCAGAGGGTCTTTCACACTGGTGTGTCTTCTCAGACCCTCGAGCAGCCGACAGCACTCTCTCAAAGCACTCGGTGAGCCTCGCCTGGGCGGCCAGACACGGCCGAGCCCGGGGCCTCCTTCAGCTGCCTCCGGGGTGGCCGCCTCTGCTTTCTGCTTTCTCAGAGAAAAGCTTCCTGAAGGACCCTTGCGACTAGACGGGAAAGAATCCTCCAGCAATGCGGGAGACACAGGTTGCATCCCTGGGTTGGGAAAGATCCCCTGGAGAAAGAAATGGCAACCCACTCCACGACTCCTGCCAGCAAAGTCCCACGGACACAGGAGCCGGGATGCAGAGAGTCGGACACGACCGAGAAACTGAAAAACAGCTGGCTCGCAAGTGCCACGCACGAGGCCAGCATTGCAAAGAAGCCTTCGGACTAGTCATCCTTCTCCAAGAGCGACGTGTCCGCACAGGCTGAAAGGACACTCCCCGGGTCCTCTTGGAAGACGTTTCCCGCACTGCCCGGGGGTTTCAGGGGCTCTAATCATTGAGCCAGGTTGCCAAAGAAAACAAGGCTTGGCGCCGGTTGCTTAGCTGTCAAGTCGTCTCTGACGCCTTGCAATAACCTAGGGCTCTGGCACACCAGGATCCTCTGTCCCTGAGCTCTGCAAGTCACATTTTCTCAGAGAGAAACTCTGAAGGAAGGACCATCCCCAGGGCGAATGGAGGCCACAGGAGACCAGGGGTCCTGGCACCAGTGAGAGACCTGGCGGAGTCTCGCGGCCTCCGAAGTTCCCAAGGCCACTCAAGTCGGTCTGCAGCGAGGGGACGGCCGAGCCGGCCTCTTTCGCACAAGCTTTCCGAAGCCTCTTGTCCTGCACTTGCAGCCCGGAAGAGGCAGGCTGTCTCCACCTCCCAGGCGCTGCAGAACACGGCAGAACACGGCTGCCCGCAACAAGCCATCTCCACAACCTAAGAACCCTTCACATGCTGGTCCTAGGCAACAGAAAGGAGCACCTGGCTTTAGAGCAGGAGGGAGTCTGGGGTCCACCTCTGCCATGAGGCAGCGGAGCTCCCGCTTGCTGTCTTCAACACCCTGCCAACATTGCGCGGCGTGTCGTCCCTTTCCGCAGCTGCTCTCGCCACACTCTTCATTGCTGGCATGCTCGGTGAGGTCACCGTCTTCCCGACAGCAAAAGAGACATACCTCCACCTGACACGGAGCAGTAGTGGCTGCATACTGCCGTGGCTCAGCCTGGCCCCAGAGAAGAGGCAGAGCTGCCCAGACGCGCAGTGGCCAGGATGCCCAACAGGTGCACACTCTCTCCACATCGCGACTCCCAGCCACCCTTGGGCTCCGGCATGCCCGAGTGCAGTGCGAAGCCTTCAAAGTCTTTATCTGGGCTCTGGAGACAGTCACTTCTCTCTGCTCAGCAGCTTCTATACTTCTTCGGACGGACAGTCGCCCAGCCGTGGCCCACTCTGTGAGACCCTGCCGGACTGCAGCACGCCAGTCTTGCCGGTTTCTTCTCGATTGCTCGATGGCTGTGATTTTCACACCTTCCTCAGGCATCGCAACTGAAATTATACAACAAAAAAAACAAAACAACAAACGTACTAGAACTCCTGGAATGTAACAGGTAGTTGTCTTCACGACTTGTTTATACAAAGCTCCGATTCTAGGTCCGATATTCAACGGAGGGTGAGGAAAACACTGTGGGTACTCTCGAAAATATCCTCCCTCCAAAGAGGAGTCACATTAACAGAAACCCTTCCCAACACATATTCCCAAGGGTACACACACACACACAAACACACACACACACACACATCTGTAAAGCCACAGGAAAAGCTGACCATTTTGTTTCTTTCAATACACTTTCTCATTACCCTCTGATCAGAGAAACAGCAACTTTATCCTCTGGCAAATGTAGACCTTCACTCTGGAGCAGAGGAGGTGTTCTCAACGCACGTGGTCTCCGATCAACAAGAGGCAGCCACCTCGGAGTCGAGCGCAATCTCACCCAACATGCGCAGGCTACCTCCTCAGAAACTCTCACAGGATCCTGGGGCACCCATGCTGCACTTCCACTTGCACACCACGGCTTACCCTGAGCACCAAGGTTTCAGGAAAGTACTACCGTCACGCCTCGTGTATAATATTATCAGGAAACAGGAAACCTTGGGACATGTTCGAAATAGCACGGGAACACACCATTTAACTCCAGGAGAACCGAGTCATACAAGGCAATATGACAGGGGGAGCCCAAGGGGGTTTCTGAACGGTTGGGGATGACGTGCGGGAAACCAGCGGATCTGGCTCGAGAACATCGTCCCACCATCTTGAGCAGAGGGCATGAGCCAAACCTTGACTTCCCCAGATTCTCAGAAAGCCACCTCACGGAGAAGTAACCTGCCTGCGTCCTCAGTCTGTCTCAATGCCCCGTGGACTGGACGATCGAGGAACCATCTGAGGAGCCTTCCCATCTCACCCATGGTGCTTGGTGAGGCGGGCGATCCACAGGAGAGTCAGGTTACCACGGACATGTCACACCTTGTCGTCAACACGTACGGGCGAATGAAATTGCTCCCCAAATTCCACTGCTCTCGCCTGGAGTGCAACTGCTATTCCCTTCTCTTCAATGTTTGAAAATGGGTGAGATGGGTCCGACTGGGGTCACTAGACAGCAGACTCTCGGATCCTGACTCTCTAGTTCCCCAAAGGGTCACTGGCAAATCCACGTGTACAGAGGTGAAATCGGGTAGGCGTGGTCTACATCGAACGTGCACAAGATATCGCTGCCATGTAGGGGGATACCGAGAAGAGCAAGCCCAGGGCGGGACGCTGAACGAGCGCGCATCCAGGCCGAAGTGCTCCTCAAATGTGACCCTTTCGGGGGCGGAAATCCAGCCTGCCTCCCTGCTTCTCGCCACGTGCTCCTCCAAGGAGCAGCTCTAGCATCACCTCTGCCCGAGGGAACACACACAGCCAAGCCCCACCTGGGACACACAGCCTCTCCGACTCAGGGAGGACAGCCCGGGGTCCCAGAGTCCTCTGTCTGCCCCCACAAAGCACGCTCTCGGGGCAAAAGCAGCCACACTCCACGCCAGGGAACACTTACTGGGGTGTGAGGAAATCCAGAGGGTCTTTCACACTGGTGTGTCTTCTCAGACCCTCGAGCAGCCGACAGCACTCTCTCAAAGCACTCGGTGAGCCTCGCCTGGGCGGCCAGACACGGCCGAGCCCGGGGCCTCCTTCAGCTGCCTCCGGGGTGGCCGCCTCTGCTTTCTGCTTTCTCAGAGAAAAGCTTCCTGAAGGACCCTTGCGACTAGACGGGAAAGAATCCTCCAGCAATGCGGGAGACACAGGTTGCATCCCTGGGTTGGGAAAGATCCCCTGGAGAAAGAAATGGCAACCCACTCCACGACTGCTGCCAGCAAAGTCCCACGGACACAGGAGCCGGGATGCAGAGAGTCAGACACAACTGAGAAACTGAAAAAGAGCTGGCTCGCAAGTGCCACGCACGAGGCCAGCATTGCAAAGAAGCCTTCGGACTAGTCATCCTTCTCCAAGAGCGACGTGTCCGCACAGGCTGAAAGGACACTCCCCAGGTCCTCTTGGAAGACGTTTCCCGCACTGCCCGGGGGTTTCAGGGGCTCTAATCATTGAGCCAGGTTGCCAAAGAAAACAAGGCTTGGTGCCGGTTGCTTAGCTGCCAAGTCGTCTCTGACGCCTTGCAATAACCTAGGGCTCTGGCGCACCAGGATCCTCTGTCCCTGAGCTCTGCAAGTCACATTTTCTCAGAGAGAAACTCTGAAGGAAGGACCATCCCCAGGGCGAATGGAGCCCACAAGTGACCAGGGGTCCTGGCACCACTGAGAGACCTGGCGGAGTCTCGCGGCCTCCGAAGTTCCCAAGGCCACTCAAGTCTGTCTGCAGAGAGGGGACGGCCGAGCCGGCCTCTTTCGCACAAGCTTTCCGAAGCCTCTTGTCCTGCACTTGCAGCCCGGAAGAGGCAGGCTGTCTCCACCTCCCAGGCGCTGCAGAACACGGCAGAACACGGCTGCCCGCAACAAGCCATCTCCAAAACCTAAGAATCCTTCACAGGCTGGTCCTAGGCAACAGAAAGGAGCACCTGGCTTTAGAGCAGGAGGGAGTCTGGGGTCCACCTCTGCCATGAGGCAGCGGAGCTCCCGCTTGCCGTCTTCAACACCCTGCCAACATTGCGCGGCGTGTCGTCCCTTTCCGCAGCTGCTCTCGCCACACTCTTCATGGCTGGCACGCTCGGTGAGGTCTCCGTCTTCCCGACAGCAAAAGAGACATACCTCCACCTGACATGGAGCAGTAGTGGCTGCATACTGCCGTGGCTCAGGCTGGCCCCAGAGAAGAGGCAGAGCTGCCCAGACGCGCACTGGCCAGGATGCCCAACAGGTGGACACTCTCTCCACATCGCGACTCCCAGCCACCCTTGGGCTCCGGCATGCCCGAGTGCAGTGCGAAGCCTTCAAAGTCTTTATCTGGGCTCTGGAGACAGTCACTTCTCTCTGCTCAGCAGCTTCTATACTTCTTCGGACGGACAGTCGCCCAGCCGTGGCCCACTCTGTGAGACCCTCCCCGGACTGCAGCACGCCAGTCTTGCC
The DNA here is from genome assembly GCF_033118175.1 of Dama dama. Classification (NCBI taxonomy): domain Eukaryota; kingdom Metazoa; phylum Chordata; class Mammalia; order Artiodactyla; family Cervidae; genus Dama; species Dama dama. The sequence continues at coordinate 126,888,609 of NC_083714.1, read as the reverse complement.
GGTTTCTTCTCGATTGCTCGATGGCTGTGATTTTCACACCTTCCTCAGGCATCGCAACTGAAATTATACAACAAAAAAACAAAACAACAAACGTACTAGAACTCCTGGAATGTAACAGGTAGTTGTCTTCACGACTTGTTTATACAAAGCTCCGATTCTAGGTCCGATATTCAACAGAGGGTGAGGAAAACACTGTGGGTACTCTCGAAAATATCCTCCCTCCAAAGAGGAGTCACATTAACAGAAACCCTTCCCAACGCATATTCCCAAGGGTACACACACACACACAAACACACACACACACACACATCTGTAAAGCCACAGGAAAAGCTGACCATTTTGTTTCTTTCAATACACTTTCTCATTACCCTCTGATCAGAGAAACAGCAACTTTATCCTCTGGCAAATGTAGACCTTCACTCTGGAGCAGAGGAGGTGTTCTCAACGCACGTGGTCTCCGATCAACAAGAGGCAGCCACCTCGGAGTCGAGCGCAATCTCACCCAACATGCGCAGGCTACCTCCTCAGAAACTCTCACAGGATCCTGGGGCACCCATGCTGCACTTCCACTTGCACACCACGGCTTACCCTGAGCACCAAGGTTTCAGGAAAGTACTACCCTCACGCCTCGTGTATAATACTATCAGGAAACAGGAAACCTTGGGACATGTTCGAAATAGCACGGGAACACACCATTTAACTCCAGGAGAACCGAGTCATACAAGGCAATATGACAGGGGGAGCCCAAGGGGGTTTCTGAACGGTTGGGGATGACGTGCGGGAAACAAGCGGATCTGGCTCGAGAACATCGTCCCACCATCTTGAGCAGAGGGCATGAGCCAAACCTTGACTTCCCCAGATTCTCAGAAAGCCACCTCACGGAGAAGTAACCTGCCTGCGTCCTCAGTCTGTCTCAATGCCCCGTGGACTGGACGATCGAGGAACCATCTGAGGAGCCTTCCCATCTCACCCATGGTGCTTGGTGAGGCGGGCGATCCACAGGAGAGTCAGGTTACGACGGACATGTCACACCTTGTCGTCAACACGTACGGGCGAATGAAATTGCTGCCCAAATTCCACTGCTCTCGCCTAGAGTGCAACTGCTATTCCCTTCTCTTCAATGTTTGAAAATGGGTGAGATGGGTCCGACTGGGGTCACTAGACAGCAGACTCTCGGATCCTGACTCTCTAGTTCCCCAAAGGGTCACTGGCAAATCCACGTGTACAGAGGTGAAATCGGGTAGGCGTGGTCTACATCGAACGTGCACAAGATATCGCTGCCGTGTAGGGGGATACCGTGAAGAGCAAGCCCAGTGCGGGACGCTCAACGAGCACGCACCCAGGCCGAAGTGCTCCTCAAAGGTGCCCCTTGCGGGGACGGGAATCCAGCCTGCCTCCCTGCTTCTCGCCACGTGCTCCTCCAAGGAGCAGCTCTAGCATCACCACTGCCCGAGGGAACACACACAGCCAAGCCCCACCTGGGACACACGGCCTCTCCGACTCAGGGAGGACAGCCGGGTCCCAGAGTCCTCTGTCTGCCCCCACAAAGCATGCTCTCGGGGCAAAAGCAGCCACACTCCACGCCAGGGAACACTTACTGGGGTGTGAGGAAATCCAGAGGTCTTTCACACTGGTGTGTCTTCTCAGACCCTCGAGCAGCCGACAGCACTCTCTCAAAGCACTCGGTGAGCCTCGCCTGGGTGGCCAGACACAGCCGAGCCCGGGGCCTCCTTCAGCTGCCTCTGGGGTGGCCGCCTCTGCTTTCTGCTTTCTCAGAGAAAAGCTTCCTGAAGGACCCTTGCGACTAGACGGGAAAGAATCCTCCAGCAATGCGGGAGACACAGGTTGCATCCCTGGGTTGGGAAAGATCCCCTGGAGAAAGAAATGGCAACCCACTCCACGACTCCTGCCAGCAAAGTCCCAGAGACACAGGAGCCGGGATGCAGAGAGTCGGACACGACCGAGAAACTGAAAAACAGCTGGCTCGCAAGTGCCACGCATGAGGCCAGCATTGCAAAGAAGCCTTCGGACTAGTCATCCTTCTCCAAGAGCGACGTGTCCGCACAGGCTGAAAGGACACTCCCCGGGTCCTCTTGGAAGACGTTTCCCGCACTGCCCGGGGGTTTCAGGGGCTCTAATCATTGAGCCAGGTTGCCAAAGAAAACAAGGCTTGGCGCCAGTTGCTTAGCTGCCAAGTCGTCTCTGACGCCTTGCAATAACCTAGGGCTCTGGCGCACCAGGATCCTCTGTCCCTGAGCTCTGCAAGTCACATTTTCTCAGAGAGAAACTCTGAAGGAAGGACCATCCCCAGGGCGAATGGAGCCCACAGGTGACCAGGGGTCCTGGCACCAGTGAGAGACCTGGCGGAGTCTCGCGGCCTCCGAAGTTCCCAAGGCCACTCAAGTCTGTCTGCAGAGAGGGGACGGCCGAGCCGGCCTCTTTCGCACAAGCTTTCCGAAGCCTCTTGTCCTGCACTTGCAGCCCGGAAGAGGCAGGCTGTCTCCACCTCCCAGGCGCTGCAGAACACGGCAGAACACAGCTGCCCGCAACAAGCCATCTCCAAAACCTAAGAATCCTTCACAGGCTGGTCCTAGGCAACAGAAAGGAGCACCTGGCTTTAGAGCAGGAGGGAGTCTGGGGTCCACCTCTGCCATGAGGCAGCGGAGCTCCCGCTTGCCGTCTTCAACACCCTGCCAACATTGCGCGGCGTGTCGTCCTTTTCCGCAGCTGCTCTCGCCACACTCTTCATGGCTGGCACGCTCGGTGAGGTCACCGTCTTCCCGACAGCAAAAGAGACATACCTCCACCTGACACGGAACAGTAGTGGCTGCATACTGCCGTGGCTCAGGCTGGCCCCAGAGAAGAGGCAGAGCTGCCCAGACGCGCATTGGCCAGGATGCCCAACAGGTGCACACTCTCTCCACATCGCGACTCCCAGCCACCCTTGGGCTCCGGCATGCCCGAGTGCAGTGCGAAGCCTTCAAAGTCTTTATCTGGGCTCTGGAGACAGTCACTTCTCTCTGCTCAGCAGCTTCTATACTTCTTCGGACGGACAGTCGCCCAGCCGTGGCCCACTCTGTGAGACCCTCCCCGGACTGCAGCACGCTAGTCTTGCTGGCTTCTTCTCGATTGCTCGATGGCTGTGATTTTCACACCTTCCTCAGGCATCGCAACTGAAATTATACAACAAAAAAACAAAACAACAACCGTACTGGAACTCCTGGAATGTAACAGGTAGTTGTCTTTACGACTAGTTTATACAAAGCTCGGATTCAAGGTCCGATATTCAACGGAGCGTGAGGAAAACACTGTGGGTACTCTCGAAAATATCCTCCCTTCAAAGAGGAGTCACATTAACAGAAACCCTTCCCAACGCATATTCCCAGAGGGTACACACACACACACACACACACACATAAACATCTGTAAAGCCACAGGAAAAGCTGACCATTTTGTTTCTTTCAATACACTTTCTCATTACCCTCTGATCAGAGAAACAGCAACTTTATCCTCTGGCAAATGTAGACCTTCACTCTGGAGCAGAGGAGGTGTTCTCAACGCACGTGGTCTCCGATTAGCAAGAGGCAGCCACCTCGGAGTCGAGCGCAATCTCACCCAACATGCGCAGGCTACCTCCTCAGAAACTCTCACAGGATCCTGGGGCACCCATGCTGCACTTCCACTTGCACACCACGGCTTACCCTGAGCACCAAGGTTTCAGGAAAATACTGCCCTCACGCCTCGTGTATAATACTATCAGGAAACAGGAAACCTTGGGACATGTTCGAAATAGCACGGGAACACACCATTTAACTGCAGGAGAACCGAGTCATACAAGGAAATATGACAGGGGGAGCCCAAGGGGGTTTCTGAACGGTTGGGGATGACGTGCGGGAAACCAGCGGATCTGGCTCGAGAACATCGTCCAACCATCTTGAGCAGAGGGCATGAGCCAAACCTTGACTTCCCCAGATTCTCAGAAAGCCATCTCACGGAGAAGTAACCTGCCTGCGTCCTCAGTCTGTCTCAATGCCCCGTGGACTGGACGATCGAGGAACCATCTGAGGAGCCTTCCCATCTCACCCATGGTGCTTGGTGAGGCGGGCGATCCACAGGAGAGTCAGGTTACCACGGACATGTCACACCTTGTCGTCAACACGTACGGGCGAATGAAATTGCTCTCCAAATTCCACTGCTCTCGCCTAGAGTGCAACTGCTATTCCCTTCTCTTCAATGTTTGAAAATGGGTGAGATGGGTCCAACTGGGGTCACTAGACAGCAGACTCTCGGATCCTGACTCTCTAGTTCCCCAAAGGGTCACTGGCAAATCCACGTGTACAGAGGTGAAATCGGATAGGCGTGGTCTACATCGAACGTGCACAAGATATCGCTGCCGTGTAGGGGGATACCGTGAAGAGCAAGCCCAGTGCGGGACGCTCAACGAGCACGCACCCAGGCCAAAGTGCTCCTCAAAGGTGCCCCTTGCAGGGACGGGAATCCAGCCTGCCTCCCTGCTTCTCGCCACGTGCTCCTCCAAGGAGCAGCTCTAGCATCACCTCTGCCCGAGGGAACACACACAGCCAAGCCCCACCTGGGACACACAGCCTCTCCGACTCAGGGAGGACAGCCCGGGGTCCCAGAGTCCTCTGTCTGCCCCCACAAAGCACGCTCTCGGGGCAAAAGCAGCCACACTCCACGCCAGGGAACACTTACTGGGGTGTGAGGAAATCCAGAGGGTCTTTCACACTGGTGTGTCTTCTCAGACCCTCGAGCAGCCGACAGCACTCTCTCAAAGCACTCGGTGAGCCTCGCCTGGGCGGCCAGACACAGCCGAGCCCGGGGCCTCCTTCAGCTGCCTCCGGGGTGGCCGCCTCTGCTTTCTGCTTTCTCAGAGAAAAGCTTCCTGAAGGACCCTTGCGACTAGACGGGAAAGAATCCTCCAGCAATGCGGGAGACACAGGTTGCATCCCTGGGTTGGGAAAGATCCCCTGGAGAAAGAAATGGCAACCCACTCCACGACTGCTGCCAGCAAAGTCCCACAGACACAGGAGCCGGGATGCAGAGAGTCGGACACGACCGAGAAACTGAAAAACAGCTGGCTCGCAAGTGCCACGCACGAGGCCAGCATTGCAAAGAAGCCTTCGGACTAGTCATCCTTCTCCAAGAGCGACGTGTCCGCACAGGCTGAAAGGACACTCCCCGGGTCCTCTTGGAAGACGTTTCCCGCACTGCCCGGGGGTTTCAGGGGCTCTAATCATTGAGCCAGGTTGCCAAAGAAAACAAGGCTTGGCGCCGGTTGCTTAGCTGCCAAGTCGTCTCTGACGCCTTGCAATAACCTAGGGCTCTGGCGCACCAGGATCCTCTGTCCCTGAGCTCTGCAAGTCACATTTTCTCAGAGAGAAACTCTGAAGGAAGGACCATCCCCAGGGCGAATGGAGCCCACAGGTGACCAGGGGTCCTGGCACCAGTGAGAGACCTGGCGGAGTCTCGCGGCCTCCGAAGTTCCCAAGGCCACTCAAGTCTGTCTGCAGAGAGGGGACGGCCGAGCCGGCCTCTTTCGCACAAGCTTTCCGAAGCCTCTTGTCCTGCACTTGCAGCCCGGAAGAGGCAGGCTGTCTCCACCTCCCAGGCGCTGCAGAACACGGCAGAACACGGCTGCCCGCAACAAGCCATCTCCAAAACCTAAGAACCCTTCACAGGCTGGTCCTAGGCAACAGAAAGGAGCACCTGGCTTTAGAGCAGGAGGGAGTCTGGGGTCCACCTCTGCCATGAGGCAGCGGAGCTCCCGCTTGCCGTCTTCAACACCCTGCCAACATTGCGCAGCGTGTCGTCCCTTTCGGCAGCTGCTCTCGCCACACTCTTCATGGCTGGCACGCTCGGTGAGGTCACCGTCTTCCCGACAGCAAAAGAGACATACCTCCACCTGACACGGAGCAGTAGTGGCTGCATACTGCCGTGGCTCAGGCTGGCCCCAGAGAAGAGGCAGAGCTGCCCAGACGCGCATTGGCCAGGATGCCCAACAGGTGCACACTCTCTCCACATCGCGACTCCCAGCCACCCTTGGGCTCCGGCATGCCCGAGTGCAGTGCGAAGCCTTCAAAGTCTTTATCTGGGCTCTGGAGACAGTCACTTCTCTCTGCTCAGCAGCTTCTATACTTCTTCGGACGGACAGTCGCCCAGCCGTGGCCCACTCTGTGAGACCCTCCCCGGACTGCAGCACGCCAGTCTTGCTGGCTTCTTCTCGATTGCTCGATGGCTGTTATTTTCACACCTTCCTCAGGCATCGCAACTGAAATTATACAACAAAAAAACAAAACAACAAACGTACTAGAACTCCTGGAATGTAACAGGTAGTTGTCTTCACGACTAGTTTATACAAAGCTCGGATTCAAGGTCCGATATTCAACGGAGGGTGAGGAAAACACTGTGGGTACTCTCGAAAATATCCTCCCTCCAAAGAGGAGTCACATTAACAGAAACCCTTCCCAACGCATATTCCCAGAGGGTACACACACACACACACACACACATAAACATCTGTAAAGCCACAGGAAAAGCTGACCATTTTGTTTCTTTCAATACACTTTCTCATTACCCTCTGATAAGAGAAACAGCAACTTTATCCTCTGGCAAATGTAGACCTTCACTCTGGAGCAGAGGAGGTGTTCTCAACGCACGTGGTCTCCGATCAGCAAGAGGCAGCCACCTCGGAGTCGAGCGCAATCTCACCCAACATGCGCAGGCTACCTCCTCAGAAACTCTCACAGGATCCTGGGGCACCCATGCTGCACTTCCACTTGCACTCCATGGCTTACCCTGAGCACCAAGGTTTCAGGAAAGTACTGCCCTCACGCCTCGTGTATAATACTATCAGGAAACAGGAAACGTTGGGACATGTTCGAAATAGCACGGGAACACACCATTTAACTCCAGGAGAACCGAGTCATACAAGGCAATATGACAGGGGGAGCCCAAGGGGGTTTCTGAACGGTTGGGGATGACGTGCGGGAAACCAGCGGATCTGGCTCGAGAACATCGTCCCACCATCTGGAGCAGAGGGCATGAGCCAAACCTTGACTTCCCCAGATTCTGAGAAAGCCACCTCACGGAGAAGTAACCTGCCTGCGTCCTCAGTCTGTCTCAATGCCCCGTGGACTGGACGATCGAGGAACCATCTGAGGAGCCTTCCCATCTCACCCATGGTGCTTGGTGAGGCGGGCGATCCACAGGAGAGTCAGGTTACCACGGACATGTCACACCTTGTCGTCAACACGTACGGGCGAATGAAATTGCTCCCCAAATTCCACTGCTCTCGCCTAGAGTGCAACTGCTATTCCCTTCTCTTCAATGTTTGACAATGGGTGAGATGGGTCCGACTGGGGTCACTAGACAGCAGACTCTCGGATCCTGACTCTCTAGTTCCCCAAAGGGTCACTGGCAAATCCACGTGTACAGAGGTGAAATCGGGTAGGCGTGGTCTACATCGAACGTGCACAAGATATCGCTGCCGTGTAGGGGGATACCGTGAAGAGCAAGCCCAGTGCGGGACGCTCAACGAGCACGCACCCAGGCCGAAGTGCTCCTCAAAGGTGACCCTTGCGGGGACGGGAATCCAGCCTGCCTCCCTGCTTCTCGCCACGTGCTCCTCCAAGGAGCAGCTCTAGCATCACCTCTGCCCGAGGGAACACACACAGCCAAGCCCCACCTGGGACACACAGCCTCTCCGACTGAGGGAGGACAGCCGGGGGTCCCAGAGTCCTCTGTCTGCCCCCACAAAGCACGCTCTCGGGGCAAAAGCAGCCACACTCCACGCCAGGGAACACTTACTGGGGTGTGAGGAAATCCAGAGGGTCTTTCACACTGGTGTGTCTTCTCAGACCCTCGAGAGGCCAACAGCACTCTCTCAAAGCACTCGGTGAGCCTCGCCTGGGCGGCCAGACACGGCCGAGCCCGGGGCCTCCTTCAGCTGCCTCTGGGGTGGCCGCCTCTGCTTTCTGCTTTCTCAGAGAAAAGCTTCCTGAAGGACCCTTGCGACTAGACGGGAAAGAATCCTCCAGCAATGCGGGAGACACAGGTTGCATCCCTGGGTTGGGAAAGATCCCCTGGAGAAAGAAATGGCAACCCACTCCACGACTGCTGCCAGCAAAGTCCCACGGACACAGGAGCCGGGATGCAGAGAGTCGGACACGACCGAGAAACTGAAAAACAGCTGGCTCGCAAGTGCCACGCACGAGGCCAGCATTGCAAAGAAGCCTTCGGACTAGTCATCCTTCTCCAAGAGCGACGTGTCCGCACAGGCTGAAAGGACACTCCCCGGGTCCTCTTGGAAGACGTTTCCCGCACTGCCTGTGGGATTCAGGGGCTCTAATCATTGAGCCAGGTTGCCAAAGAAAACAAGGCTTGGCGCCGGTTGCTTAGCTGCCAAGTCGTCTCTGACGCCTTGCAATAACCTAGGGCTCTGGCGCACCAGGATCCTCTGTCCCTGAGCTCTGCAAGTCACATTTTCTCAGAGAGAAACTCTGAAGGAAGGACCATCCCCAGGGCGAATGGAGTCCACAGGTGACCAGGGGTCCTGGCACCAGTGAGAGACCTGGCGGAGACTCGCGGCCTCCGAAGTTCCCAAGGCCACTCAAGTCTGCCTGCAGAGAGGGGACGGCCGAGCCGGCCTCTTTCGCACAAGCTTTCCGAAGCCTCTTGTCCTGCACTTGCAGCCCGGAAGAGGCAGGCTGTCTTCACCTCCCAGGCGCTGCAGAACACGGCAGAAAACGGCTGCCCGCAACAAGCCATCTCCAAAACCTAAGAACACTTCACAGGCTGGTCCTAGGCAACAGAAAGGAGCACCTGGCTTTAGAGCAGGAGGGAGTCTGGGGTCAACCTCTGCCATGAGGCAGCGGAGCTCCCGCTTGCCGACTTCAACACCCTGCCAACATTGCGCGGCGTGTCGTCCCTTTCCGCAGCTGCTCTCGCCACACTCTTCATGGCTGGCACGCTCGGTGAGGTCACCGTCTTCCCGACAGCAAAAGAGACATACCTCCACCTGACACGGAACAGTAGTGGCTGCATACTGCCGTGGCTCAGGCTGGCCCCAGAGAAGAGGCAGAGCTGCCCAGACGCGCATTGGCCAGGATGCCCAACAGGTGCACACTCTCTCCACATCGCGACTCCCAGCCACCCTTGGGCTCCGGCATGCCCGAGTGCAGTGCGAAGCCTTCAAAGTCTTTATCTGGGCTCTGGAGACAGTCACTTCTCTCTGCTCAGCAGCTTCTATACTTCTTCGGAAGGACAGTCGCCCAGCCGTGTCTCAGTCTGTCAGACCCTCCCCGGACTGCAGCACGCCAGTCTTGCCGGCTTCTTCTCGATTGCTCGATGGCTGTGATCTTCACACCTTCCTCAGGCATCGCAACTGAAATTATACAACAAAAAAACAAAACAACAACCGTACTAGAACTCCAGGAATGTAACAGGTAGTTGTCTTCCCGACTTGTTTATACAAAGCTCTGATTCAAGGTCCGATATTCAACGGAGGGTGAGGAAAACACTGTGGGTACTCTCGAAAATATCCTCCCTCCAAAGAGGAGTCACATTAACAGAAACCCTTCCCGACGCATATTCCCAGAGGGTACACACACACACCCACACACACACATCTGTAAAGCCACAGGAAAATCTGACCATTTTGTTTCTTTCAATACACTTTCTCATTACCCTCTGATCAGAGAAACAGCAACTTTATCCTCTGGCAAATGTAGACCTTCACTCTGGAGCACAGGAGGTGTTCTCAACGCACGTGGTCTCGGATCAGCAAGAGGTAGCCACCTCGGAGTCGAGCGCAATCTCACCCAACATGCGCAGGATACCTCCTCAGAAACTCTCACAGGATCCTGGGGCACCGATGCTGCACTTCCACTTGCACACCACGGCTTACCCTGAGCACCAAGGTTTCAGGAAAGTACTGCCCTCACGCCTCGTGTATAATACTATCAGGAAACAGGAAACCTTGGGACATGTTCGAAATAGCACGGGAACACACCATTTAACTCCAGGAGAACCGAGTCATACAAGGCAATATGACAGGGGGTGCCCAAGGGGGTTTCTGAACGGTTGGGGATGACGTGCGGGAAACCAGTTTATCTGGCTCGAGAACATCGGCCCACCATCTGGAGCAGAGGGCATGAGCCAAACCTTGACTTCCCCAGATTCTCAGAAAGCCACCTCACGGAGAAGTAACCTGCCTGCGTCCTCAGTCTGTCTCAATGCCCCGTGGACTCCGCGATCGAGGAACCATCTGAGGAGCCTTCCCATCTCACCCATGGTGCTTGGTGAGGCGGGCGATCCACAGGAGAGTCAGGTTACCACGGACATGTCACACCTTGTCGTGAACACGTACGGGCGAATGAAATTGCTGCTCAAATTCCACTGCTCTCGCCTAGAGTGCAACTGCTATTCCCTTCTCTTCAATGTTTGAAAATGGGTGAGATGGGTCCGACTGGGGTCACTAGACAGCAGACTCTCGGATCCTGACTCTCTAGTTCCCCAAAGGGTCACTGGCAAATCCACGTGTACAGAGGTGAAATCGGGTAGGCGTGGTCTACATCGAACGTGCACAAGATATCGCTGCCGTGTAGGGGGATACCGTGAAGAGCAAGCCCAGTGCGGGACGCTCAACGAGCACGCACCCAGGCCGAAGTGCTCCTCAAAGGTGCCCCTTGCGGGGACGGGAATCCAGCCTGCCTCCCTGCTTCTCGCCACGTGCTCCTCCAAGGAGCAGCTCTAGCATCACCTCTGCCCGAGGGAACACACACAGCCAAGCCCCACCTGGGACACACAGCCTCTCCGACTCACGGAGGACAGCCGGGGGTCCGAGAGTACTCTGTCTGCCCCCACAAAGCACGCTCTCGGGGCAAAAGCAGCCACACTCCACGCCAGGGAACACTTACTGGGGTGTGAGGAAATCCAGAGGGTCTTTCACACTGGTGTGTCTTCTCAGACCCTCGAGCAGCCGACAGCACTCTCTCAAAGCACTCGGTGAGCCTCGCCTGGGCGGCCAGACACGGCCGAGCCCGGGGCCTCCTTCAGCTGCCTCCGGGGTGGCCGCCTCTGCTTTCTGCTTTCTCAGAGAAAAGCTTCCTGAAGGACCCTTGCGACTAGACGGGAAAGAATCCTCCAGCAATGCGGGAGACACAGGTTGCATCCCTGGGTTGGGAAAGATCCCCTGGAGAAAGAAATGGCAACCCACTCCACGACTGCTGCCAGCAAAGTCCCACGGACACAGGAGCCGGGATGCAGAGAGTCGGACACGACCGAGAAACTGAAAAACAGCTGGCTCGCAAGTGCCACGCACGAGGCCAGCATTGCAAAGAAGCCTTCGGACTAGTCATCCTTCTCCAAGAGCGACGTGTCCGCACAGGCTGAAAGGACACTCCCCGGGTCCTCTTGGAAGACGTTTCCCGCACTGCCCGGGGGATTCAGGGGCTCTAATCATTGAGCCAGGTTGCCAAAGAAAACAAGGCTTGGCGCCGGTTGCTTAGCTGCCAAGTCGTCTCTGACGCCTTGCAATAACCTAGGGCTCTGGCGCACCAGGATCCTCTGTCCCTGAGCTCTGCAAGTCACATTTTCTCAGAGAGAAACTCTGAAGGAAGGACCATCCCCAGGGCGAATGGAGCCCACAGGTGACCAGGGGTCCTGGCACCAGTGAGAGACCTGGCGGAGTCTCGCGGCCTCCGAAGTTCCCAAGGCCACTCAAGTCTGTCTGCAGAGAGGCGACGGCCGAGCCGGCCTCTTTCGCACAAGCTTTCCGAAGCCTCTTGTCCTGCACTTGCAGCCCGGAAGAGGCAGGCTGTCTCCACCTCCCAGGCGCTGCAGAACACGGCAGAACACGGCTGCCCGCAACAAGCCATCTCCAAAACCTAAGAACCCTTCACAGGCTGGTCCTATGCAACAGAAAGGAGCACCTGGCTTTAGAGCAGGAGGGAGTCTGGGGTCCACCTCTGCCAAGAGGCAGTGGAGCTCCCGCTTGCGGTCTTCAACACCCTGCCAACATTGCGCGGCGTGTCGTCCCTTTCGGCAGCTGCTCTCGCCACACTCTTCATGGCTGGCACGCTCGGTGAGGTCACCGTCTTCCCGACAGCAAAAGAGACATACCTCCACCTGACACGGAGCAGTAGTGGCTGCATACTGCCGTGGCTCAGGCTGGCCCCAGAGAAGAGGCAGAGCTGCCCAGACGCGCATTGGCCAGGATGCCCAACAGGTGCACACTCTCTCCACATCGCGACTCCCAGGCACCCTTGGGCTCCGGCATGCCCGAGTGCAGTGCGAAGCCTTCAAAGTCTTTATCTGGGCTCTGGAGACAGTCACTTCTCTCTGCTCAGCAGCTTCCATACTTCTTCGGACGGACAGTCGCCCAGCCGTGTCCCACTCTGTCAGACCCTCCCCGGACTGCAGCACGCCAGCCTTGCCGGCTTCTCCTCGATTGCTCGATGCGTGTGATTTTCACACCTTCCTCAGGCATCGCAACTGAAATTATACAAAAAAAAAAAACAAAACAACAACCGTACTAGAACTCCTGGAATGTAACAGGTAGTTGTCTTCACGACTTGTTTATACAAAGCTCGGATTCAAGGTCCGATATTCAACGGAGGGTGAGGAAAACACTGTGGGTACTCTCGAAAATATCCTCCCTTCAAAGAGGAGTCACATTAACAGAAACCCTTCCCGACGCATATTCCCAGAGGGTACACACACACATACACACACACACACACAGACACACACACACACACACATCTGTAAAGCCACAGGAAAAGCTGACCATTTTGTTTCTTTCAATACACTTTCTCATTACCCTCTGATCAGAGAAACAGCAACTTTATCCTCTGGCAAATGTAGACCTTCACTCTGAAGCAGAGGAGGTGTTCTCAACGCACGTGGTCTCCGATCAGCAAGAGGCAGCCACCTTGGAGTTGAGCACAATCTCACCCAACATGCACAGGCTACCTCCTCAGAAAGTCTCACACGATCCTGGGGCACCCATGATGCACTTCCACTTGCACACCACGGCTTACCCTGAGCACCAAGGTTACAGGAAAGTACTGCCCTCACGCCTCGTGTATAATACTATCAGGAAACAGGAAACCTTGGGACATGTTCGAAATAGCACGGGAACACACCATTTAACTCCAGGAGAAACGAGTCATACAAGGCAATATGACAGGGGGAGCCCAAGGGGTTTTCTAAACGGTGGGGGATGACGTGTGCGAAACCAGCGGATCTGGCTCGAGAACATCGTCCCACCATCTTGAGCAGAGGGCATGAGCCAAACCTTGACTTCCCCAGATTCTCAGAAAGCCACCTCACGGAGAAGTAACCTGCCTGCGTCCTCAGTCTGTCTCAATGCCCCGTGGATTGGACGATCGAGGAACCATCTGAGGAGCCTTCCCATCTCACCCATGGTGCTTGGTGAGGCGGGCGATCCACAGGAGAGTCAGGTTACCACGGACATGTCACACCTTGTCGTCAACACGTACGGGCGAATGAAATTGCTGCCCAAATTCCACTGCTCTCGCCTAGAGTGCAACTGCTATTCCCTTCTCTTCAATGTTTGAAAATGGGTGAGATGGGTCCGACTGGGGTCACTAGACAGCAGACTCTCGGATCCTGACTCTCTAGTTCCCCAAAGGGTCACTGGCAAATCCACGTGTACAGAGGTGAAATCGGGTAGGCGTGGTCTACATCGAACGTGCACAAGATATCGCTGCCGTGTAGGGGGATACCGTGAAGAGCAAGCCCAGTGCGGGACGCTCAATGAGCACGCGCCCAGGCCGAAGTGCTCCTCAAAGGGGACCCTTGCGGGGACGGGAATCCAGCCTGCCTCCCTGCTTCTCGCCACGTGCTCCTCCAAGGAGCAGCTCTAGCATCACCTCTGCCCAAGGGAACACACACAGCCAAGCCCCACCTGGGACACACAGCCTCTCCGACTCAGGGAGGACAGCCGGGGGTCCCAGAGTCCTCTGTCTGCCCCCACAAAGCACGCTCTCAGGGAAAAGCAGCCACACCCTACGCCAGGGAACACTTACTGGGGTGTGAGGAAATCCAGAGGGTCTTTCACACTGGTGTGTCTTCTCAGACCCTCGAGCAGCCGACAGCACTCTCTCAAAGCACTCGGTGAGCCTCGCCTGGGCGGCCAGACACGGCCGAGCCCGGGGCCTCCTTCAGCTGCCTCCTGGGTGGCCGCCTCTGCTTTCTGCTTTCTCAGAGAAAAGCTTCCTGAAGGACCCTTGCGACTAGACGGGAAAGAATCCTCCAGCAATGCGGGAGACACAGGTTGCATCCCTGGGTTGGGAAAGATCCCCTGGAGAAAGAAATGGCAACCCACTCCACGACTCCTGCCAGCAAAGTCCCAGAGACACAGGAGCCGGGATGCAGAGAGTCGGACACGACCGAGAAACTGAAAAACAGCTGGCTCTCAAGTGCCACACACGAGGCCAGCATTTCAAAGAAGCCTTCGGACTAGTCATCCTTCTCCAAGAGCGACGTGTCCGCACAGGCTGAAAGGACACTCCCCGGGTCCTCTTGGAAGACGTTTCCTGCACTGCCCGGGGGTTTCAGGGGCTCTAATCATTGAGCCAGGTTGCCAAAGAAAACAAGGCTTGGCGCCGGTTGCTTAGCTGCCAAGTCGTCTCTGACGCCTTGCAATAACCTAGGGCTCTGGCGCACCAGGATCCTCTGTCCCTGAGCTCTGCAAGTCACATTTTCGCAGAGAGAAACTCTGAAGCAAGGACCATCCCCAGGGCGAATGGAGCCCACAGGTGACCAGGGGTCCTGGCACCAGTGAGAGACCTGGCGGAGTCTCGCGGCCTCCGAAGTTCCCAAGGCCACTCAAGTCTGTCTGCAGAGAGGGGATGGCCGAGCCGGCCTCTTTCGCACAAGCTTTCCGAAGCCTCTTGTCCTGCACTTGCAGCCCGGAAGAGGCAGGCTGTCTCCACCTCCCAGGCGCTGCAGAACACGGCAGAACACGGCTGCCCGCAACAAGCCATCTCCAAAACCTAAGAACCCTTCACAGGCTGGTCCTAGGCAACAGAAAGGAGCACCTGGCTTTAGAGCAGGAGGGAGTCTGGGGTCAACCTCTGCCATGAGGCAGCGGAGCTCCCGCTTGCCGACTTCAACACCCTGCCAACATTGCGCGGCGTGTCGTCCCTTTCCGCAGCTGCTCTCGCCACACTCTTCATGGCTGGCACGCTCGGTGAGGTCACCGTCTTCCCGACAGCAAAAGAGACATACCTCCACCTGACACGGAGCAGTAGTGGCTGCATACTGCCGTGGCTCAGGCTGGCCCCAGAGAAGAGGCAGAGCTGCCCAGACGCGCATTGGCCAGGATGCCCAACAGGTGCACACTCTCTCCACATCGCGACTCCCAGCCACCCTTGGGCTCCGGCATGCCCGAGTGCAGTGCGAAGCCTTCAAAGTCTTTATCTGGGCTCTGGAGACAGTCACTTCTCTCTGCTCAGCAGCTTCTATACTTCTTCGGAAGGACAGTCGCCCAGCCGTGTCTCAGTCTGTCAGACCCTCCCCGGACTGCAGCACGCCAGTCTTGCCGGCTTCTTCTCGATTGCTCGATGGCTGTGATCTTCACACCTTCCTCAGGCATCGCAACTGAAATTATACAACAAAAAAACAAAACAACAACCGTACTAGAACTCCTGGAATGTAACAGGTAGTTGTCTTCCCGACTTGTTTATACAAAGCTCTGATTCAAGGTCCGATATTCAACGGAGGGTGAGGAAAACACTGTGGGTACTCTCGAAAATATCCTCCCTCCAAAGAGGAGTCACATTAACAGAAACCCTGCCCAACGCATATTCCCAGAGGGTACACACACACACACACACACACACACACACACACATAAACATCTGTAAAGCCACAGGAAAAGCTGACCATTTTGTTTCTTTCAATACACTTTCTCATTACACTCTGATCAGAGAAACAGCAACTTTATCCTCTGGAAAATGTAGACCTTCACTCTGGAGCAGAGGAGGTGTTCTCAACGCACGTGGTCTCCGATCAACAAGAGGCAGCCACCTCGGAGTCGAGCGCAATCTCACCCAACATGCGCAGGCTACCTCCTCAGAAACTCTCACAGGATCCTGGGGCACCCATGCTGCACTTCCACTTGCACACCACGGCTTACCCTGAGCACCAAGGTTTCAGGAAAGTACTGCCCTCACGCCTCGTGTATAATACTATCAGGAAACAGGAAACCTTGGGACATGTTCGAAATAGCACGGGAACACACCATTTAACTCCAGGAGAACCGAGTCATACAAGGCAGTATGACAGGGGGAGCCCAAGGGGGTTTCTGAACGGTTGGGGATGACGTGCGGGAAACCAGCGGATCTGGCTCGAGAACATCGTCCCACCATCTTGAGCAGAGGGCATGAGCCAAACCTTGACTTCCCCAGATTCTCAGAAAGCCACCTCACGGAGAAGTAACCTGCCTGCGTCCTCAGTCTGTCTCAATGCCCCGTGGACTGGACGATCGAGGAACCATCTGAGGAGCCTTCCCATCTCACCCATGGTGCTTGGTGAGGCGGGCGATCCACAGGAGAGTCAGGTTACCACGGACATGTTACACCTTGTCGTCAACACGTACGGGCGAATGAAATTGCTCCCCAAATTCCACTGCTCTCGCCTAGAGTGCAACTGATATTCCCTTCTCTTCAATGTTTGAAAATGGGTGAGATGGGTCCGACTGGGGTCACTAGACAGCAGACTCTTGGATCCTGACTCTCTAGTTCCCCAAAGGGTCACTGGCAAATCCACGTGTACAGAGGTGAAATCGGGTAGGCGTGGTCTACATCGAACGTGCACAAGATATCGCTGCCGTGTAGGGGGATACCGTGAAGAGCAAGCCCAGTGCGGGACGCTCAACGAGCACGCACCCAGGCCGAAGTGCTCCTCAAAGGTGCCCCTTGCGGGGACGGGAATCCAGCCTGCCTCCCTGCTTCTCGCCACGTGCTCCTCCAAGGAGCAGCTCTAGCATCACCTCTGCCCGAGGGAACACACACAGCCAAGCCCCACCTGGGACACACAGCCTCTCCGACTCACGGAGGACAGCCGGGGGTCCCAGAGTCCTCTGTCTGCCCCCACAAAGCACGCTCTCGGGGCAAAAGCAGCCACACTCCACGCCAGGGAACACTTACTGGGGTGTGAGGAAATCCAGAGGGTCTTTCACACTGGTGTGTCTTCTCAGACCCTCGAGCAGCCGACAGCACTCTCTCAAAGCACTCGGTGAGCCTCGCCTGGGCGGCCAGACACGGCCGAGCCCGGGGCCTCCTTCAGCTGCCTCCTGGGTGGCCGCCTCTGCTTTCTGCTTTCTCAGAGAAAAGCTTCCTGAAGGACCCTTGCGACTAGATGGGAAAGAATCCTCCAGCAATGCGGGAGACACATCATCCCTGGGTTGGGAAAGATCCCCTGGAGAAAGAAATGGCAACCCACTCCACGACTGCTGCCAGCAAAGTCCCACGGACACAGGAGCCGGGATGCAGAGAGTCGGACACGACCGAGAAACTGAAAAACAGCTGGCTCGCAAGTGCCACGCACGAGGCCAGCATTGCAAAGAAGCCTTCGGACTAGTCATCCTTCTCCAAGAGCGACGTGTCCGCACAGGCTGAAAGGACACTCCCCGGGTCCTCTTGGAAGACGTTTCCCGCACTGCCCGGGGGTTTCAGGGGCTCTAATCATTGAGCCAGGTTGCCAAAGAAAACAAGGCTTGGCGCCGGTTGCTTAGCTGCCAAGTCGTCTCTGACGCCTTGCAATAACCTAGGGCTCTGGCGCACCAGGATCCTCTGTCCCTGAGCTCTGCAAGTCACACTTTCTCAGAGAGAAACTCTGAAGGAAGGACCATCCCCAGGGCGAATGGAGCCCACAGTTGACCAGGGGTCCTGGCACCACTGAGAGACCTGGCGGAGTCTCGCGGCCTCCGAAGTTCCCAAGGCCACTCAAGTCTGTCTGCAGAGAGGGGACGGCCGAGCCGGCCTCTTTCGCACAAGCTTTCCGAAGCCTCTTGTCCTGCACTTGCAGCCCGGAAGAGGCAGGCTGTCTCCACCTCCCAGGCGCTGCAGAACACGGCAGAACACGGCTGCCCGCAACAAGCCATCTCCAAAACCTAAGAACCCTTCACAGGCCGGTCCTAGGCAACAGAAAGGAGCACCTGCCTTTAGAGCAGGAGGGAGTCTGGGGTCCACCTCTGCCATGAGGCAGCGGAGCTCCCGCTTGCCGTCTTCAACACCCTGCCAACATTGCGCGGCGTGTCGTCCCAGTCCGCAGCTGCTCTCGCCACACTCTTCATGGCTGGCACGCTCGGTGAGGTCACCGTCTTCCCGACAGCAAAAGAGACATACCTCCACCTGACACGGAGCAGTAGTGGCTGCATACTGCCGTGGCTCAGGCTGGCCCCAGAGAAGAGGCAGAGCTGCCCAGACGCGCATTGGCCAAGATGCCCAACAGGTGCACACTCTCTCCACATCGCGACTCCCAGCCACCCTTGGGCTCCGGCATGCCCGAGTGCAGTGCGAAGCCTTCAAAGTCTTTACCTGGGCTCTGGAGACAGTCACTTCTCTCTGCTCAGCAGCTTCTACACTTCTTCGGAAGGACAGTCGCCCAGCCGTGTCCCACTCTGTCAGACACTCCCCGGACTGCAGCACGCCAGTCTTGCCGGCTTCTTCTCGATTGCTCGATGGCTGTGATTTTCACACCTTCCTCAGGCATCGCAACTGAAATTATACAACAAAAAAACAAAACAACAACCGTACTAGAACTCCTGGAATGTCACAGGTAGTTGTCTTCACGACTTGTTTTTACAAAGCTCGGATTCAAGGTCCGATATTCAACGGAGGGTGAGGAAAACACTGTGGGTACTCTCGAAAATATCCTCCCTCCAAAGAGGAGTCACATTAACAGAAACCCTTCCCAACGCATATTCCCAGAGGGTAGACACACACACCCACACACACACATCTGTAAAGCCACAGGAAAATCTGACCATTTTGTTTCTTTCAATACACTTTCTCATTACCCTCTGATCAGAGAAACAGCAACTTTATCCTCTGGCAAATGTAGACCTTCACTCTGGAGCAGAGGAGGTGTTCTCAACGCACGTGGTCTCCAATCAGCAAGAGGCAGCCACCTCCGAGTCGAGCGCAATCTCACCCAACATGCGCAGGCTACCTCCTCAGGAACTCTCACAGGATCCTGGGGCACCCATGCTGCACTTCCACTTGCACACCACGGCTTACCCTGAGCACCAAGGTTTCAGGAAAGTACTGCCCTCACGCCTCGTGTGTAATACTATCAGGAAACAGGAAACCTTGGGACATGTTCGAAATAGCACGGGAACACACCATTTAACTCCAGGAGAAACGAGTCATACAAGGCAATATGACAGGGGGAGCCCAAGGGGGTTTCTGAACGGTTGGGGATGACGTGTGGGAAACCAGTGGATCTGGCTCGAGAACATTGTCCCACCATTTTGAGCAGAGGGCATGAGCCATACCTTGACTTCCCCAGATTCTCAGAAAGCCACCTCATGGAGAAGTAACCTGCCTGCGTCCTCAGACTGTCTCAATGCCCCGTGGACTGGACGATCGAGGAACCATCTGAGGAGCCTTCCCATCTCACCCATGGTGCTTGGTGAGGCGGGCGATCCACAGGAGAGTCAGGTTACCACGGACATGTCACACCTTGTCGTCAACACGTACGGGCGAATGAAATTGCTGCCCAAATTCCACTGCTCTCGCCTAGAGTGCAACTCCTATTCCCTTCTCTTCAATGTTTGAAAATGGGTGAGATGGGTCCGACTGGGGTCACTAGACAGCAGACTCTCGGATCCTGACTCTCTAGTTCCCCACAGGGTCACTGGCAAATCCACGTGTACAGAGGTGAAATCGGATAGGCGTGGTCTACATCGAACGTGCACAAGATATCGCTGCCGTGTAGGGGGATACCGTGAAGAGCAAGCCCAGTGCGGGACGCTCAACGAGCACGCACCCAGGCCGAAGTGCTCCTCAAAGTTGACCCTGGCGGGGACGGGAATCCAGCCTGCCTCCCTGCTTCTCGCCACGTGCTCCTCCAAGGAGCAGCTCTAGCATCACCTCTGCCCGAGGGAACACACACAGCCAAGCCCCACCTGGGACACACAGCCTCTCCGACTCAGGGAGGATAGCCCGGGGTCCCAGAGTCCTCTGTCTGCCCCCACAAAGCACGCTCTCGGGGCAAAAGCAGCCACACTCCACGCCAGGGAACACTTACTGGGGTGTGAGGAAATCCAGAGGGTCTTTCACACTGGTGTGTCTTCTCAGACCCTCGAGCAGCCGACAGCACTCTCTCAAAGCACTCGGTGAGCCTCGCCTGGGCGGCCAGACACGGCCGAGCCCGGGGCCTCCTTCAGCTGCCTCCGGGGTGGCCGCCTCTGCTTTCTGCTTTCTCAGAGAAAAGCTTCCTGAAGGACCCTTGCGACTAGACGGGAAAGAATCCTCCAGCAATGCGGGAGACACAGGTTGCATCCCTGGGTTGGGAAAGATCCCCTGGAGAAAGAAATGGCAACCCACTCCACGACTGCTGCCAGCAAAGTCCCACGGACACAGGAGCCGGGATGCAGAGAGTCGGACACGACCGAGAAACTGAAAAACAGCTGGCTCGCAAGTGCCACGCACGAGGCCAGCATTGCAAAGAAGCCTTCGGACTAGTCATCCTTCTCCAAGAGCGACGTGTCCGCACAGGCTGAAAGGACACTCCCCGGGTCCTCTTGGAAGACGTTTCCCGCACTGCCCGGGGGGTTCAGGGGCTCTAATCATTGAGCCAGGTTGCCAAAGAAAACAAGGCTTGGCGCCGGTTGCTTAGCTGCCAAGTCGTCTCTGACGCCTTGCAATAACCTAGGGCTCTGGCGCACCAGGATCCTCTGTCCCTGAGCTCTGCAAGTCACATTTTCTCAGAGAGAAACTCTGAAGGAAGGACCATCCCCAGGGCGAATGGAGCCCACAGGTGACCAGGGGTCCTGGCACCAGTGAGAGACCTGGCGGAGTCTCGCGGCCTCCGAAGTTCCCAAGGCCACTCAAGTCTGTCTGCAGAGAGGGGACGGCCGAGCCGGCCTCTTTCGCACAAGCTTTCCGAAGCCTCTTGTCCTGCACTTGCAGCCCGGAAGAGGCAGGCTGTCTCCACCTCCCAGGCGCTGCAGAACACGGCAGAACACGGCTGCCCGCAACAAGCCATCTCCAAAACATAAGAACCCTTCACAGGCTGGTCCTAGGCAACAGAAAGGAGCACCTGGCTTTAGAGCAGGAGGGAGTCTGGGGTCCACCTCTGCCATGAGGCAACGGAGCTCCCGCTTGCCGACTTCAACACCCTGCCAACATTGCGCGGCGTGTCGTCCCTTTCCGCAGCTGCTCTCGCCACACTCTTCATGGCTGGCACGCTCGGTGAGGTCACCGTCTTCCCGACAGCAAAAGAGACATACCTCCACCTGACACGGAGCAGTAGTGGCTGCATACTGCCGTGGCTCAGGCTGGCCCCAGAGAAGAGGCAGAGCTGCCCAGACGCGCAGTGGCCAGGATGCCCAACAGGTGCACACTCTCTCCACATCGCGACTCCCAGCCACCCTTGGGCTCCGGCATGCCCGAGTGCAGTGCGAAGCCTTCAAAGTCTTTATCTGGGCTCTGGAGACAGTCACTTCCCTCTGCTCAGCAGCTTCTATACTTCTTCGGACGGACAGTCGCCCAGCCGTGTCCCACTCTGTTAGACCCTCCCCGGACTGCAGCACGCCAGTCTTGCCGGCTTCTTCTCGATTGCTCGATGGCTGTGATTTTCACACCTTCCTCAGGCATCGCAACTGAAATTATACAACAAAAAAACAAAACAACAACCGTACTAGAACTCCTGGAATGTAACAGGTAGTTGTCTTCACGACTTGTTTATACAAAGCTCGGATTCAAGGTCCGATATTCAACGGAGGGTGAGGAAAACACTGTGGGTACTCTCGAAAACATCCTCCCTCCAAAGAGGAGTCATATTAACAGAAACCCTTCCCGACGCATATTCCCAAAGGGTACACACACACACACACATTTTGTAAAGCCACAGGAAAAGCTGACCATTTTGTTTCTTTCAATACACTTTCTCATTACCCTCTGATCAGAGAAACAGCAACTTTATCCTCTGGCAAATGTAGACGTTCACTCTGGAGCAGAGGAGGTGTTCTCAACGCACGTGGTCTCCGATCAGCAAGAGGCAGCCACCTCGGAGTCGAGCGCAATCTCACCCAACATGCGCAGGCTACCTCCTCAGAAACTCTCACACGATCCTGGGGCACCCATGCTGCACTTCCACTTGCACACCACGGCTTACCCTGAGCACCAAGGTTTCAGGAAAGTACTGCCCTCACGCCTCGTGTATAATACTATCAGGAAACAGGAAACCTTGGGACATGTTCGAAATAGCACGGGAACACACCATTTAACTCCAGGAGAACCGAGTCATACAAGGCAATATGACAGGGGGAGCCCAAGGGGGTTTCTGAACGGTTGGGGATGACGTGCGGGAAACCAGCGGATCTGGCTCGAGAACATCGTCCCACCATCTTGAGCAGAGGGCATGAGCCAAACCTTGACTTCCCCAGATTCTCAGAAAGCCACCTCATGGAGAAGTAACCTGCCTGTGTCCTTAGTCTGTCTCAATGCCCCGTGGACTGGACGATCGAAGAACCATCTGAGGAGCCTTCCCATCTCACCCATGGTGCTTGGTGAGGCGGGCGATCCACAGGAGAGTCAGGTTACCACGGACATGTCACACCTTGTCGTCAACACGTACGGGCGAATTAAATTGCTGCCCAAATTCCACTGCTCTCGCCTAGAGTGCAACTGCTATTCCCTTCTCTTCAATGTTTGAAAATGGGTGAGATGGGTCCGACTGGGGTCACTAGACAGCAGACTCTCGGATCCTGACTCTCTAGTTCCCCACAGGGTCACTGGCAAATCCACGTGTACAGAGGTGAAATCGGATAGGCGTGGTCTACATCGAACGTGCACAAGATATCGCTGCCGTGTAGGGGGATACCGTGAAGAGCAAGCCCAGTGCGGGACGCTCAACGAGCACGCACCCAGGCCGAAGTGCTCCTCAAAGGTGACCCTGGCTGGGACGGGAATCCAGCCTGCCTCCCTGCTTCTCGCCACGTGCTCCTCCAAGGAGCAGCTCTAGCATCACCTCTGCCCGAGGGAACACACACAGCCAAGCCCCACCTGGGACACACAGCCTCTCCCACTCAGGGAGGACAGCCCGGGGTCCCAGAGTCCTCTGTCTGCCCCCACAAAGCACGCTCTCGGGGCAAAAGCAGCCACACTCCACGCCAGGGAACACTTACTGGGGTGTGAGGAAATCCAGAGGGTCTTTCACACTGGTGTGTCTTCTCAGACCCTCGAGCAGCCGACAGCACTCTCTCAAAGCACTCGGTGAGCCTCGCCTGGGCGGCCAGACACGGCCGAGCCCGGGGCCTCCTTCAGCTGCCTCCGGGGTGGCCGCCTCTGCTTTCTGCTTTCTCAGAGAAAAGCTTCCTGAAGGACCCTTGCGACTAGACGGGAAAGAATCCTCCAGCAATGCGGGAGACACAGGTTGCATCCCTGGGTTGGGAAAGATCCCCTGGAGAAAGAAATGGCAACCCACTCCACGACTGCTGCCAGCAAAGTCCCACGGACACAGGAGCCGGGATGCAGAGAGTCGGACACGACCGAGAAACTGAAAAACAGCTGGCTCGCAAGTGCCACGCACGAGGCCAGCATTGCAAAGAAGCCTTCGGACTAGTCATCCTTCTCCAAGAGCGACGTGTCCGCACAGGCTGAAAGGACACTCCCCGGGTCCTCTTGGAAGACGTTTCCCGCACTGCCCGGGGGTTTCAGGGGCTCTAATCATTGAGCCAGGTTGCCAAAGAAAACAAGGCTTGGCGCCGGTTGCTTAGCTGCCAAGTCGTCTCTGACGCCTTGCAATAACCTAGGGCTCTGGCGCACCAGGATCCTCTGTCCCTGAGCTCTGCAAGTCACATTTTCTCAGAGAGAAACTCTGAAGGAAGGACCATCCCCAGGGCGAATGGAGCCCACAGGTGACCAGGGGTCCTGGCACCAGTGAGAGACCTGGCGGAGTCTCGCGGCCTCCGAAGTTCCCAAGGCCACTCAAGTCTGTCTGCAGAGAGGGGACGGCCGAGCCGGCCTCTTTCGCACAAGCTTTCCGAAGCCTCTTGTCCTGCACTTGCAGCCCGGAAGAGGCAGGCTGTCTCCACCTCCCAGGAGCTGCAGAACACGGCAGAACACGGCTGCCCGCAACAAGCCATCTCCAAAACATAAGAACCCTTCACAGGCTGGTCCTAGGCAACAGAAAGGAGCACCTGGCTTTAGAGCAGGAGGGAGTCTGGGGTCCACCTCTGCCATGAGGCAGCGGAGCTCCCGCTTGCCGTCTTCAACACCCTGCCAACATTGCGCGGAGTGTCGTCCCAGTCCGCAGCTGCTCTCGCCACACTCTTCATGGCTGGCACGCTCGGTGAGGTCACCGTCTTCCCGACAGCAAAAGAGACATACCTCCACCTGACACGGAGCAGTAGTGGCTGCATACTGCCGTGGCTCAGGCTGGCCCCAGAGAAGAGGCAGAGCTGCCCAGACGCGCATTGGCCAGGATGCCCAACAGGTGCACACTCTCTCCACATCGCGACTCCCAGCCACCCTTGGGCTCCGGCATGCCCGAGTGCAGTGCGAAGCCTTCAAAGTCTTTATCTGGGCTCTGGAGACAGTCACTTCCCTCTGCTCAGCAGCTTCTATACTTCTTCGGACGGACAGTCGCCCAGCCGTGTCCCACTCTGTTAGACCCTCCCGGAACTGCAGCACGCCAGTCTTGCCGGCTTCTTCTCGATTGCTCGATGGCTGTGATTTTCACACCTTCCTCAGGCATCGCAACTGAAATTATACAACAAAAAAACAAAACAACAACCGTACTAGAACTCCTGGAATGTAACAGGTAGTTGTCTTCACGACTTGTTTATACAAAGCTCGGATTCAAGGTCCGATATTCAACGGAGGGTGAGGAAAACACTGTGGGTACTCTCGAAAATATCCTCCCTCCAAAGAGGAGTCACATTAACAGAAACCCTTCCCAACGCATATTCCCAGAGGGTACACACACACACACACACATCTGTAAAGCCACAGGAAAAGCTGACCATTTTGTTTCCTTCAATACACTTTCTCATTATCCTCTGATCAGAGAAACAGCAACTTTATCCTCTGGCAAATGTAGACCTTCACTCTGGAGCAGAGGAGGTGTTCTCAACGCACGTGGTCTCCGATCAGCAAGAGGCAGCCACCTCGGAGTGGAGCACAATCTCACCCAACATGCGCAGGCTACCTCCTCAGAAACTCTCACACGATCCTGGGGCACCCATGCTGCACTTCCACTTGCACACCACGGCTTACCCTGAGCACCAAGGTTTCAGGAAAGTACTGCCCTCACGCCTCGTGTATAATACTATCAGGAAACAGGAAACCTTGGGACATGTTCGAAATAGCACGTTAACACACCATTTAACTCCAGGAGAACCGGGTCATACAAGGCAATATGACAGGGGGAGCCCAAGGGGGTTTCTGAACGGTTGGGGATGACGAGCGGGAAACCAGCGGATCTGGCTCGAGAACATCGTCCCACCATCTTGAGCAGAGGGCATGAGCCAAACCTTGACTTCCCCAGATTCTGAGAAAGCCACCTCACGGAGAAGTAACCTGCCTGCGTCCTCAGTCTGTCTCAATGCCCCGTGGACTGGACGATCGAGGAACCATCTGAGGAGCCTTCCCATCTCACCCATGGTGCTTGGTGTGCTTGGTGAGGCGGGCGATCCACAGGAGAGTCAGGTTACCACGGACATGTCACACCTTGTCGTCAACACGTACGGGCGAATGAAATTGCTGCCCAAATTCCACTGCTCTCGCCTAGAGTGCAACTCCTATTCCCTTCTCTTCAATGTTTGAAAATGGGTGAGATGGGTCCGACTGGGGTCACTAGACAGCAGACTCTCGGATCCTGACTCTCTAGTTCCCCAAAGGGTCACTGGCAAATCCACGTGTACAGAGGTGAAATCGGATAGGCGTGGTCTACATCGAACGTGCACAAGATATCGCTGCCGTGTAGGGGGATACCGTGAAGAGCAAGCCCAGTGCGGGACGCTCAACGAGCACGCACCCAGGCCGAAGTGCTCCTCAAAGGTGACCCTTGCGGGGATGGGAATCCAGCCTGCCTCCCTGCTTCTCGCCACGTGCTCCTCCAAGGAGCAGCTCTAGCATCACCTCTGCCCGAGGGAACACACACAGCCAAGCCCCACCTGGGACACACAGCCTCTCCGACTCAGGGAGGACAGCCCGGGGTCCCAGAGTCCTCTGTCTGCCCCCACAAAGCACGCTCTCGGGGCAAAAGCAGCCACACTCCACGCCAGGGAACACTTACTGGGGTGTGAGGAAATCCAGAGGGTCTTTCACACTGGTGTGTCTTCTCAGACCCTCGAGCAGCCGACAGCACTCTCTCAAAGCACTCGGTGAGCCTCGCCTGGGCGGCCAGACACGGCCGAGCCCGGGGCCTCCTTCAGCTGCCTCCGGGGTGGCCGCCTCTGCTTTCTGCTTTCTCAGAGAAAAGCTTCCTGAAGGACCCTTGCGACTAGACGGGAAAGAATCCTCCAGCAATGCGGGAGACACAGGTTGCATCCCTGGGTTGGGAAAGATCCCCTGGAGAAAGAAATGGCAACCCACTCCACGACTGCTGCCAGCAAAGTCCCACGGACACAGGAGCCGGGATGCAGAGAGTCGGACACGACCGAGAAACTGAAAAACAGCTGGCTCGCAAGTGCCACGCACGAGGCCAGCATTGCAAAGAAGCCTTCGGACTAGTCATCCTTCT
Source organism: Dama dama (assembly GCF_033118175.1). Classification (NCBI taxonomy): domain Eukaryota; kingdom Metazoa; phylum Chordata; class Mammalia; order Artiodactyla; family Cervidae; genus Dama; species Dama dama. The sequence continues at coordinate 126,861,642 of NC_083714.1, read as the reverse complement.
CCAAGAGCGACGTGTCCGCACAGGCTGAAAGGACACTCCCCGGGTCCTCTTGGAAGACGTTTCCCGCACTGCCCGGGGGGTTCAGGGGCTCTAATCATTGAGCCAGGTTGCCAAAGAAAACAAGGCTTGGCGCCGGTTGCTTAGCTGCCAAGTCGTCTCTGACGCCTTGCAATAACCTAGGGCTCTGGCGCACCAGGATCCTCTGTCCCTGAGCTCTGCAAGTCACATTTTCTCAGAGAGAAACTCTGAAGGAAGGACCATCCCCAGGGCGAATGGAGCCCACAGGTGACCAGGGGTCCTGGCACCAGTGAGAGACCTGGCGGAGTCTCGCGGCCTCCGAAGTTCCCAAGGCCACTCAAGTCTGTCTGCAGAGAGGGGACGGCCGAGCCGGCCTCTTTCGCACAAGCTTTCCGAAGCCTCTTGTCCTGCACTTGCAGCCCGGAAGAGGCAGGCTGTCTCCACCTCCCAGGAGCTGCAGAACACGGCAGAACACGGCTGCCCGCAACAAGCCATCTCCAAAACCTAAGAACCCTTCACAGGCTGGTCCTAGGCAACAGAAAGGAGCACCTGGCTTTAGAGCAGGAGGGAGTCTGGGGTCCACCTCTGCCATGAGGCAGCGGAGCTCCCGCTTGCCGTCTTCAACACCCTGCCAACATTGCACGGCGTGTCGTCCCAGTCCGCAGCTGCTCTCGCCACACTCTTCATGGCTGGCACGCTCGGTGAGGTCACCGTCTTCCCGACAGCAAAAGAGACATACCTTCACCTGACACGGAGCAGTAGTGGCTGCATACTGCCGTGGCTCAGGCTGGCCCCAGAGAAGAGGCAGAGCTGCCCAGACGCGCATTGGCCAGGATGCCCAACAGGTGCACACTCTCTCCACATCGCGACTCCCAGCCACCCTTGGGCTCCGGCATGCCCGAGTGCAGTGCGAAGCCTTCAAAGTCTTTATCTGGGCTCTGGAGACAGTCACTTCCCTCTGCTCAGCAGCTTCTATACTTCTTCGGACGGACAGTCGCCCAGCCGTGTCCCACTCTGTTAGACCCTCCCGGAACTGCAGCACGCCAGTCTTGCCGGCTTCTTCTCGATTGCTCGATGGCTGTGATTGTCACACCTTCCTCAGGCATCGCAACTGAAATTATACAACAAAAAAACAAAACAACAACTGTACTAGAACTCCTGGAATGTAACAGGTAGTTGTCTTCACGACTTGTTTATACAAAGCTCGGATTCAAGGTCCGATATTCAACGGAGGGTGAGGAAAACACTGTGGGTACTCTCGAAAATATCCTCCCTCCAAAGAGGAGTCACATTAACAGAAACCCTTCCCAACGCATATTCCCAGAGGGTACACACACACACCCACACACACACATCTGTAAAGCCACAGGAAAAGCTGACCATTTTGTTTCCTTCAATACACTTTCTCATTATCCTCTGATCAGAGAAACAGCAACTTTATCCTCTGGCAAATGTAGACCTTCACTCTGGAGCAGAGGAGGTGTTCTCAACGCACGTGGTCTCCGATCAGCAAGAGGCAGCCACCTCGGAGTGGAGCACAATCTCACCCAACATGCGCAGGCTACCTCCTCAGAAACTCTCACACGATCCTGGGGCACCCATGCTGCACTTCCACTTGCACACCACGGCTTACCCTGAGCACCAAGGTTTCAGGAAAGTACTGCCCTCACGCCTCGTGTATAATACTATCAGGAAACAGGAAACCTTGGGACATGTTCGAAATAGCACGTTAACACACCATTTAACTCCAGGAGAACCGGGTCATACAAGGCAATATGACAGGGGGAGCCCAAGGGGGTTTCTGAACGGTTGGGGATGACGAGCGGGAAACCAGCGGATCTGGCTCGAGAACATCGTCCCACCATCTTGAGCAGAGGGCATGAGCCAAACCTTGACTTCCCCAGATTCTCAGAAAGCCACCTCACGGAGAAGTAACCTGCCTGCGTCCTCAGTCTGTCTCAATGCCCCGTGGACTGGACGATCGAGGAACCATCTGAGGAGCCTTCCCATCTCACCCATGGTGCTTGGTGTGCTTGGTGAGGCGGGCGATCCACAGGAGAGTCAGGTTACCACGGACATGTCACACCTTGTCGTCAACACGTACGGGCGAATGAAATTGCTGCCCAAATTCCACTGCTCTCGCCTAGAGTGCAACTCCTATTCCCTTCTCTTCAATGTTTGAAAATGGGTGAGATGGGTCCGACTGGGGTCACTAGACAGCAGACTCTCGGATCCTGACTCTCTAGTTCCCCAAAGGGTCACTGGCAAATCCACGTGTACAGAGGTGAAATCGGATAGGCGTGGTCTACATCGAACGTGCACAAGATATCGCTGCCGTGTAGGGGGATACCGTGAAGAGCAAGCCCAGTGCGGGACGCTCAACGAGCACGCACCCAGGCCGAAGTGCTCCTCAAAGGTGACCCTTGCGGGGATGGGAATCCAGCCTGCCTCCCTGCTTCTCGCCACGTGCTCCTCCAAGGAGCAGCTCTAGCATCACCTCTGCCCGAGGGAACACACACAGCCAAGCCCCACCTGGGACACACAGCCTCTCCGACTCAGGGAGGACAGCCCGGGGTCCCAGAGTCCTCTGTCTGCCCCCACAAAGCACGCTCTCGGGGCAAAAGCAGCCACACTCCACGCCAGGGAACACTTACTGGGGTGTGAGGAAATCCAGAGGGTCTTTCACACTGGTGTGTCTTCTCAGACCCTCGAGCAGCCGACAGCACTCTCTCAAAGCACTCGGTGAGCCTCGCCTGGGCGGCCAGACACGGCCGAGCCCGGGGCCTCCTTCAGCTGCCTCCGGGGTGGCCGCCTCTGCTTTCTGCTTTCTCAGAGAAAAGCTTCCTGAAGGACCCTTGCGACTAGACGGGAAAGAATCCTCCAGCAATGCGGGAGACACAGGTTGCATCCCTGGGTTGGGAAAGATCCCCTGGAGAAAGAAATGGCAACCCACTCCACGACTGCTGCCAGCAAAGTCCCACGGACACAGGAGCCGGGATGCAGAGAGTCGGACACGACCGAGAAACTGAAAAACAGCTGGCTCGCAAGTGCCACGCACGAGGCCAGCATTGCAAAGAAGCCTTCGGACTAGTCATCCTTCTCCAAGAGCGACGTGTCCGCACAGGCTGAAAGGACACTCCCCGGGTCCTCTTGGAAGACGTTTCCCGCACTGCCCGGGGGGTTCAGGGGCTCTAATCATTGAGCCAGGTTGCCAAAGAAAACAAGGCTTGGCGCCGGTTGCTTAGCTGCCAAGTCGTCTCTGACGCCTTGCAATAACCTAGGGCTCTGGCGCACCAGGATCCTCTGTCCCTGAGCTCTGCAAGTCACATTTTCTCAGAGAGAAACTCTGAAGGAAGGACCATCCCCAGGGCGAATGGAGCCCACAGGTGACCAGGGGTCCTGGCACCAGTGAGAGACCTGGCGGAGTCTCGCGGCCTCCGAAGTTCCCAAGGCCACTCAAGTCTGTCTGCAGAGAGGGGACGGCCGAGCCGGCCTCTTTCGCACAAGCTTTCCGAAGCCTCTTGTCCTGCACTTGCAGCCCGGAAGAGGCAGGCTGTCTCCACCTCCCAGGAGCTGCAGAACACGGCAGAACACGGCTGCCCGCAACAAGCCATCTCCAAAACCTAAGAACCCTTCACAGGCTGGTCCTAGGCAACAGAAAGGAGCACCTGGCTTTAGAGCAGGAGGGAGTCTGGGGTCCACCTCTGCCATGAGGCAGCGGAGCTCCCGCTTGCCGTCTTCAACACCCTGCCAACATTGCACGGCGTGTCGTCCCAGTCCGCAGCTGCTCTCGCCACACTCTTCATGGCTGGCACGCTCGGTGAGGTCACCGTCTTCCCGACAGCAAAAGAGACATACCTCCACCTGACACGGAGCAGTAGTGGCTGCATACTGCCGTGGCTCAGGCTGGCCCCAGAGAAGAGGCAGAGCTGCCCAGACGCGCATTGGCCAGGATGCCCAACAGGTGCACACTCTCTCCACATCGCGACTCCCAGCCACCCTTGGGCTCCGGCATGCCCGAGTGCAGTGCGAAGCCTTCAAAGTCTTTATCTGGGCTCTGGAGACAGTCACTTCCCTCTGCTCAGCAGCTTCTATACTTCTTCGGACGGACAGTCGCCCAGCCGTGTCCCACTCTGTTAGACCCTCCCGGAACTGCAGCACGCCAGTCTTGCCGGCTTCTTCTCGATTGCTCGATGGCTATGATTTTCACACCTTCCTCAGGCATCGCAACTGAAATTATACAACAAAAAAACAAAACAACAACCGTACTAGAACTCCTGGAATGTAACAGGTAGTTGTCTTCACGACTTGTTTATACAAAGCTCGGATTCAAGGTCCGATATTCAACGGAGGGTGAGGAAAACACTGTGGGTACTCTCGAAAATATCCTCCCTCCAAAGAGGAGTCACATTAACAGAAACCCTTCCCAACGCATATTCCCAGAGGGTACACACACACACCCACACACACACATCTGTAAAGCCACAGGAAAAGCTGACCATTTTGTTTCCTTCAATACACTTTCTCATTATCCTCTGATCAGAGAAACAGCAACTTTATCCTCTGGCAAATGTAGACCTTCACTCTGGAGCAGAGGAGGTGTTCTCAACGCACGTGGTCTCCGATCAGCAAGAGGCAGCCACCTCGGAGTGGAGGACAATCTCACCCAACATGCGCAGGCTACCTCCTCAGAAACTCTCACAGGATCCTGGGGCACCCATGCTGCACTTCCACTTGCACACCACGGCTTACCCTGAGCACCAAGGTTTCAGGAAAGTACTGCCCTCACGCCTCGTGTATAATACTATCAGGAAACAGGAAACCTTGGGACATGTTCGAAATAGCACGGGAACACACCATTTAAATCCAGGAGAACCGAGTCATACAAGGCAATATGACAGGGGGATCCCAAGGGGGTTTCTGAACGGTTGGGGATGACGACCGGGAAACCAGCGGATCTGGCTCGAGAACATCGGCCCACCATCTGGAGCAGAGGGCATGAGCCAAACCTTGACTTCCCCAGATTCTCAGAAAGCCACCTCACGGAGAAGTAACCTGCCTGCATCCTCAGTCTGTCTCAATGCCCCGTGGACTGGACGATCGAGGAACCATCTGAGGAGCCTTCCCATCTCACCCATGGTGCTTGGTGTGCTTGGTGAGGCGGGCGATCCACAGGAGAGTCAGGTTACCACGGACATGTCACACCTTGTCGTCAACACGTACGGGCGAATGAAATTGCTGCCCAAATTCCACTGCTCTCGCCTAGAGTGCAACTGCTATTCCCTTCTCTTCAATGTTTGAAAATGGGTGAGATGGGTCCGACTGGGGTCACTAGACAGCAGACTCTCGGATCCTGACTCTCTAGTTCCCCAAAGGGTCACTGGCAAATCCACGTGTACAGAGGTGAAATCGGGTAGGCGTGGTCTACATCGAACGTGCACAAGATATCGCTGCCGTGTAGGGGGATACCGTGAAGAGCAAGCCCAGTGCGGGACGCTCAACGAGCACGCACCCAGGCCGAAGTGCTCCTCAAAGGTGACCCTTGCGGGGACGGGAATCCAGCCTGCCTCCCTGCTTCTCGCCACGTGCTCCTCCAAGGAGCAGCTCTAGCATCACCTCTGCCCGAGGGAACACACACAGCCAAGCCCCACCTGGGACACACAGCCTCTCCGACTCAGGGAGGACAGCCCGGGGTCCCAGAGTCCTCTGTCTGCCCCCACAAAGCACGCTCTCGGGGCAAAAGCAGCCACACTCCACGCCAGGGAACACTTACTGGGGTGTGAGGAAATCCAGAGGGTCTTTCACACTGGTGTGTCTTCTCAGACCCTCGAGCAGCCGACAGCACTCTCTCAAAGCACTCGGTGAGCCTCGCCTGGGCGGCCAGACACGGCCGAGCCCGGGGCCTCCTTCAGCTGCCTCCGGGGTGGCCGCCTCTGCTTTCTGCTTTCTCAGGGAAAAGCTTCCTGAAGGACCCTTGTGACTAGACGGGAAAGAATCCTCCAGCAATGCGGGAGACACAGGTTGCATCCCTGGGTTGGGAAAGATCCCCTGGAGAAAGAAATGGCAACCCACTCCACGACTGCTGCCAGCAAAGTCCCACGGACACAGGAGCCGGGATGCAGAGAGTCGGACACGACCGAGAAACTGAAAAACAGCTGGCTCGCAAGTGCCACGCACGAGGCCAGCATTGCAAAGAAGCCTTCGGACTAGTCATCCTTCTCCAAGAGCGACGTGTCCGCACAGGCTGAAAGGACACTCCCCGGGTCCTCTTGGAAGACGTTTCCCGCACTGCCCGGGGGTTTCAGGGGCTCTAATCATTGAGCCAGGTTGCCAAAGAAAACAAGGCTTGGCGCCGGTTGCTTAGCTGCCAAGTCGTCTCTGACGCCTTGCAATAACCTAGGGCTCTGGCGCACCAGGATCCTCTGTCCCTGAGCTCTGCAAGTCACATTTTCTCAGAGAGAAACTCTGAAGGAAGGACCATCCCCAGGGCGAATGGAGCCCACAGGTGACCAGGGGTCCTGGCACCACTGAGAGACCTGGCGGAGTCTCGCGGCCTCCGAAGTTCCCAAGGCCACTCAAGTCTGTCTGCAGAGAGGGGACGGCCGAGCCGGCCTCTTTCGCACAAGCTTTCCGAAGCCTCTTGTCCTGCACTTGCAGCCCGGAAGAGGCAGGCTGTCTCCACCTCCCAGGCGCTGCAGAACACGGCAGAACACGGCTGCCCGCAACAAGCCATCTCCAAAACCTAAGAACCCTTCACAGGCTGGTCCTAGGCAACAGAAAGGAGCACCTGGCTTTAGAGCAGGAGGGAGTCTGGGGTCCACCTCTGCCATGAGGCAGCGGAGCTCCCGCTTGCCGACTTCAACACCCTGCCAACATTGCGCGGCGTGTCGTCCCTTTCCGCAGCTGCTCTCGCCACACTCTTCATGGCTGGCACGCTCGGTGAGGTCACCGTCTTCCCGACAGCAAAAGAGACATACCTCCACCTGACACGGAGCAGTAGTGGCTGCATACTGCCGTGGCTCAGGCTGGCCCCAGAGAAGAGGCAGAGCTGCCCAGACGCGCATTGGCCAGGATGCCCAACAGGTGCACACTCTCTCCACATCGCGACTCCCAGCCACCCTTGGGCTCCGGCATGCCCGAGTGCAGTGCGAAGCCTTCAAAGTCTTTATCTGGGCTCTGGAGACAGTCACTTCCCTCTGCTCAGCAGCTTCTATACTTCTTCGGACGGACAGTCGCCCAGCCGTGTCCCACTCTGTCAGACCCTCCCCGGACTGCAGCACGCCAGTCTTGCCGGCTTCTTCTCGATTGCTCGATGGCTGTGATTTTCACACCTTCCTCAGGCATCGCAACTGAAATTATACAACAAAAAAACAAAACAACAACCGTACTAGAACTCCTGGAATGTAACAGGTAGTTGTCTTCACGACTTGTTTATACAAAGCTCGGATTCAAGGTCCGATATTCAACGGAGGGTGAGGAAAACACTGTGGGTACTCTCGAAAACATCCTCCCTCCAAAGAGGAGTCACATTAACAGAAACCCTTCCCGACGCATATTCCCAGAGGGTACACACACACACACACACACACACACACACACATCTGTAAAGCCACAGGAAAAGCTGACCATTTTGTTTCTTTCAATACACTTTCTCATTACCCTCTGATCAGAGAAACAGCAACTTTATCCTCTGGCAAATGTAGACCTTCACTCTGGAGCAGAGGAGGTGTTCTCAACGCACGTGGTCTCCGATCAGCAAGAGGCAGCCACCTCGGAGTCGAGCGCAATCTCACCCAACATGCGCAGGCTACCTCCTCAGAAACTCTCACAGGATCCTGGGGCACCCATGCTGCACTTCCACTTGCACACCACGGCTTACCCTGAGCACCAAGGTTTCAGGAAAGTACTGCCCTCACGCCTCATGTATAATACTATCAGGAAACAGGAAACCTTGGGACATGTTCGAAATAGCACGGGAACACACCATTTAACTCCAGGAGAACCGAGTCATACAAGGCAATATGACAGGGGGAGCCCAAGGGGGTTTCTGAACGGTTGGGGATGACGTGCGGGAAACCAGTGGATCTGGCTCGAGAACATCGGCCCACCATCTGGAGCAGAGGGCATGAGCCAAACCTTGACTTCCCCAGATTCTCAGAAAGCCACCTCACGGAGAAGTAACCTGCCTGCATCCTCAGTCTGTCTCAATGCCCCGTGGACTGGACGATCGAGGAACCATCTGAGGAGCCTTCCCATCTCACCCATGGTGCTTGGTGAGGCGGGCGATCCACAGGAGAGTCAGGTTACCACGGACACGTCACACCTTGTCGTCAACACGTACGGGCGAATGAAATTGCTGCCCAAATTCCACTGCTCTCGCCTAGAGTGCAACTGCTATTCCCTTCTCTTCAATGTTTGAAAATGGGTGAGATGGGTCCGACTGGGGTCACTAGACAGCAGACTCTCGGATCCTGACTCTCTAGTTCCCCAAAGGGTCACTGGCAAATCCACGTGTACAGAGGTGAAATCGGGTAGGCGTGGTCTACATCGAACGTGCACAAGATATCGCTGCCGTGTAGGGGGATACCGTGAAGAGCAAGCCCAGTGCGGGACGCTCAACGAGCACGCACCCAGGCCGAAGTGCTCCTCAAAGGTGACCCTTGCGGGGACGGGAATCCAGCCTGCCTCCCTGCTTCTCGCCACGTGCTCCTCCAAGGAGCAGCTCTAGCATCACCTCTGCCCGAGGGAACACACACAGCCAAGCCCCACCTGGGACACACAGCCTCTCCGACTCAGGGAGGACAGCCCGGGGTCCCAGAGTCCTCTGTCTGCCCCCACAAAGCACGCTCTCGGGGCAAAAGCAGCCACACTCCACGCCAGGGAACACTTACTGGGGTGTGAGGAAATCCAGAGGGTCTTTCACACTGGTGTGTCTTCTCAGACCCTCGAGCAGCCGACAGCACTCTCTCAAAGCACTCGGTGAGCCTCGCCTGGGCGGCCAGACACGGCCGAGCCCGGGGCCTCCTTCAGCTGCCTCCGGGGTGGCCGCCTCTGCTTTCTGCTTTCTCAGGGAAAAGCTTCCTGAAGGACCCTTGCGACTAGACGGGAAAGAATCCTCCAGCAATGCGGGAGACACAGGTTGCATCCCTGGGTTGGGAAAGATCCCCTGGAGAAAGAAATGGCAACCCACTCCACGACTGCTGCCAGCAAAGTCCCACGGACACAGGAGCCGGGATGCAGAGAGTCGGACACGACCGAGAAACTGAAAAACAGCTGGCTCGCAAGTGCCACGCACGAGGCCAGCATTGCAAAGAAGCCTTCGGACTAGTCATCCTTCTCCAAGAGCGACGTGTCCGCACAGGCTGAAAGGACACTCCCCGGGTCCTCTTGGAAGACGTTTCCCGCACTGCCCGGGGGTTTCAGGGGCTCTAATCATTGAGCCAGGTTGCCAAAGAAAACAAGGCTTGGCGCCGGTTGCTTAGCTGCCAAGTCGTCTCTGACGCCTTGCAATAACCTAGGGCTCTGGCGCACCAGGATCCTCTGTCCCTGAGCTCTGCAAGTCACATTTTCTCAGAGAGAAACTCTGAAGGAAGGACCATCCCCAGGGCGAATGGAGCCCACAGGTGACCAGGGGTCCTGGCACCAGTGAGAGACCTGGCGGAGTCTCGCGGCCTCCGAAGTTCCCAAGGCCACTCAAGTCTGTCTGCAGAGAGGGGACGGCCGAGCCGGCCTCTTTCGCACAAGCTTTCCGAAGCCTCTTGTCCTGCACTTGCAGCCCGGAAGAGGCAGGCTGTCTCCACCTCCCAGGCGCTGCAGAACACGGCAGAACACGGCTGCCCGCAACAAGCCATCTCCAAAACCTAAGAACCCTTCACAGGCTGGTCCTAGGCAACAGAAAGGAGCACCTGGCTTTAGAGCAGGAGGGAGTCTGGGGTCCACCTCTGCCATGAGGCAGCGGAGCTCCCGCTTGCCGACTTCAACACCCTGCCAACATTGCGCGGCGTGTCGTCCCTTTCCGCAGCTGCTCTCGCCACACTCTTCATGGCTGGCACGCTCGGTGAGGTCACCGTCTTCCCGACAGCAAAAGAGACATACCTCCACCTGACACGGAGCAGTAGTGGCTGCATACTGCCGTGGCTCAGGCTGGCCCCAGAGAAGAGGCAGAGCTGCCCAGACGCGCATTGGCCAGGATGCCCAACAGGTGCACACTCTCTCCACATCGCGACTCCCAGCCACCCTTGGGCTCCGGCATGCCCGAGTGCAGTGCGAAGCCTTCAAAGTCTTTATCTGGGCTCTGGAGACAGTCACTTCCCTCTGCTCAGCAGCTTCTATACTTCTTCGGACGGACAGTCGCCCAGCCGTGTCCCACTCTGTCAGACCCTCCCCGGACTGCAGCACGCCAGTCTTGCCGGCTTCTTCTCGATTGCTCGATGGCTGTGATTTTCACACCTTCCTCAGGCATCGCAACTGAAATTATACAACAAAAAAACAAAACAACAACCGTACTAGAACTCCTGGAATGTAACAGGTAGTTGTCTTCACGACTTGTTTATACAAAGCTCGGATTCAAGGTCCGATATTCAACGGAGGGTGAGGAAAACACTGTGGGTACTCTCGAAAACATCCTCCCTCCAAAGAGGAGTCACATTAACAGAAACCCTTCCCGACGCATATTCCCAGAGGGTACACACACACACACACACACACACACACACACACACACACACACACACACACACATCTGTAAAGCCACAGGAAAAGCTGACCATTTTGTTTCTTTCAATACACTTTCTCATTACCCTCTGATCAGAGAAACAGCAACTTTATCCTCTGGCAAATGTAGACCTTCACTCTGGAGCAGAGGAGGTGTTCTCAATGCACGTGGTCTCCGATCAGCAAGAGGCAGCCACCTCGGAGTCGAGCGCAATCTCACCCAACATGCGCAGGCTACCTCCTCAGAAACTCTCACAGGATCCTGGGGCACCCATGCTGCACTTCCACTTGCACACCACGGCTTACCCTGAGCACCAAGGTTTCAGGAAAGTACTGCCCTCACGCCTCGTGTATAATACTATCAGGAAACAGGAAACCTTGGGACATGTTCGAAATAGCACGGGAACACACCATTTAACTCCAGGAGAACCGAGTCATACAAGGCAATATGACAGGGGGAGCCCAAGGGGGTTTCTGAACGGTTGGGGATGACGTGCGGGAAACCAGTGGATCTGGCTCGAGAACATCGGCCCACCATCTGGAGCAGAGGGCATGAGCCAAACCTTGACTTCCCCAGATTCTCAGAAAGCCACCTCACGGAGAAGTAACCTGCCTGCGTCCTCAGTCTGTCTCAATGCCCCGTGGACTGGACGATCGAGGAACCATCTGAGGAGCCTTCCCATCTCACCCATGGTGCTTGGTGAGGCGGGCGATCCACAGGAGAGTCAGGTTACCACGGACATGTCACACCTTGTCGTCAACACGTACGGGCGAATGAAATTGCTGCCCAAATTCCACTGCTCTCGCCTAGAGTGCAACTGCTATTCCCTTCTCTTCAATGTTTGAAAATGGGTGAGATGGGTCCGACTGGGGTCACTAGACAGCAGACTCTTGGATCCTGACTCTCTAGTTCCCCAAAGGGTCACTGGCAAATCCACGTGTACAGAGGTGAAATCGGGTAGGCGTGGTCTACATCGAACGTGCACAAGATATCGCTGCCGTGTAGGGGGATACCGTGAAGAGCAAGCCCAGTGCGGGACGCTCAACGAGCACGCACCCAGGCCGAAGTGCTCCTCAAAGGTGACCCTTGCGGGGACGGGAATCCAGCCTGCCTCCCTGCTTCTCGCCACGTGCTCCTCCAAGGAGCAGCTCTAGCATCACCTCTGCCCGAGGGAACACACACAGCCAAGCCCCACCTGGGACACACAGCCTCTCCGACTCAGGGAGGACAGCCCGGGGTCCCAGAGTCCTCTGTCTGCCCCCACAAAGCACGCTCTCGGGGCAAAAGCAGCCACACTCCACGCCAGGGAACACTTACTGGGGTGTGAGGAAATCCAGAGGGTCTTTCACACTGGTGTGTCTTCTCAGACCCTCGAGCAGCCGACAGCACTCTCTCAAAGCACTCGGTGAGCCTCGCCTGGGCGGCCAGACACGGCCGAGCCCGGGGCCTCCTTCAGCTGCCTCCGGGGTGGCCGCCTCTGCTTTCTGCTTTCTCAGGGAAAAGCTTCCTGAAGGACCCTTGCGACTAGACGGGAAAGAATCCTCCAGCAATGCGGGAGACACAGGTTGCATCCCTGGGTTGGGAAAGATCCCCTGGAGAAAGAAATGGCAACCCACTCCACGACTGCTGCCAGCAAAGTCCCACGGACACAGGAGCCGGGATGCAGAGAGTCGGACACGACCGAGAAACTGAAAAACAGCTGGCTCGCAAGTGCCACGCACGAGGCCAGCATTGCAAAGAAGCCTTCGGACTAGTCATCCTTCTCCAAGAGCGACGTGTCCGCACAGGCTGAAAGGACACTCCCCGGGTCCTCTTGGAAGACGTTTCCCGCACTGCCCGGGGGTTTCAGGGGCTCTAATCATTGAGCCAGGTTGCCAAAGAAAACAAGGCTTGGCGCCGGTTGCTTAGCTGCCAAGTCGTCTCTGACGCCTTGCAATAACCTAGGGCTCTGGCGCACCAGGATCCTCTGTCCCTGAGCTCTGCAAGTCACATTTTCTCAGAGAGAAACTCTGAAGGAAGGACCATCCCCAGGGCGAATGGAGCCCACAGGTGACCAGGGGTCCTGGCACCAGTGAGAGACCTGGCGGAGTCTCGCGGCCTCCGAAGTTCCCAAGGCCACTCAAGTCTGTCTGCAGAGAGGGGACGGCCGAGCCGGCCTCTTTCGCACAAGCTTTCCGAAGCCTCTTGTCCTGCACTTGCAGCCCGGAAGAGGCAGGCTGTCTCCACCTCCCAGGCGCTGCAGAACACGGCAGAACACGGCTGCCCGCAACAAGCCATCTCCAAAACCTAAGAACCCTTCACAGGCTGGTCCTAGGCAACAGAAAGGAGCACCTGGCTTTAGAGCAGGAGGGAGTCTGGGGTCCACCTCTGCCATGAGGCAGCGGAGCTCCCGCTTGCCGACTTCAACACCCTGCCAACATTGCGCGGCGTGTCGTCCCTTTCCGCAGCTGCTCTCGCCACACTCTTCATGGCTGGCACGCTCGGTGAGGTCACCGTCTTCCCGACAGCAAAAGAGACATACCTCCACCTGACACGGAGCAGTAGTGGCTGCATACTGCCGTGGCTCAGGCTGGCCCCAGAGAAGAGGCAGAGCTGCCCAGACGCGCATTGGCCAGGATGCCCAACAGGTGCACACTCTCTCCACATCGCGACTCCCAGCCACCCTTGGGCTCCGGCATGCCCGAGTGCAGTGCGAAGCCTTCAAAGTCTTTATCTGGGCTCTGGAGACAGTCACTTCCCTCTGCTCAGCAGCTTCTATACTTCTTCGGACGGACAGTCGCCCAGCCATGTCCCACTCTGTCAGACCCTCCCCGGACTGCAGCACGCCAGTCTTGCCGGCTTCTTCTCGATTGCTCGATGGCTGTGATTTTCACACCTTCCTCAGGCATCGCAACTGAAATTATACAACAAAAAAACAAAACAACAACCGTACTAGAACTCCTGGAATGTAACAGGTAGTTGTCTTCACGACTTGTTTATACAAAGCTCGGATTCAAGGTCCGATATTCAACGGAGGGTGAGGAAAACACTGTGGGTACTCTCGAAAACATCCTCCCTCCAAAGAGGAGTCACATTAACAGAAACCCTTCCCGACGCATATTCCCAGAGGGTACACACACACACACACACACACACACACACACCCACACACACATCTGTAAAGCCACAGGAAAAGCTGACCATTTTGTTTCTTTCAATACACTTTCTCATTACCCTCTGATCAGAGAAACAGCAACTTTATCCTCTGGCAAATGTAGACCTTCACTCTGGAGCAGAGGAGGTGTTCTCAACGCACGTGGTCTCCGATCAGCAAGAGGCAGCCACCTCGGAGTCGAGCGCAATCTCACCCAACATGCGCAGGCTACCTCCTCAGAAACTCTCACAGGATCCTGGGGCACCCATGCTGCACTTCCACTTGCACACCACGGCTTACCCTGAGCACCAAGGTTTCAGGAAAGTACTGCCCTCACGCCTCGTGTTTAATACTATCAGGAAACAGGAAACCTTGGGACATGTTCGAAATAGCACGGGAACACACCATTTAACTCCAGGAGAACCGAGTCATACAAGGCAATATGACAGGGGGAGCCCAAGGGGGTTTCTGAACGGTTGGGGATGACGTGCGGGAAACCAGTGGATCTGGCTCGAGAACATCGGCCCACCATCTGGAGCAGAGGGCATGAGCCAAACCTTGACTTCCCCAGATTCTCAGAAAGCCACCTCACGGAGAAGTAACCTGCCTGCGTCCTCAGTCTGTCTCAATACCCCGTGGACTGGACGATCGAGGAACCATCTGAGGAGCCTTCCCATCTCACCCATGGTGCTTGGTGAGGCGGGCGATCCACAGGAGAGTCAGGTTACCACGGACATTTCACACCTTGTCGTCAACACGTACGGGCGAATGAAATTGCTGCCCAAATTCCACTGCTCTCGCCTAGAGTGCAACTGCTATTCCCTTCTCTTCAATGTTTGAAAATGGGTGAGATGGGTCCGACTGGGGTCACTAGACAGCAGACTCTCGGATCCTGACTCTCTAGTTCCCCAAAGGGTCACTGGCAAATCCACGTGTACAGAGGTGAAATCGGGTAGGCGTGGTCTACATCGAACGTGCACAAGATATCGCTGCCGTGTAGGGGGATACCGTGAAGAGCAAGCCCAGTGCGGGACGCTCAACGAGCACGCACCCAGGCCGAAGTGCTCCTCAAAGGTGACCCTGGCGGGGACGGGAATCCAGCCTGCCTCCCTGCTTCTCGCCACGTGCTCCTCCAAGGAGCAGCTCTAGCATCACCTCTGGCCGAGGGAACACACACAGCCAAGCCCCACCTGGGACACACAGCCTCTCCGACTCAGGGAGGACAGCCCGGGGTCCCAGAGTCCTCTGTCTGCCCCCACAAAGCACGCTCTCGGGGCAAAAGCAGCCACACTCCACGCCAGGGAACACTTACTGGGGTGTGAGGAAATCCAGAGGGTCTTTCACACTGGTGTGTCTTCTCAGACCCTCGAGCAGCCGACAGCACTCTCTCAAAGCACTCGGTGAGCGTCGCCTGGGCGGCCAGACACGGCCGAGCCCGGGGCCTCCTTCAGCTGCCTCCGGGGTGGCCGCCTCTGCTTTCTGCTTTCTCAGGGAAAAGCTTCCTGAAGGACCCTTGTGACTAGACGGGAAAGAATCCTCCAGCAATGCGGGAGACACAGGTTGCATCCCTGGGTTGGGAAAGATCCCCTGGAGAAAGAAATGGCAACCCACTCCACGACTGCTGCCAGCAAAGTCCCACGGACACAGGAGCCGGGATGCAGAGAGTCGGACACGACCGAGAAACTGAAAAACAGCTGGCTCGCAAGTGCCACGCACGAGGCCAGCATTGCAAAGAAGCCTTCGGACTAGTCATCCTTCTCCAAGAGCGACGTGTCCGCACAGGCTGAAAGGACACTCCCCGGGTCCTCTTGGAAGACGTTTCCCGCACTGCCCGGGGGTTTCAGGGGCTCTAATCATTGAGCCAGGTTGCCAAAGAAAACAAGGCTTGGCGCCGGTTGCTTAGCTGCCAAGTCGTCTCTGACGCCTTGCAATAACCTAGGGCTCTGGCGCACCAGGATCCTCTGTCCCTGAGCTCTGCAAGTCACATTTTCTCAGAGAGAAACTCTGAAGGAAGGACCATCCCCAGGGCGAATGGAGCCCACAGGTGACCAGGGGTCCTGGCACCACTGAGAGACCTGGCGGAGTCTCGCGGCCTCCGAAGTTCCCAAGGCCACTCAAGTCTGTCTGCAGAGAGGGGACGGCCGAGCCGGCCTCTTTCGCACAAGCTTTCCGAAGCCTCTTGTCCTGCACTTGCAGCCCGGAAGAGGCAGGCTGTCTCCACCTCCCAGGCGCTGCAGAACACGGCAGAACACGGCTGCCCGCAACAAGCCATCTCCAAAACCTAAGAACCCTTCACAGGCTGGTCCTAGGCAACAGAAAGGAGCACCTGGCTTTAGAGCAGGAGGGAGTCTGGGGTCCACCTCTGCCATGAGGCAGCGGAGCTCCCGCTTGCCGACTTCAACACCCTGCCAACATTGCGCGGCGTGTCGTCCCTTTCCGCAGCTGCTCTCGCCACACTCTTCATGGCTGGCACGCTCGGTGAGGTCACCGTCTTCCCGACAGCAAAAGAGACATACCTCCACCTGACACGGAGCAGTAGTGGCTGCATACTGCCGTGGCTCAGGCTGGCCCCAGAGAAGAGGCAGAGCTGCCCAGACGCGCATTGGCCAGGATGCCCAACAGGTGCACACTCTCTCCACATCGCGACTCCCAGCCACCCTTGGGCTCCGGCATGCCCGAGTGCAGTGCGAAGCCTTCAAAGTCTTTATCTGGGCTCTGGAGACAGTCACTTCCCTCTGCTCAGCAGCTTCTATACTTCTTCGGACGGACAGTCGCCCAGCCGTGTCCCACTCTGTCAGACCCTCCCCGGACTGCAGCACGCCAGTCTTGCCGGCTTCTTCTCGAATGCTCGATGGCTGTGATTTTCACACCTTCCTCAGGCATCGCAACTGAAATTATACAACAAAAAAACAAAACAACAACCGTACTAGAACTCCTGGAATGTAACAGGTAGTTGTCTTCACGACTTGTTTATACAAAGCTCGGATTCAAGGTCCGATATTCAACGGAGGGTGAGGAAAACACTGTGGGTACTCTCGAAAACATCCTCCCTCCAAAGAGGAGTCACATTAACAGAAACCCTTCCCGACGCATATTCCCAGAGGGTACACACACACACACACACACACACACACACACACACACACATCTGTAAAGCCACAGGAAAAGCTGACCATTTTGTTTCTTTCAATACACTTTCTCATTACCCTCTGATCAGAGAAACAGCAACTTTATCCTCTGGCAAATGTAGACCTTCACTCTGGAGCAGAGGAGGTGTTCTCAACGCACGTGGTCTCCGATCAGCAAGAGGCAGCCACCTCGGAGTCGAGCGCAATCTCACCCAACATGCGCAGGCTACCTCCTCAGAAACTCTCACAGGATCCTGGGGCACCCATGCTGCACTTCCACTTGCACACCACGGCTTACCCTGAGCACCAAGGTTTCAGGAAAGTACTGCCCTCACGCCCCGTGTATAATACTATCAGGAAACAGGAAACCTTGGGACATGTTCGAAATAGCACGGGAACACACCATTTAACTCCAGGAGAACCGAGTCATACAAGGCAATATGACAGGGGGAGCCCAAGGGGGTTTCTGAACGGTTGGGGATGACGACCGGGAAACCAGCGGATCTGGCTCGAGAACATCGTCCCACCATCTTGAGCAGAGGGCATGAGCCAAACCTTGACTTCCCCAGATTCTCAGAAAGCCACCTCACGGAGAAGTAACCTGCCTGCGTCCTCAGTCTGTCTCAATGTCCCGTGGACTGGACGATCGAGGAACCATCTGAGGAGCCTTCCCATCTCACCCATGGTGCTTGGTGTGCTTGGTGAGGCGGGCGATCCACAGGAGAGTCAGGTTACCACGGACATGTCACACCTTGTCGTCAACACGTACGGGCGAATGAAATTGCTGCCCAAATTCCACTGCTCTCGCCTAGAGTGCAACTCCTATTCCCTTCTCTTCAATGTTTGAAAATGGGTGAGATGGGTCCGACTGGGGTCACTAGACAGCAGACTCTCGGATCCTGACTCTCTAGTTCCCCAAAGGGTCACTGGCAAATCCACGTGTACAGAGGTGAAATCGGGTAGGCGTGGTCTACATCGAACGTGCACAAGATATCGCTGCCGTGTAGGGGGATACCGTGAAGAGCAAGCCCAGTGCGGGACGCTCAACGAGCACGCACCCAGGCCGAAGTGCTCCTCAAAGGTGACCCTGGCGGGGACGGGAATCCAGCCTGCCTCCCTGCTTCTCGCCACGTGCTCCTCCAAGGAGCAGCTCTAGCATCACCTCTGCCCGAGGGAACACACACAGCCAAGCCCCACCTGGGACACACAGCCTCTCCGACTCAGGGAGGACAGCCCGGGGTCCCAGAGTCCTCTGTCTGCCCCCACAAAGCACGCTCTCGGGGCAAAAGCAGCCACACTCCACGCCAGGGAACACTTACTGGGGTGTGAGGAAATCCAGAGGGTCTTTCACACTGGTGTGTCTTCTCAGACCCTCGAGCAGCCGACAGCACTCTCTCAAAGCACTCGGTGAGCCTCGCCTGGGCGGCCAGACACGGCCGAGCCCGGGGCCTCCTTCAGCTGCCTCCGGGGTGGCCGCCTCTGCTTTCTGCTTTCTCAGAGAAAAGCTTCCTGAAGGACCCTTGCGACTAGACGGGAAAGAATCCTCCAGCAATGCGGGAGACACAGGTTGCATCCCTGGGTTGGGAAAGATCCCCTGGAGAAGAAATGGCAACCCACTCCACGACTGCTGCCAGCAAAGTCCCACGGACACAGGAGCCGGGATGCAGAGAGTCGGACACGACCGAGAAACTGAAAAACAGCTGGCTCGCAAGTGCCACGCACGAGGCCAGCATTGCAAAGAAGCCTTCGGACTAGTCATCCTTCTCCAAGAGTGACGTGTCCGCACAGGCTGAAAGGACACTCCCCGGGTCCTCTTGGAAGACGTTTCCCGCACTGCCCGGGGGGTTCAGGGGCTCTAATCATTGAGCCAGGTTGCCAAAGAAAACAAGGCTTGGCGCCGGTTGCTTAGCTGCCAAGTCGTCTCTGACGCCTTGCAATAACCTAGGGCTCTGGCGCACCAGGATCCTCTGTCCCTGAGCTCTGCAAGTCACATTTTCTCAGAGAGAAACTCTGAAGGAAGGACCATCCCCAGGGCGAATGGAGCCCACAGGTGACCAGGGGTCCTGGCACCAGTGAGAGACCTGGCGGAGTCTCGCGGCCTCCGAAGTTCCCAAGGCCACTCAAGTCTGTCTGCAGAGAGGGGACGGCCGAGCCGGCCTCTTTTGCACAAGCTTTCCGAAGCCTCTTGTCCTGCACTTGCAGCCCGGAAGAGGCAGGCTGTCTCCACCTCCCAGGCGCTGCTGAACACGGCAGAACACGGCTGCCCGCAACAAGCCATCTCTAAAACCTAAGAACCCTTCACAGGCTGGTCCTAGGCAACAGAAAGGAGCACCTGGCTTTAGAGCAGGAGGGAGTCTGGGGTCCACCTCTGCCATGAGGCAGCGGAGCTCCCGCTTGCCGACTTCAACACCCTGCCAACATTGCGCGACGTGTCGTCCCTTTCCGCAGCTGCTCTCGCCACACTCTTCATGGCTGGCACGCTCGGTGAGGTCACCGTCTTCCCGACAGCAAAAGAGACATACCTCCACCTGACACGGAGCAGTAGTGGCTGCATACTGCCGTGGCTCAGGCTGGCCCCAGAGAAGAGGCAGAGCTGCCCAGACGCGCATTGGCCAGGATGCCCAACAGGTGCACACTCTCTCCACATCGCGACTCCCAGCCACCCTTGGGCTCCGGCATGCCCGAGTGCAGTGCGAAGCCTTCAAAGTCTTTATCTGGGCTCTGGAGACAGTCACTTCCCTCTGCTCAGCAGCTTCTATACTTCTTCGGACGGACAGTCGCCCAGCCGTGTCCCACTCTCTCAGACCCTCCCCGGACTGCAGCACGCCAGTCTTGCCGGCTTCTTCTCGATTGCTCGATGGCTGTGATTTTCACACCTTCCTCAGGCATCGCAACTGAAATTATACAACAAAAAAACAAAACAACAACCGTACTAGAACTCCTGGAATGTAACAGGTAGTTCTCTTCACGACTTGTTTATACAAAGCTCTGATTCAAGGTCCGATATTCAACGGAGGGTGAGGAAAACACTGTGGGTACTCTCGAAAATATCCTCCCTCCAAAGAGGAGTCACATTAACAGAAACCCTGCCCAACGCATATTCCCAGAGGGTACACACACACACACACACACACACACACACACACATAAACATCTGTAAAGCCACAGGAAAAGCTGACCATTTTGTTTCTTTCAATACACTTTCTCATTACACTCTGATCAGAGAAACAGCAACTTTATCCTCTGGAAAATGTAGACCTTCACTCTGGAGCAGAGGAGGTGTTCTCAACGCACGTGGTCTCCGATCAACAAGAGGCAGCCACCTCGGAGTCGAGCGCAATCTCACCCAACATGCGCAGGCTACCTCCTCAGAAACTCTCACAGGATCCTGGGGCACCCATGCTGCACTTCCACTTGCACACCACGGCTTACCCTGAGCACCAAGGTTTCAGGAAAGTACTGCCCTCACGCCTCGTGTATAATACTATCAGGAAACAGGAAACCTTGGGACATGTTCGAAATAGCACGGGAACACACCATTTAACTCCAGGAGAACCGAGTCATACAAGGCAGTATGACAGGGGGAGCCCAAGGGGGTTTCTGAACGGTTGGGGATGACGTGCGGGAAACCAGCGGATCTGGCTCGAGAACATCGTCCCACCATCTTGAGCAGAGGGCATGAGCCAAACCTTGACTTCCCCAGATTCTCAGAAAGCCACCTCACGGAGAAGTAACCTGCCTGCGTCCTCAGTCTGTCTCAATGCCCCGTGGACTGGACGATCGAGGAACCATCTGAGGAGCCTTCCCATCTCACCCATGGTGCTTGGTGAGGCGGGCGATCCACAGGAGAGTCAGGTTACCACGGACATGTTACACCTTGTCGTCAACACGTACGGGCGAATGAAATTGCTCCCCAAATTCCACTGCTCTCGCCTAGAGTGCAACTGATATTCCCTTCTCTTCAATGTTTGAAAATGGGTGAGATGGGTCCGACTGGGGTCACTAGACAGCAGACTCTTGGATCCTGACTCTCTAGTTCCCCAAAGGGTCACTGGCAAATCCACGTGTACAGAGGTGAAATCGGGTAGGCGTGGTCTACATCGAACGTGCACAAGATATCGCTGCCGTGTAGGGGGATACCGTGAAGAGCAAGCCCAGTGCGGGACGCTCAACGAGCACGCACCCAGGCCGAAGTGCTCCTCAAAGGTGCCCCTTGCGGGGACGGGAATCCAGCCTGCCTCCCTGCTTCTCGCCACGTGCTCCTCCAAGGAGCAGCTCTAGCATCACCTCTGCCCGAGGGAACACACACAGCCAAGCCCCACCTGGGACACACAGCCTCTCCGACTCACGGAGGACAGCCGGGGGTCCCAGAGTCCTCTGTCTGCCCCCACAAAGCACGCTCTCGGGGCAAAAGCAGCCACACTCCACGCCAGGGAACACTTACTGGGGTGTGAGGAAATCCAGAGGGTCTTTCACACTGGTGTGTCTTCTCAGACCCTCGAGCAGCCGACAGCACTCTCTCAAAGCACTCGGTGAGCCTCGCCTGGGCGGCCAGACACGGCCGAGCCCGGGGCCTCCTTCAGCTGCCTCCTGGGTGGCCGCCTCTGCTTTCTGCTTTCTCAGAGAAAAGCTTCCTGAAGGACCCTTGCGACTAGATGGGAAAGAATCCTCCAGCAATGCGGGAGACACATCATCCCTGGGTTGGGAAAGATCCCCTGGAGAAAGAAATGGCAACCCACTCCACGACTGCTGCCAGCAAAGTCCCACGGACACAGGAGCCGGGATGCAGAGAGTCGGACACGACCGAGAAACTGAAAAACAGCTGGCTCGCAAGTGCCACGCACGAGGCCAGCATTGCAAAGAAGCCTTCGGACTAGTCATCCTTCTCCAAGAGCGACGTGTCCGCACAGGCTGAAAGGACACTCCCCGGGTCCTCTTGGAAGACGTTTCCCGCACTGCCCGGGGGTTTCAGGGGCTCTAATCATTGAGCCAGGTTGCCAAAGAAAACAAGGCTTGGCGCCGGTTGCTTAGCTGCCAAGTCGTCTCTGACGCCTTGCAATAACCTAGGGCTCTGGCGCACCAGGATCCTCTGTCCCTGAGCTCTGCAAGTCACACTTTCTCAGAGAGAAACTCTGAAGGAAGGACCATCCCCAGGGCGAATGGAGCCCACAGTTGACCAGGGGTCCTGGCACCACTGAGAGACCTGGCGGAGTCTCGCGGCCTCCGAAGTTCCCAAGGCCACTCAAGTCTGTCTGCAGAGAGGGGACGGCCGAGCCGGCCTCTTTCGCACAAGCTTTCCGAAGCCTCTTGTCCTGCACTTGCAGCCCGGAAGAGGCAGGCTGTCTCCACCTCCCAGGCGCTGCAGAACACGGCAGAACACGGCTGCCCGCAACAAGCCATCTCCAAAACCTAAGAACCCTTCACAGGCCGGTCCTAGGCAACAGAAAGGAGCACCTGCCTTTAGAGCAGGAGGGAGTCTGGGGTCCACCTCTGCCATGAGGCAGCGGAGCTCCCGCTTGCCGTCTTCAACACCCTGCCAACATTGCGCGGCGTGTCGTCCCAGTCCGCAGCTGCTCTCGCCACACTCTTCATGGCTGGCACGCTCGGTGAGGTCACCGTCTTCCCGACAGCAAAAGAGACATACCTCCACCGCACACGGAGCAGTAGTGGCTGCATACTGCCGTGGCTCAGGCTGGCCCCAGAGAAGAGGCAGAGCTGCCCAGACGCGCATTGGCCAAGATGCCCAACAGGTGGACACTCTCTCCACATCGCGACTCCCAGCCACCCTTGGGCTCCGGCATGCCCGAGTGCAGTGCGAAGCCTTCAAAGTCTTTACCTGGGCTCTGGAGACAGTCACTTCTCTCTGCTCAGCAGCTTCTACACTTCTTCGGAAGGACAGTCGCCCAGCCGTGTCCCACTCTGTCAGACACTCCCCGGACTGCAGCACGCCAGTCTTGCCGGCTTCTTCTCGATTGCTCGATGGCTGTGATTTTCACACCTTCCTCAGGCATCGCAACTGAAATTATACAACAAAAAAACAAAACAACAACCGTACTAGAACTCCTGGAATGTCACAGGTAGTTGTCTTCACGACTTGTTTTTACAAAGCTCGGATTCAAGGTCCGATATTCAACGGAGGGTGAGGAAAACACTGTGGGTACTCTCGAAAATATCCTCCCTCCAAAGAGGAGTCACATTAACAGAAACCCTTCCCAACGCATATTCCCAGAGGGTAGACACACACACCCACACACACACATCTGTAAAGCCACAGGAAAATCTGACCATTTTGTTTCTTTCAATACACTTTCTCATTACCCTCTGATCAGAGAAACAGCAACTTTATCCTCTGGCAAATGTAGACCTTCACTCTGGAGCAGAGGAGGTGTTCTCAACGCACGTGGTCTCCAATCAGCAAGAGGCAGCCACCTCCGAGTCGAGCGCAATCTCACCCAACATGCGCAGGCTACCTCCTCAGGAACTCTCACAGGATCCTGGGGCACCCATGCTGCACTTCCACTTGCACACCACGGCTTACCCTGAGCACCAAGGTTTCAGGAAAGTACTGCCCTCACGCCTCGTGTGTAATACTATCAGGAAACAGGAAACCTTGGGACATGTTCGAAATAGCACGGGAACACACCATTTAACTCCAGGAGAAACGAGTCATACAAGGCAATATGACAGGGGGAGCCCAAGGGGGTTTCTGAACGGTTGGGGATGACGTGTGGGAAACCAGTGGATCTGGCTCGAGAACATTGTCCCACCATTTTGAGCAGAGGGCATGAGCCATACCTTGACTTCCCCAGATTCTCAGAAAGCCACCTCATGGAGAAGTAACCTGCCTGCGTCCTCAGACTGTCTCAATGCCCCGTGGACTGGACGATCGAGGAACCATCTGAGGAGCCTTCCCATCTCACCCATGGTGCTTGGTGAGGCGGGCGATCCACAGGAGAGTCAGGTTACCACGGACATGTCACACCTTGTCGTCAACACGTACGGGCGAATGAAATTGCTGCCCAAATTCCACTGCTCTCGCCTAGAGTGCAACTCCTATTCCCTTCTCTTCAATGTTTGAAAATGGGTGAGATGGGTCCGACTGGGGTCACTAGACAGCAGACTCTCGGATCCTGACTCTCTAGTTCCCCACAGGGTCACTGGCAAATCCACGTGTACAGAGGTGAAATCGGATAGGCGTGGTCTACATCGAACGTGCACAAGATATCGCTGCCGTGTAGGGGGATACCGTGAAGAGCAAGCCCAGTGCGGGACGCTCAACGAGCACGCACCCAGGCCGAAGTGCTCCTCAAAGTTGACCCTGGCGGGGACGGGAATCCAGCCTGCCTCCCTGCTTCTCGCCACGTGCTCCTCCAAGGAGCAGCTCTAGCATCACCTCTGCCCGAGGGAACACACACAGCCAAGCCCCACCTGGGACACACAGCCTCTCCGACTCAGGGAGGATAGCCCGGGGTCCCAGAGTCCTCTGTCTGCCCCCACAAAGCACGCTCTCGGGGCAAAAGCAGCCACACTCCACGCCAGGGAACACTTACTGGGGTGTGAGGAAATCCAGAGGGTCTTTCACACTGGTGTGTCTTCTCAGACCCTCGAGCAGCCGACAGCACTCTCTCAAAGCACTCGGTGAGCCTCGCCTGGGCGGCCAGACACGGCCGAGCCCGGGGCCTCCTTCAGCTGCCTCCGGGGTGGCCGCCTCTGCTTTCTGCTTTCTCAGAGAAAAGCTTCCTGAAGGACCCTTGCGACTAGACGGGAAAGAATCCTCCAGCAATGCGGGAGACACAGGTTGCATCCCTGGGTTGGGAAAGATCCCCTGGAGAAAGAAATGGCAACCCACTCCACGACTGCTGCCAGCAAAGTCCCACGGACACAGGAGCCGGGATGCAGAGAGTCGGACACGACCGAGAAACTGAAAAACAGCTGGCTCGCAAGTGCCACGCACGAGGCCAGCATTGCAAAGAAGCCTTCGGACTAGTCATCCTTCTCCAAGAGCGACGTGTCCGCACAGGCTGAAAGGACACTCCCCGGGTCCTCTTGGAAGACGTTTCCCGCACTGCCCGGGGGGTTCAGGGGCTCTAATCATTGAGCCAGGTTGCCAAAGAAAACAAGGCTTGGCGCCGGTTGCTTAGCTGCCAAGTCGTCTCTGACGCCTTGCAATAACCTAGGGCTCTGGCGCACCAGGATCCTCTGTCCCTGAGCTCTGCAAGTCACATTTTCTCAGAGAGAAACTCTGAAGGAAGGACCATCCCCAGGGCGAATGGAGCCCACAGGTGACCAGGGGTCCTGGCACCAGTGAGAGACCTGGCGGAGTCTCGCGGCCTCCGAAGTTCCCAAGGCCACTCAAGTCTGTCTGCAGAGAGGGGACGGCCGAGCCGGCCTCTTTCGCACAAGCTTTCCGAAGCCTCTTGTCCTGCACTTGCAGCCCGGAAGAGGCAGGCTGTCTCCACCTCCCAGGCGCTGCAGAACACGGCAGAACACGGCTGCCCGCAACAAGCCATCTCCAAAACATAAGAACCCTTCACAGGCTGGTCCTAGGCAACAGAAAGGAGCACCTGGCTTTAGAGCAGGAGGGAGTCTGGGGTCCACCTCTGCCATGAGGCAACGGAGCTCCCGCTTGCCGACTTCAACACCCTGCCAACATTGCGCGGCGTGTCGTCCCTTTCCGCAGCTGCTCTCGCCACACTCTTCATGGCTGGCACGCTCGGTGAGGTCACCGTCTTCCCGACAGCAAAAGAGACATACCTCCACCTGACACGGAGCAGTAGTGGCTGCATACTGCCGTGGCTCAGGCTGGCCCCAGAGAAGAGGCAGAGCTGCCCAGACGCGCATTGGCCAGGATGCCCAACAGGTGCACACTCTCTCCACATCGCGACTCCCAGCCACCCTTGGGCTCCGGCATGCCCGAGTGCAGTGCGAAGCCTTCAAAGTCTTTATCTGGGCTCTGGAGACAGTCACTTCCCTCTGCTCAGCAGCTTCTATACTTCTTCGGACGGACAGTCGCCCAGCCGTGTCCCACTCTGTTAGACCCTCCCCGGACTGCAGCACGCCAGTCTTGCCGGCTTCTTCTCGATTGCTCGATGGCTGTGATTTTCACACCTTCCTCAGGCATCGCAACTGAAATTATACAACAAAAAAACAAAACAACAACCGTACTAGAACTCCTGGAATGTAACAGGTAGTTGTCTTCACGACTTGTTTATACAAAGCTCGGATTCAAGGTCCGATATTCAACGGAGGGTGAGGAAAACACTGTGGGTACTCTCGAAAACATCCTCCCTCCAAAGAGGAGTCATATTAACAGAAACCCTTCCCGACGCATATTCCCAAAGGGTACACACACACACACACATTTTGTAAAGCCACAGGAAAAGCTGACCATTTTGTTTCTTTCAATACACTTTCTCATTACCCTCTGATCAGAGAAACAGCAACTTTATCCTCTGGCAAATGTAGACGTTCACTCTGGAGCAGAGGAGGTGTTCTCAACGCACGTGGTCTCCGATCAGCAAGAGGCAGCCACCTCGGAGTCGAGCGCAATCTCACCCAACATGCGCAGGCTACCTCCTCAGAAACTCTCACACGATCCTGGGGCACCCATGCTGCACTTCCACTTGCACACCACGGCTTACCCTGAGCACCAAGGTTTCAGGAAAGTACTGCCCTCACGCCTCGTGTATAATACTATCAGGAAACAGGAAACCTTGGGACATGTTCGAAATAGCACGGGAACACACCATTTAACTCCAGGAGAACCGAGTCATACAAGGCAATATGACAGGGGGAGCCCAAGGGGGTTTCTGAACGGTTGGGGATGACGTGCGGGAAACCAGCGGATCTGGCTCGAGAACATCGTCCCACCATCTTGAGCAGAGGGCATGAGCCAAACCTTGACTTCCCCAGATTCTCAGAAAGCCACCTCATGGAGAAGTAACCTGCCTGTGTCCTTAGTCTGTCTCAATGCCCCGTGGACTGGACGATCGAAGAACCATCTGAGGAGCCTTCCCATCTCACCCATGGTGCTTGGTGAGGCGGGCGATCCACAGGAGAGTCAGGTTACCACGGACATGTCACACCTTGTCGTCAACACGTACGGGCGAATTAAATTGCTGCCCAAATTCCACTGCTCTCGCCTAGAGTGCAACTGCTATTCCCTTCTCTTCAATGTTTGAAAATGGGTGAGATGGGTCCGACTGGGGTCACTAGACAGCAGACTCTCGGATCCTGACTCTCTAGTTCCCCACAGGGTCACTGGCAAATCCACGTGTACAGAGGTGAAATCGGATAGGCGTGGTCTACATCGAACGTGCACAAGATATCGCTGCCGTGTAGGGGGATACCGTGAAGAGCAAGCCCAGTGCGGGACGCTCAACGAGCACGCACCCAGGCCGAAGTGCTCCTCAAAGGTGACCCTGGCTGGGACGGGAATCCAGCCTGCCTCCCTGCTTCTCGCCACGTGCTCCTCCAAGGAGCAGCTCTAGCATCACCTCTGCCCGAGGGAACACACACAGCCAAGCCCCACCTGGGACACACAGCCTCTCCCACTCAGGGAGGACAGCCCGGGGTCCCAGAGTCCTCTGTCTGCCCCCACAAAGCACGCTCTCGGGGCAAAAGCAGCCACACTCCACGCCAGGGAACACTTACTGGGGTGTGAGGAAATCCAGAGGGTCTTTCACACTGGTGTGTCTTCTCAGACCCTCGAGCAGCCGACAGCACTCTCTCAAAGCACTCGGTGAGCCTCGCCTGGGCGGCCAGACACGGCCGAGCCCGGGGCCTCCTTCAGCTGCCTCCGGGGTGGCCGCCTCTGCTTTCTGCTTTCTCAGAGAAAAGCTTCCTGAAGGACCCTTGCGACTAGACGGGAAAGAATCCTCCAGCAATGCGGGAGACACAGGTTGCATCCCTGGGTTGGGAAAGATCCCCTGGAGAAAGAAATGGCAACCCACTCCACGACTGCTGCCAGCAAAGTCCCACGGACACAGGAGCCGGGATGCAGAGAGTCGGACACGACCGAGAAACTGAAAAACAGCTGGCTCGCAAGTGCCACGCACGAGGCCAGCATTGCAAAGAAGCCTTCGGACTAGTCATCCTTCTCCAAGAGCGACGTGTCCGCACAGGCTGAAAGGACACTCCCCGGGTCCTCTTGGAAGACGTTTCCCGCACTGCCCGGGGGTTTCAGGGGCTCTAATCATTGAGCCAGGTTGCCAAAGAAAACAAGGCTTGGCGCCGGTTGCTTAGCTGCCAAGTCGTCTCTGACGCCTTGCAATAACCTAGGGCTCTGGCGCACCAGGATCCTCTGTCCCTGAGCTCTGCAAGTCACATTTTCTCAGAGAGAAACTCTGAAGGAAGGACCATCCCCAGGGCGAATGGAGCCCACAGGTGACCAGGGGTCCTGGCACCAGTGAGAGACCTGGCGGAGTCTCGCGGCCTCCGAAGTTCCCAAGGCCACTCAAGTCTGTCTGCAGAGAGGGGACGGCCGAGCCGGCCTCTTTCGCACAAGCTTTCCGAAGCCTCTTGTCCTGCACTTGCAGCCCGGAAGAGGCAGGCTGTCTCCACCTCCCAGGAGCTGCAGAACACGGCAGAACACGGCTGCCCGCAACAAGCCATCTCCAAAACATAAGAACCCTTCACAGGCTGGTCCTAGGCAACAGAAAGGAGCACCTGGCTTTAGAGCAGGAGGGAGTCTGGGGTCCACCTCTGCCATGAGGCAGCGGAGCTCCCGCTTGCCGTCTTCAACACCCTGCCAACATTGCGCGGAGTGTCGTCCCAGTCCGCAGCTGCTCTCGCCACACTCTTCATGGCTGGCACGCTCGGTGAGGTCACCGTCTTCCCGACAGCAAAAGAGACATACCTCCACCTGACACGGAGCAGTAGTGGCTGCATACTGCCGTGGCTCAGGCTGGCCCCAGAGAAGAGGCAGAGCTGCCCAGACGCGCATTGGCCAGGATGCCCAACAGGTGCACACTCTCTCCACATCGCGACTCCCAGCCACCCTTGGGCTCCGGCATGCCCGAGTGCAGTGCGAAGCCTTCAAAGTCTTTATCTGGGCTCTGGAGACAGTCACTTCCCTCTGCTCAGCAGCTTCTATACTTCTTCGGACGGACAGTCGCCCAGCCGTGTCCCACTCTGTTAGACCCTCCCGGAACTGCAGCACGCCAGTCTTGCCGGCTTCTTCTCGATTGCTCGATGGCTGTGATTTTCACACCTTCCTCAGGCATCGCAACTGAAATTATACAACAAAAAAACAAAACAACAACCGTACTAGAACTCCTGGAATGTAACAGGTAGTTGTCTTCACGACTTGTTTATACAAAGCTCGGATTCAAGGTCCGATATTCAACGGAGGGTGAGGAAAACACTGTGGGTACTCTCGAAAATATCCTCCCTCCAAAGAGGAGTCACATTAACAGAAACCCTTCCCAACGCATATTCCCAGAGGGTACACACACACACACACACATCTGTAAAGCCACAGGAAAAGCTGACCATTTTGTTTCCTTCAATACACTTTCTCATTATCCTCTGATCAGAGAAACAGCAACTTTATCCTCTGGCAAATGTAGACCTTCACTCTGGAGCAGAGGAGGTGTTCTCAACGCACGTGGTCTCCGATCAGCAAGAGGCAGCCACCTCGGAGTGGAGGACAATCTCACCCAACATGCGCAGGCTACCTCCTCAGAAACTCTCACAGGATCCTGGGGCACCCATGCTGCACTTCCACTTGCACACCACGGCTTACCCTGAGCACCAAGGTTTCAGGAAAGTACTGCCCTCACGCCTCGTGTATAATACTATCAGGAAACAGGAAACCTTGGGACATGTTCGAAATAGCACGTTAACACACCATTTAACTCCAGGAGAACCGGGTCATACAAGGCAATATGACAGGGGGAGCCCAAGGGGGTTTCTGAACGGTTGGGGATGACGAGCGGGAAACCAGCGGATCTGGCTCGAGAACATCGTCCCACCATCTTGAGCAGAGGGCATGAGCCAAACCTTGACTTCCCCAGATTCTCAGAAAGCCACCTCACGGAGAAGTAACCTGCCTGCGTCCTCAGTCTGTCTCAATGCCCCGTGGACTGGACGATCGAGGAACCATCTGAGGAGCCTTCCCATCTCACCCATGGTGCTTGGTGTGCTTGGTGAGGCGGGCGATCCACAGGAGAGTCAGGTTACCACGGACATGTCACACCTTGTCGTCAACACGTACGGGCGAATGAAATTGCTGCCCAAATTCCACTGCTCTCGCCTAGAGTGCAACTCCTATTCCCTTCTCTTCAATGTTTGAAAATGGGTGAGATGGGTCCGACTGGGGTCACTAGACAGCAGACTCTCGGATCCTGACTCTCTAGTTCCCCAAAGGGTCACTGGCAAATCCACGTGTACAGAGGTGAAATCGGATAGGCGTGGTCTACATCGAACGTGCACAAGATATCGCTGCCGTGTAGGGGGATACCGTGAAGAGCAAGCCCAGTGCGGGACGCTCAACGAGCACGCACCCAGGCCGAAGTGCTCCTCAAAGGTGACCCTTGCGGGGATGGGAATCCAGCCTGCCTCCCTGCTTCTCGCCACGTGCTCCTCCAAGGAGCAGCTCTAGCATCACCTCTGCCCGAGGGAACACACACAGCCAAGCCCCACCTGGGACACACAGCCTCTCCGACTCAGGGAGGACAGCCCGGGGTCCCAGAGTCCTCTGTCTGCCCCCACAAAGCACGCTCTCGGGGCAAAAGCAGCCACACTCCACGCCAGGGAACACTTACTGGGGTGTGAGGAAATCCAGAGGGTCTTTCACACTGGTGTGTCTTCTCAGACCCTCGAGCAGCCGACAGCACTCTCTCAAAGCACTCGGTGAGCCTCGCCTGGGCGGCCAGACACGGCCGAGCCCGGGGCCTCCTTCAGCTGCCTCCGGGGTGGCCGCCTCTGCTTTCTGCTTTCTCAGAGAAAAGCTTCCTGAAGGACCCTTGCGACTAGACGGGAAAGAATCCTCCAGCAATGCGGGAGACACAGGTTGCATCCCTGGGTTGGGAAAGATCCCCTGGAGAAAGAAATGGCAACCCACTCCACGACTGCTGCCAGCAAAGTCCCACGGACACAGGAGCCGGGATGCAGAGAGTCGGACACGACCGAGAAACTGAAAAACAGCTGGCTCGCAAGTGCCACGCACGAGGCCAGCATTGCAAAGAAGCCTTCGGACTAGTCATCCTTCTCCAAGAGCGACGTGTCCGCACAGGCTGAAAGGACACTCCCCGGGTCCTCTTGGAAGACGTTTCCCGCACTGCCCGGGGGGTTCAGGGGCTCTAATCATTGAGCCAGGTTGCCAAAGAAAACAAGGCTTGGCGCCGGTTGCTTAGCTGCCAAGTCGTCTCTGACGCCTTGCAATAACCTAGGGCTCTGGCGCACCAGGATCCTCTGTCCCTGAGCTCTGCAAGTCACATTTTCTCAGAGAGAAACTCTGAAGGAAGGACCATCCCCAGGGCGAATGGAGCCCACAGGTGACCAGGGGTCCTGGCACCAGTGAGAGACCTGGCGGAGTCTCGCGGCCTCCGAAGTTCCCAAGGCCACTCAAGTCTGTCTGCAGAGAGGGGACGGCCGAGCCGGCCTCTTTCGCACAAGCTTTCCGAAGCCTCTTGTCCTGCACTTGCAGCCCGGAAGAGGCAGGCTGTCTCCACCTCCCAGGAGCTGCAGAACACGGCAGAACACGGCTGCCCGCAACAAGCCATCTCCAAAACCTAAGAACCCTTCACAGGCTGGTCCTAGGCAACAGAAAGGAGCACCTGGCTTTAGAGCAGGAGGGAGTCTGGGGTCCACCTCTGCCATGAGGCAGCGGAGCTCCCGCTTGCCGTCTTCAACACCCTGCCAACATTGCACGGCGTGTCGTCCCAGTCCGCAGCTGCTCTCGCCACACTCTTCATGGCTGGCACGCTCGGTGAGGTCACCGTCTTCCCGACAGCAAAAGAGACATACCTTCACCTGACACGGAGCAGTAGTGGCTGCATACTGCCGTGGCTCAGGCTGGCCCCAGAGAAGAGGCAGAGCTGCCCAGACGCGCATTGGCCAGGATGCCCAACAGGTGCACACTCTCTCCACATCGCGACTCCCAGCCACCCTTGGGCTCCGGCATGCCCGAGTGCAGTGCGAAGCCTTCAAAGTCTTTATCTGGGCTCTGGAGACAGTCACTTCCCTCTGCTCAGCAGCTTCTATACTTCTTCGGACGGACAGTCGCCCAGCCGTGTCCCACTCTGTTAGACCCTCCCGGAACTGCAGCACGCCAGTCTTGCCGGCTTCTTCTCGATTGCTCGATGGCTGTGATTGTCACACCTTCCTCAGGCATCGCAACTGAAATTATACAACAAAAAAACAAAACAACAACTGTACTAGAACTCCTGGAATGTAACAGGTAGTTGTCTTCACGACTTGTTTATACAAAGCTCGGATTCAAGGTCCGATATTCAACGGAGGGTGAGGAAAACACTGTGGGTACTCTCGAAAATATCCTCCCTCCAAAGAGGAGTCACATTAACAGAAACCCTTCCCAACGCATATTCCCAGAGGGTACACACACACACCCACACACACACATCTGTAAAGCCACAGGAAAAGCTGACCATTTTGTTTCCTTCAATACACTTTCTCATTATCCTCTGATCAGAGAAACAGCAACTTTATCCTCTGGCAAATGTAGACCTTCACTCTGGAGCAGAGGAGGTGTTCTCAACGCACGTGGTCTCCGATCAGCAAGAGGCAGCCACCTCGGAGTGGAGCACAATCTCACCCAACATGCGCAGGCTACCTCCTCAGAAACTCTCACAGGATCCTGGGGCACCCATGCTGCACTTCCACTTGCACACCACGGCTTACCCTGAGCACCAAGGTTTCAGGAAAGTACTGCCCTCACGCCTCGTGTATAATACTATCAGGAAACAGGAAACCTTGGGACATGTTCGAAATAGCACGTTAACACACCATTTAACTCCAGGAGAACCGGGTCATACAAGGCAATATGACAGGGGGAGCCCAAGGGGGTTTCTGAACGGTTGGGGATGACGAGCGGGAAACCAGCGGATCTGGCTCGAGAACATCGTCCCACCATCTTGAGCAGAGGGCATGAGCCAAACCTTGACTTCCCCAGATTCTCAGAAAGCCACCTCACGGAGAAGTAACCTGCCTGCGTCCTCAGTCTGTCTCAATGCCCCGTGGACTGGACGATCGAGGAACCATCTGAGGAGCCTTCCCATCTCACCCATGGTGCTTGGTGTGCTTGGTGAGGCGGGCGATCCACAGGAGAGTCAGGTTACCACGGACATGTCACACCTTGTCGTCAACACGTACGGGCGAATGAAATTGCTGCCCAAATTCCACTGCTCTCGCCTAGAGTGCAACTCCTATTCCCTTCTCTTCAATGTTTGAAAATGGGTGAGATGGGTCCGACTGGGGTCACTAGACAGCAGACTCTCGGATCCTGACTCTCTAGTTCCCCAAAGGGTCACTGGCAAATCCACGTGTACAGAGGTGAAATCGGATAGGCGTGGTCTACATCGAACGTGCACAAGATATCGCTGCCGTGTAGGGGGATACCGTGAAGAGCAAGCCCAGTGCGGGACGCTCAACGAGCACGCACCCAGGCCGAAGTGCTCCTCAAAGGTGACCCTTGCGGGGATGGGAATCCAGCCTGCCTCCCTGCTTCTCGCCACGTGCTCCTCCAAGGAGCAGCTCTAGCATCACCTCTGCCCGAGGGAACACACACAGCCAAGCCCCACCTGGGACACACAGCCTCTCCGACTCAGGGAGGACAGCCCGGGGTCCCAGAGTCCTCTGTCTGCCCCCACAAAGCACGCTCTCGGGGCAAAAGCAGCCACACTCCACGCCAGGGAACACTTACTGGGGTGTGAGGAAATCCAGAGGGTCTTTCACACTGGTGTGTCTTCTCAGACCCTCGAGCAGCCGACAGCACTCTCTCAAAGCACTCGGTGAGCCTCGCCTGGGCGGCCAGACACGGCCGAGCCCGGGGCCTCCTTCAGCTGCCTCCGGGGTGGCCGCCTCTGCTTTCTGCTTTCTCAGAGAAAAGCTTCCTGAAGGACCCTTGCGACTAGACGGGAAAGAATCCTCCAGCAATGCGGGAGACACAGGTTGCATCCCTGGGTTGGGAAAGATCCCCTGGAGAAAGAAATGGCAACCCACTCCACGACTGCTGCCAGCAAAGTCCCACGGACACAGGAGCCGGGATGCAGAGAGTCGGACACGACCGAGAAACTGAAAAACAGCTGGCTCGCAAGTGCCACGCACGAGGCCAGCATTGCAAAGAAGCCTTCGGACTAGTCATCCTTCTCCAAGAGCGACGTGTCCGCACAGGCTGAAAGGACACTCCCCGGGTCCTCTTGGAAGACGTTTCCCGCACTGCCCGGGGGGTTCAGGGGCTCTAATCATTGAGCCAGGTTGCCAAAGAAAACAAGGCTTGGCGCCGGTTGCTTAGCTGCCAAGTCGTCTCTGACGCCTTGCAATAACCTAGGGCTCTGGCGCACCAGGATCCTCTGTCCCTGAGCTCTGCAAGTCACATTTTCTCAGAGAGAAACTCTGAAGGAAGGACCATCCCCAGGGCGAATGGAGCCCACAGGTGACCAGGGGTCCTGGCACCAGTGAGAGACCTGGCGGAGTCTCGCGGCCTCCGAAGTTCCCAAGGCCACTCAAGTCTGTCTGCAGAGAGGGGACGGCCGAGCCGGCCTCTTTCGCACAAGCTTTCCGAAGCCTCTTGTCCTGCACTTGCAGCCCGGAAGAGGCAGGCTGTCTCCACCTCCCAGGAGCTGCAGAACACGGCAGAACACGGCTGCCCGCAACAAGCCATCTCCAAAACCTAAGAACCCTTCACAGGCTGGTCCTAGGCAACAGAAAGGAGCACCTGGCTTTAGAGCAGGAGGGAGTCTGGGGTCCACCTCTGCCATGAGGCAGCGGAGCTCCCGCTTGCCGTCTTCAACACCCTGCCAACATTGCACGGCGTGTCGTCCCAGTCCGCAGCTGCTCTCGCCACACTCTTCATGGCTGGCACGCTCGGTGAGGTCACCGTCTTCCCGACAGCAAAAGAGACATACCTCCACCTGACACGGAGCAGTAGTGGCTGCATACTGCCGTGGCTCAGGCTGGCCCCAGAGAAGAGGCAGAGCTGCCCAGACGCGCATTGGCCAGGATGCCCAACAGGTGCACACTCTCTCCACATCGCGACTCCCAGCCACCCTTGGGCTCCGGCATGCCCGAGTGCAGTGCGAAGCCTTCAAAGTCTTTATCTGGGCTCTGGAGACAGTCACTTCCCTCTGCTCAGCAGCTTCTATACTTCTTCGGACGGACAGTCGCCCAGCCGTGTCCCACTCTGTTAGACCCTCCCGGAACTGCAGCACGCCAGTCTTGCCGGCTTCTTCTCGATTGCTCGATGGCTATGATTTTCACACCTTCCTCAGGCATCGCAACTGAAATTATACAACAAAAAAACAAAACAACAACCGTACTAGAACTCCTGGAATGTAACAGGTAGTTGTCTTCACGACTTGTTTATACAAAGCTCGGATTCAAGGTCCGATATTCAACGGAGGGTGAGGAAAACACTGTGGGTACTCTCGAAAATATCCTCCCTCCAAAGAGGAGTCACATTAACAGAAACCCTTCCCAACGCATATTCCCAGAGGGTACACACACACACCCACACACACACATCTGTAAAGCCACAGGAAAAGCTGACCATTTTGTTTCCTTCAATACACTTTCTCATTATCCTCTGATCAGAGAAACAGCAACTTTATCCTCTGGCAAATGTAGACCTTCACTCTGGAGCAGAGGAGGTGTTCTCAACGCACGTGGTCTCCGATCAGCAAGAGGCAGCCACCTCGGAGTGGAGGACAATCTCACCCAACATGCGCAGGCTACCTCCTCAGAAACTCTCACAGGATCCTGGGGCACCCATGCTGCACTTCCACTTGCACACCACGGCTTACCCTGAGCACCAAGGTTTCAGGAAAGTACTGCCCTCACGCCTCGTGTATAATACTATCAGGAAACAGGAAACCTTGGGACATGTTCGAAATAGCACGGGAACACACCATTTAAATCCAGGAGAACCGAGTCATACAAGGCAATATGACAGGGGGATCCCAAGGGGGTTTCTGAACGGTTGGGGATGACGACCGGGAAACCAGCGGATCTGGCTCGAGAACATCGGCCCACCATCTGGAGCAGAGGGCATGAGCCAAACCTTGACTTCCCCAGATTCTCAGAAAGCCACCTCACGGAGAAGTAACCTGCCTGCATCCTCAGTCTGTCTCAATGCCCCGTGGACTGGACGATCGAGGAACCATCTGAGGAGCCTTCCCATCTCACCCATGGTGCTTGGTGTGCTTGGTGAGGCGGGCGATCCACAGGAGAGTCAGGTTACCACGGACATGTCACACCTTGTCGTCAACACGTACGGGCGAATGAAATTGCTGCCCAAATTCCACTGCTCTCGCCTAGAGTGCAACTGCTATTCCCTTCTCTTCAATGTTTGAAAATGGGTGAGATGGGTCCGACTGGGGTCACTAGACAGCAGACTCTCGGATCCTGACTCTCTAGTTCCCCAAAGGGTCACTGGCAAATCCACGTGTACAGAGGTGAAATCGGGTAGGCGTGGTCTACATCGAACGTGCACAAGATATCGCTGCCGTGTAGGGGGATACCGTGAAGAGCAAGCCCAGTGCGGGACGCTCAACGAGCACGCACCCAGGCCGAAGTGCTCCTCAAAGGTGACCCTTGCGGGGACGGGAATCCAGCCTGCCTCCCTGCTTCTCGCCACGTGCTCCTCCAAGGAGCAGCTCTAGCATCACCTCTGCCCGAGGGAACACACACAGCCAAGCCCCACCTGGGACACACAGCCTCTCCGACTCAGGGAGGACAGCCCGGGGTCCCAGAGTCCTCTGTCTGCCCCCACAAAGCACGCTCTCGGGGCAAAAGCAGCCACACTCCACGCCAGGGAACACTTACTGGGGTGTGAGGAAATCCAGAGGGTCTTTCACACTGGTGTGTCTTCTCAGACCCTCGAGCAGCCGACAGCACTCTCTCAAAGCACTCGGTGAGCCTCGCCTGGGCGGCCAGACACGGCCGAGCCCGGGGCCTCCTTCAGCTGCCTCCGGGGTGGCCGCCTCTGCTTTCTGCTTTCTCAGGGAAAAGCTTCCTGAAGGACCCTTGTGACTAGACGGGAAAGAATCCTCCAGCAATGCGGGAGACACAGGTTGCATCCCTGGGTTGGGAAAGATCCCCTGGAGAAAGAAATGGCAACCCACTCCACGACTGCTGCCAGCAAAGTCCCACGGACACAGGAGCCGGGATGCAGAGAGTCGGACACGACCGAGAAACTGAAAAACAGCTGGCTCGCAAGTGCCACGCACGAGGCCAGCATTGCAAAGAAGCCTTCGGACTAGTCATCCTTCTCCAAGAGCGACGTGTCCGCACAGGCTGAAAGGACACTCCCCGGGTCCTCTTGGAAGACGTTTCCCGCACTGCCCGGGGGTTTCAGGGGCTCTAATCATTGAGCCAGGTTGCCAAAGAAAACAAGGCTTGGCGCCGGTTGCTTAGCTGCCAAGTCGTCTCTGACGCCTTGCAATAACCTAGGGCTCTGGCGCACCAGGATCCTCTGTCCCTGAGCTCTGCAAGTCACATTTTCTCAGAGAGAAACTCTGAAGGAAGGACCATCCCCAGGGCGAATGGAGCCCACAGGTGACCAGGGGTCCTGGCACCACTGAGAGACCTGGCGGAGTCTCGCGGCCTCCGAAGTTCCCAAGGCCACTCAAGTCTGTCTGCAGAGAGGGGACGGCCGAGCCGGCCTCTTTTGCACAAGCTTTCCGAAGCCTCTTGTCCTGCACTTGCAGCCCGGAAGAGGCAGGCTGTCTCCACCTCCCAGGCGCTGCAGAACACGGCAGAACACGGCTGCCCGCAACAAGCCATCTCCAAAACCTAAGAACCCTTCACAGGCTGGTCCTAGGCAACAGAAAGGAGCACCTGGCTTTAGAGCAGGAGGGAGTCTGGGGTCCACCTCTGCCATGAGGCAGCGGAGCTCCCGCTTGCCGACTTCAACACCCTGCCAACATTGCGCGGCGTGTCGTCCCTTTCCGCAGCTGCTCTCGCCACACTCTTCATGGCTGGCACGCTCGGTGAGGTCACCGTCTTCCCGACAGCAAAAGAGACATACCTCCACCTGACACGGAGCAGTAGTGGCTGCATACTGCCGTGGCTCAGGCTGGCCCCAGAGAAGAGGCAGAGCTGCCCAGACGCGCATTGGCCAGGATGCCCAACAGGTGCACACTCTCTCCACATCGCGACTCCCAGCCACCCTTGGGCTCCGGCATGCCCGAGTGCAGTGCGAAGCCTTCAAAGTCTTTATCTGGGCTCTGGAGACAGTCACTTCCCTCTGCTCAGCAGCTTCTATACTTCTTCGGACGGACAGTCGCCCAGCCGTGTCCCACTCTGTCAGACCCTCCCCGGACTGCAGCACGCCAGTCTTGCCGGCTTCTTCTCGATTGCTCGATGGCTGTGATTTTCACACCTTCCTCAGGCATCGCAACTGAAATTATACAACAAAAAAACAAAACAACAACCGTACTAGAACTCCTGGAATGTAACAGGTAGTTGTCTTCACGACTTGTTTATACAAAGCTCGGATTCAAGGTCCGATATTCAACGGAGGGTGAGGAAAACACTGTGGGTACTCTCGAAAACATCCTCCCTCCAAAGAGGAGTCACATTAACAGAAACCCTTCCCGACGCATATTCCCAGAGGGTACACACACACACACACACACACACACACACACATCTGTAAAGCCACAGGAAAAGCTGACCATTTTGTTTCTTTCAATACACTTTCTCATTACCCTCTGATCAGAGAAACAGCAACTTTATCCTCTGGCAAATGTAGACCTTCACTCTGGAGCAGAGGAGGTGTTCTCAACGCACGTGGTCTCCGATCAGCAAGAGGCAGCCACCTCGGAGTCGAGCGCAATCTCACCCAACATGCGCAGGCTACCTCCTCAGAAACTCTCACAGGATCCTGGGGCACCCATGCTGCACTTCCACTTGCACACCACGGCTTACCCTGAGCACCAAGGTTTCAGGAAAGTACTGCCCTCACGCCTCATGTATAATACTATCAGGAAACAGGAAACCTTGGGACATGTTCGAAATAGCACGGGAACACACCATTTAACTCCAGGAGAACCGAGTCATACAAGGCAATATGACAGGGGGAGCCCAAGGGGGTTTCTGAACGGTTGGGGATGACGTGCGGGAAACCAGTGGATCTGGCTCGAGAACATCGGCCCACCATCTGGAGCAGAGGGCATGAGCCAAACCTTGACTTCCCCAGATTCTCAGAAAGCCACCTCACGGAGAAGTAACCTGCCTGCATCCTCAGTCTGTCTCAATGCCCCGTGGACTGGACGATCGAGGAACCATCTGAGGAGCCTTCCCATCTCACCCATGGTGCTTGGTGAGGCGGGCGATCCACAGGAGAGTCAGGTTACCACGGACACGTCACACCTTGTCGTCAACACGTACGGGCGAATGAAATTGCTGCCCAAATTCCACTGCTCTCGCCTAGAGTGCAACTGCTATTCCCTTCTCTTCAATGTTTGAAAATGGGTGAGATGGGTCCGACTGGGGTCACTAGACAGCAGACTCTCGGATCCTGACTCTCTAGTTCCCCAAAGGGTCACTGGCAAATCCACGTGTACAGAGGTGAAATCGGGTAGGCGTGGTCTACATCGAACGTGCACAAGATATCGCTGCCGTGTAGGGGGATACCGTGAAGAGCAAGCCCAGTGCGGGACGCTCAACGAGCACGCACCCAGGCCGAAGTGCTCCTCAAAGGTGACCCTTGCGGGGACGGGAATCCAGCCTGCCTCCCTGCTTCTCGCCACGTGCTCCTCCAAGGAGCAGCTCTAGCATCACCTCTGCCCGAGGGAACACACACAGCCAAGCCCCACCTGGGACACACAGCCTCTCCGACTCAGGGAGGACAGCCCGGGGTCCCAGAGTCCTCTGTCTGCCCCCACAAAGCACGCTCTCGGGGCAAAAGCAGCCACACTCCACGCCAGGGAACACTTACTGGGGTGTGAGGAAATCCAGAGGGTCTTTCACACTGGTGTGTCTTCTCAGACCCTCGAGCAGCCGACAGCACTCTCTCAAAGCACTCGGTGAGCCTCGCCTGGGCGGCCAGACACGGCCGAGCCCGGGGCCTCCTTCAGCTGCCTCCGGGGTGGCCGCCTCTGCTTTCTGCTTTCTCAGGGAAAAGCTTCCTGAAGGACCCTTGCGACTAGACGGGAAAGAATCCTCCAGCAATGCGGGAGACACAGGTTGCATCCCTGGGTTGGGAAAGATCCCCTGGAGAAAGAAATGGCAACCCACTCCACGACTGCTGCCAGCAAAGTCCCACGGACACAGGAGCCGGGATGCAGAGAGTCGGACACGACCGAGAAACTGAAAAACAGCTGGCTCGCAAGTGCCACGCACGAGGCCAGCATTGCAAAGAAGCCTTCGGACTAGTCATCCTTCTCCAAGAGCGACGTGTCCGCACAGGCTGAAAGGACACTCCCCGGGTCCTCTTGGAAGACGTTTCCCGCACTGCCCGGGGGTTTCAGGGGCTCTAATCATTGAGCCAGGTTGCCAAAGAAAACAAGGCTTGGCGCCGGTTGCTTAGCTGCCAAGTCGTCTCTGACGCCTTGCAATAACCTAGGGCTCTGGCGCACCAGGATCCTCTGTCCCTGAGCTCTGCAAGTCACATTTTCTCAGAGAGAAACTCTGAAGGAAGGACCATCCCCAGGGCGAATGGAGCCCACAGGTGACCAGGGGTCCTGGCACCAGTGAGAGACCTGGCGGAGTCTCGCGGCCTCCGAAGTTCCCAAGGCCACTCAAGTCTGTCTGCAGAGAGGGGACGGCCGAGCCGGCCTCTTTCGCACAAGCTTTCCGAAGCCTCTTGTCCTGCACTTGCAGCCCGGAAGAGGCAGGCTGTCTCCACCTCCCAGGCGCTGCAGAACACGGCAGAACACGGCTGCCCGCAACAAGCCATCTCCAAAACCTAAGAACCCTTCACAGGCTGGTCCTAGGCAACAGAAAGGAGCACCTGGCTTTAGAGCAGGAGGGAGTCTGGGGTCCACCTCTGCCATGAGGCAGCGGAGCTCCCGCTTGCCGACTTCAACACCCTGCCAACATTGCGCGGCGTGTCGTCCCTTTCCGCAGCTGCTCTCGCCACACTCTTCATGGCTGGCACGCTCGGTGAGGTCACCGTCTTCCCGACAGCAAAAGAGACATACCTCCACCTGACACGGAGCAGTAGTGGCTGCATACTGCCGTGGCTCAGGCTGGCCCCAGAGAAGAGGCAGAGCTGCCCAGACGCGCATTGGCCAGGATGCCCAACAGGTGCACACTCTCTCCACATCGCGACTCCCAGCCACCCTTGGGCTCCGGCATGCCCGAGTGCAGTGCGAAGCCTTCAAAGTCTTTATCTGGGCTCTGGAGACAGTCACTTCCCTCTGCTCAGCAGCTTCTATACTTCTTCGGACGGACAGTCGCCCAGCCGTGTCCCACTCTGTTAGACCCTCCCGGAACTGCAGCACGCCAGTCTTGCCGGCTTCTTCTCGATTGCTCGATGGCTGTGATTGTCACACCTTCCTCAGGCATCGCAACTGAAATTATACAACAAAAAAACAAAACAACAACTGTACTAGAACTCCTGGAATGTAACAGGTAGTTGTCTTCACGACTTGTTTATACAAAGCTCGGATTCAAGGTCCGATATTCAACGGAGGGTGAGGAAAACACTGTGGGTACTCTCGAAAATATCCTCCCTCCAAAGAGGAGTCACATTAACAGAAACCCTTCCCAACGCATATTCCCAGAGGGTACACACACACACCCACACACACACATCTGTAAAGCCACAGGAAAAGCTGACCATTTTGTTTCCTTCAATACACTTTCTCATTATCCTCTGATCAGAGAAACAGCAACTTTATCCTCTGGCAAATGTAGACC
This sequence comes from Dama dama, assembly GCF_033118175.1. Classification (NCBI taxonomy): domain Eukaryota; kingdom Metazoa; phylum Chordata; class Mammalia; order Artiodactyla; family Cervidae; genus Dama; species Dama dama. Next base: position 126,819,602 of record NC_083714.1, on the reverse strand, counting down.
TTCACTCTGGAGCAGAGGAGGTGTTCTCAACGCACGTGGTCTCCGATCAGCAAGAGGCAGCCACCTCGGAGTGGAGCACAATCTCACCCAACATGCGCAGGCTACCTCCTCAGAAACTCTCACAGGATCCTGGGGCACCCATGCTGCACTTCCACTTGCACACCACGGCTTACCCTGAGCACCAAGGTTTCAGGAAAGTACTGCCCTCACGCCTCGTGTATAATACTATCAGGAAACAGGAAACCTTGGGACATGTTCGAAATAGCACGTTAACACACCATTTAACTCCAGGAGAACCGGGTCATACAAGGCAATATGACAGGGGGAGCCCAAGGGGGTTTCTGAACGGTTGGGGATGACGAGCGGGAAACCAGCGGATCTGGCTCGAGAACATCGTCCCACCATCTTGAGCAGAGGGCATGAGCCAAACCTTGACTTCCCCAGATTCTCAGAAAGCCACCTCACGGAGAAGTAACCTGCCTGCGTCCTCAGTCTGTCTCAATGCCCCGTGGACTGGACGATCGAGGAACCATCTGAGGAGCCTTCCCATCTCACCCATGGTGCTTGGTGTGCTTGGTGAGGCGGGCGATCCACAGGAGAGTCAGGTTACCACGGACATGTCACACCTTGTCGTCAACACGTACGGGCGAATGAAATTGCTGCCCAAATTCCACTGCTCTCGCCTAGAGTGCAACTCCTATTCCCTTCTCTTCAATGTTTGAAAATGGGTGAGATGGGTCCGACTGGGGTCACTAGACAGCAGACTCTCGGATCCTGACTCTCTAGTTCCCCAAAGGGTCACTGGCAAATCCACGTGTACAGAGGTGAAATCGGATAGGCGTGGTCTACATCGAACGTGCACAAGATATCGCTGCCGTGTAGGGGGATACCGTGAAGAGCAAGCCCAGTGCGGGACGCTCAACGAGCACGCACCCAGGCCGAAGTGCTCCTCAAAGGTGACCCTTGCGGGGATGGGAATCCAGCCTGCCTCCCTGCTTCTCGCCACGTGCTCCTCCAAGGAGCAGCTCTAGCATCACCTCTGCCCGAGGGAACACACACAGCCAAGCCCCACCTGGGACACACAGCCTCTCCGACTCAGGGAGGACAGCCCGGGGTCCCAGAGTCCTCTGTCTGCCCCCACAAAGCACGCTCTCGGGGCAAAAGCAGCCACACTCCACGCCAGGGAACACTTACTGGGGTGTGAGGAAATCCAGAGGGTCTTTCACACTGGTGTGTCTTCTCAGACCCTCGAGCAGCCGACAGCACTCTCTCAAAGCACTCGGTGAGCCTCGCCTGGGCGGCCAGACACGGCCGAGCCCGGGGCCTCCTTCAGCTGCCTCCGGGGTGGCCGCCTCTGCTTTCTGCTTTCTCAGAGAAAAGCTTCCTGAAGGACCCTTGCGACTAGACGGGAAAGAATCCTCCAGCAATGCGGGAGACACAGGTTGCATCCCTGGGTTGGGAAAGATCCCCTGGAGAAAGAAATGGCAACCCACTCCACGACTGCTGCCAGCAAAGTCCCACGGACACAGGAGCCGGGATGCAGAGAGTCGGACACGACCGAGAAACTGAAAAACAGCTGGCTCGCAAGTGCCACGCACGAGGCCAGCATTGCAAAGAAGCCTTCGGACTAGTCATCCTTCTCCAAGAGCGACGTGTCCGCACAGGCTGAAAGGACACTCCCCGGGTCCTCTTGGAAGACGTTTCCCGCACTGCCCGGGGGGTTCAGGGGCTCTAATCATTGAGCCAGGTTGCCAAAGAAAACAAGGCTTGGCGCCGGTTGCTTAGCTGCCAAGTCGTCTCTGACGCCTTGCAATAACCTAGGGCTCTGGCGCACCAGGATCCTCTGTCCCTGAGCTCTGCAAGTCACATTTTCTCAGAGAGAAACTCTGAAGGAAGGACCATCCCCAGGGCGAATGGAGCCCACAGGTGACCAGGGGTCCTGGCACCAGTGAGAGACCTGGCGGAGTCTCGCGGCCTCCGAAGTTCCCAAGGCCACTCAAGTCTGTCTGCAGAGAGGGGACGGCCGAGCCGGCCTCTTTTGCACAAGCTTTCCGAAGCCTCTTGTCCTGCACTTGCAGCCCGGAAGAGGCAGGCTGTCTCCACCTCCCAGGAGCTGCAGAACACGGCAGAACACGGCTGCCCGCAACAAGCCATCTCCAAAACCTAAGAACCCTTCACAGGCTGGTCCTAGGCAACAGAAAGGAGCACCTGGCTTTAGAGCAGGAGGGAGTCTGGGGTCCACCTCTGCCATGAGGCAGCGGAGCTCCCGCTTGCCGTCTTCAACACCCTGCCAACATTGCACGGCGTGTCGTCCCAGTCCGCAGCTGCTCTCGCCACACTCTTCATGGCTGGCACGCTCGGTGAGGTCACCGTCTTCCCGACAGCAAAAGAGACATACCTTCACCTGACACGGAGCAGTAGTGGCTGCATACTGCCGTGGCTCAGGCTGGCCCCAGAGAAGAGGCAGAGCTGCCCAGACGCGCATTGGCCAGGATGCCCAACAGGTGCACACTCTCTCCACATCGCGACTCCCAGCCACCCTTGGGCTCCGGCATGCCCGAGTGCAGTGCGAAGCCTTCAAAGTCTTTATCTGGGCTCTGGAGACAGTCACTTCCCTCTGCTCAGCAGCTTCTATACTTCTTCGGACGGACAGTCGCCCAGCCGTGTCCCACTCTGTTAGACCCTCCCGGAACTGCAGCACGCCAGTCTTGCCGGCTTCTTCTCGATTGCTCGATGGCTGTGATTGTCACACCTTCCTCAGGCATCGCAACTGAAATTATACAACAAAAAAACAAAACAACAACTGTACTAGAACTCCTGGAATGTAACAGGTAGTTGTCTTCACGACTTGTTTATACAAAGCTCGGATTCAAGGTCCGATATTCAACGGAGGGTGAGGAAAACACTGTGGGTACTCTCGAAAATATCCTCCCTCCAAAGAGGAGTCACATTAACAGAAACCCTTCCCAACGCATATTCCCAGAGGGTACACACACACACCCACACACACACATCTGTAAAGCCACAGGAAAAGCTGACCATTTTGTTTCCTTCAATACACTTTCTCATTATCCTCTGATCAGAGAAACAGCAACTTTATCCTCTGGCAAATGTAGACCTTCACTCTGGAGCAGAGGAGGTGTTCTCAACGCACGTGGTCTCCGATCAGCAAGAGGCAGCCACCTCGGAGTGGAGCACAATCTCACCCAACATGCGCAGGCTACCTCCTCAGAAACTCTCACAGGATCCTGGGGCACCCATGCTGCACTTCCACTTGCACACCACGGCTTACCCTGAGCACCAAGGTTTCAGGAAAGTACTGCCCTCACGCCTCGTGTATAATACTATCAGGAAACAGGAAACCTTGGGACATGTTCGAAATAGCACGTTAACACACCATTTAACTCCAGGAGAACCGGGTCATACAAGGCAATATGACAGGGGGAGCCCAAGGGGGTTTCTGAACGGTTGGGGATGACGAGCGGGAAACCAGCGGATCTGGCTCGAGAACATCGTCCCACCATCTTGAGCAGAGGGCATGAGCCAAACCTTGACTTCCCCAGATTCTCAGAAAGCCACCTCACGGAGAAGTAACCTGCCTGCGTCCTCAGTCTGTCTCAATGCCCCGTGGACTGGACGATCGAGGAACCATCTGAGGAGCCTTCCCATCTCACCCATGGTGCTTGGTGTGCTTGGTGAGGCGGGCGATCCACAGGAGAGTCAGGTTACCACGGACATGTCACACCTTGTCGTCAACACGTACGGGCGAATGAAATTGCTGCCCAAATTCCACTGCTCTCGCCTAGAGTGCAACTCCTATTCCCTTCTCTTCAATGTTTGAAAATGGGTGAGATGGGTCCGACTGGGGTCACTAGACAGCAGACTCTCGGATCCTGACTCTCTAGTTCCCCAAAGGGTCACTGGCAAATCCACGTGTACAGAGGTGAAATCGGATAGGCGTGGTCTACATCGAACGTGCACAAGATATCGCTGCCGTGTAGGGGGATACCGTGAAGAGCAAGCCCAGTGCGGGACGCTCAACGAGCACGCACCCAGGCCGAAGTGCTCCTCAAAGGTGACCCTTGCGGGGATGGGAATCCAGCCTGCCTCCCTGCTTCTCGCCACGTGCTCCTCCAAGGAGCAGCTCTAGCATCACCTCTGCCCGAGGGAACACACACAGCCAAGCCCCACCTGGGACACACAGCCTCTCCGACTCAGGGAGGACAGCCCGGGGTCCCAGAGTCCTCTGTCTGCCCCCACAAAGCACGCTCTCGGGGCAAAAGCAGCCACACTCCACGCCAGGGAACACTTACTGGGGTGTGAGGAAATCCAGAGGGTCTTTCACACTGGTGTGTCTTCTCAGACCCTCGAGCAGCCGACAGCACTCTCTCAAAGCACTCGGTGAGCCTCGCCTGGGCGGCCAGACACGGCCGAGCCCGGGGCCTCCTTCAGCTGCCTCCGGGGTGGCCGCCTCTGCTTTCTGCTTTCTCAGAGAAAAGCTTCCTGAAGGACCCTTGCGACTAGACGGGAAAGAATCCTCCAGCAATGCGGGAGACACAGGTTGCATCCCTGGGTTGGGAAAGATCCCCTGGAGAAAGAAATGGCAACCCACTCCACGACTGCTGCCAGCAAAGTCCCACGGACACAGGAGCCGGGATGCAGAGAGTCGGACACGACCGAGAAACTGAAAAACAGCTGGCTCGCAAGTGCCACGCACGAGGCCAGCATTGCAAAGAAGCCTTCGGACTAGTCATCCTTCTCCAAGAGCGACGTGTCCGCACAGGCTGAAAGGACACTCCCCGGGTCCTCTTGGAAGACGTTTCCCGCACTGCCCGGGGGGTTCAGGGGCTCTAATCATTGAGCCAGGTTGCCAAAGAAAACAAGGCTTGGCGCCGGTTGCTTAGCTGCCAAGTCGTCTCTGACGCCTTGCAATAACCTAGGGCTCTGGCGCACCAGGATCCTCTGTCCCTGAGCTCTGCAAGTCACATTTTCTCAGAGAGAAACTCTGAAGGAAGGACCATCCCCAGGGCGAATGGAGCCCACAGGTGACCAGGGGTCCTGGCACCAGTGAGAGACCTGGCGGAGTCTCGCGGCCTCCGAAGTTCCCAAGGCCACTCAAGTCTGTCTGCAGAGAGGGGACGGCCGAGCCGGCCTCTTTCGCACAAGCTTTCCGAAGCCTCTTGTCCTGCACTTGCAGCCCGGAAGAGGCAGGCTGTCTCCACCTCCCAGGAGCTGCAGAACACGGCAGAACACGGCTGCCCGCAACAAGCCATCTCCAAAACCTAAGAACCCTTCACAGGCTGGTCCTAGGCAACAGAAAGGAGCACCTGGCTTTAGAGCAGGAGGGAGTCTGGGGTCCACCTCTGCCATGAGGCAGCGGAGCTCCCGCTTGCCGTCTTCAACACCCTGCCAACATTGCACGGCGTGTCGTCCCAGTCCGCAGCTGCTCTCGCCACACTCTTCATGGCTGGCACGCTCGGTGAGGTCACCGTCTTCCCGACAGCAAAAGAGACATACCTCCACCTGACACGGAGCAGTAGTGGCTGCATACTGCCGTGGCTCAGGCTGGCCCCAGAGAAGAGGCAGAGCTGCCCAGACGCGCATTGGCCAGGATGCCCAACAGGTGCACACTCTCTCCACATCGCGACTCCCAGCCACCCTTGGGCTCCGGCATGCCCGAGTGCAGTGCGAAGCCTTCAAAGTCTTTATCTGGGCTCTGGAGACAGTCACTTCCCTCTGCTCAGCAGCTTCTATACTTCTTCGGACGGACAGTCGCCCAGCCGTGTCCCACTCTGTTAGACCCTCCCGGAACTGCAGCACGCCAGTCTTGCCGGCTTCTTCTCGATTGCTCGATGGCTGTGATTTTCACACCTTCCTCAGGCATCGCAACTGAAATTATACAACAAAAAAACAAAACAACAACCGTACTAGAACTCCTGGAATGTAACAGGTAGTTGTCTTCACGACTTGTTTATACAAAGCTCGGATTCAAGGTCCGATATTCAACGGAGGGTGAGGAAAACACTGTGGGTACTCTCGAAAATATCCTCCCTCCAAAGAGGAGTCACATTAACAGAAACCCTTCCCAACGCATATTCCCAGAGGGTACACACACACACCCACACACACACATCTGTAAAGCCACAGGAAAAGCTGACCATTTTGTTTCCTTCAATACACTTTCTCATTATCCTCTGATCAGAGAAACAGCAACTTTATCCTCTGGCAAATGTAGACCTTCACTCTGGAGCAGAGGAGGTGTTCTCAACGCACGTGGTCTCCGATCAGCAAGAGGCAGCCACCTCGGAGTGGAGGACAATCTCACCCAACATGCGCAGGCTACCTCCTCAGAAACTCTCACAGGATCCTGGGGCACCCATGCTGCACTTCCACTTGCACACCACGGCTTACCCTGAGCACCAAGGTTTCAGGAAAGTACTGCCCTCACGCCTCGTGTATAATACTATCAGGAAACAGGAAACCTTGGGACATGTTCGAAATAGCACGGGAACACACCATTTAAATCCAGGAGAACCGAGTCATACAAGGCAATATGACAGGGGGATCCCAAGGGGGTTTCTGAACGGTTGGGGATGACGACCGGGAAACCAGCGGATCTGGCTCGAGAACATCGGCCCACCATCTGGAGCAGAGGGCATGAGCCAAACCTTGACTTCCCCAGATTCTCAGAAAGCCACCTCACGGAGAAGTAACCTGCCTGCATCCTCAGTCTGTCTCAATGCCCCGTGGACTGGACGATCGAGGAACCATCTGAGGAGCCTTCCCATCTCACCCATGGTGCTTGGTGTGCTTGGTGAGGCGGGCGATCCACAGGAGAGTCAGGTTACCACGGACATGTCACACCTTGTCGTCAACACGTACGGGCGAATGAAATTGCTGCCCAAATTCCACTGCTCTCGCCTAGAGTGCAACTGCTATTCCCTTCTCTTCAATGTTTGAAAATGGGTGAGATGGGTCCGACTGGGGTCACTAGACAGCAGACTCTCGGATCCTGACTCTCTAGTTCCCCAAAGGGTCACTGGCAAATCCACGTGTACAGAGGTGAAATCGGGTAGGCGTGGTCTACATCGAACGTGCACAAGATATCGCTGCCGTGTAGGGGGATACCGTGAAGAGCAAGCCCAGTGCGGGACGCTCAACGAGCACGCACCCAGGCCGAAGTGCTCCTCAAAGGTGACCCTTGCGGGGACGGGAATCCAGCCTGCCTCCCTGCTTCTCGCCACGTGCTCCTCCAAGGAGCAGCTCTAGCATCACCTCTGCCCGAGGGAACACACACAGCCAAGCCCCACCTGGGACACACAGCCTCTCCGACTCAGGGAGGACAGCCCGGGGTCCCAGAGTCCTCTGTCTGCCCCCACAAAGCACGCTCTCGGGGCAAAAGCAGCCACACTCCACGCCAGGGAACACTTACTGGGGTGTGAGGAAATCCAGAGGGTCTTTCACACTGGTGTGTCTTCTCAGACCCTCGAGCAGCCGACAGCACTCTCTCAAAGCACTCGGTGAGCCTCGCCTGGGCGGCCAGACACGGCCGAGCCCGGGGCCTCCTTCAGCTGCCTCCGGGGTGGCCGCCTCTGCTTTCTGCTTTCTCAGGGAAAAGCTTCCTGAAGGACCCTTGTGACTAGACGGGAAAGAATCCTCCAGCAATGCGGGAGACACAGGTTGCATCCCTGGGTTGGGAAAGATCCCCTGGAGAAAGAAATGGCAACCCACTCCACGACTGCTGCCAGCAAAGTCCCACGGACACAGGAGCCGGGATGCAGAGAGTCGGACACGACCGAGAAACTGAAAAACAGCTGGCTCGCAAGTGCCACGCACGAGGCCAGCATTGCAAAGAAGCCTTCGGACTAGTCATCCTTCTCCAAGAGCGACGTGTCCGCACAGGCTGAAAGGACACTCCCCGGGTCCTCTTGGAAGACGTTTCCCGCACTGCCCGGGGGTTTCAGGGGCTCTAATCATTGAGCCAGGTTGCCAAAGAAAACAAGGCTTGGCGCCGGTTGCTTAGCTGCCAAGTCGTCTCTGACGCCTTGCAATAACCTAGGGCTCTGGCGCACCAGGATCCTCTGTCCCTGAGCTCTGCAAGTCACATTTTCTCAGAGAGAAACTCTGAAGGAAGGACCATCCCCAGGGCGAATGGAGCCCACAGGTGACCAGGGGTCCTGGCACCACTGAGAGACCTGGCGGAGTCTCGCGGCCTCCGAAGTTCCCAAGGCCACTCAAGTCTGTCTGCAGAGAGGGGACGGCCGAGCCGGCCTCTTTTGCACAAGCTTTCCGAAGCCTCTTGTCCTGCACTTGCAGCCCGGAAGAGGCAGGCTGTCTCCACCTCCCAGGCGCTGCAGAACACGGCAGAACACGGCTGCCCGCAACAAGCCATCTCCAAAACCTAAGAACCCTTCACAGGCTGGTCCTAGGCAACAGAAAGGAGCACCTGGCTTTAGAGCAGGAGGGAGTCTGGGGTCCACCTCTGCCATGAGGCAGCGGAGCTCCCGCTTGCCGACTTCAACACCCTGCCAACATTGCGCGGCGTGTCGTCCCTTTCCGCAGCTGCTCTCGCCACACTCTTCATGGCTGGCACGCTCGGTGAGGTCACCGTCTTCCCGACAGCAAAAGAGACATACCTCCACCTGACACGGAGCAGTAGTGGCTGCATACTGCCGTGGCTCAGGCTGGCCCCAGAGAAGAGGCAGAGCTGCCCAGACGCGCATTGGCCAGGATGCCCAACAGGTGCACACTCTCTCCACATCGCGACTCCCAGCCACCCTTGGGCTCCGGCATGCCCGAGTGCAGTGCGAAGCCTTCAAAGTCTTTATCTGGGCTCTGGAGACAGTCACTTCCCTCTGCTCAGCAGCTTCTATACTTCTTCGGACGGACAGTCGCCCAGCCGTGTCCCACTCTGTCAGACCCTCCCCGGACTGCAGCACGCCAGTCTTGCCGGCTTCTTCTCGATTGCTCGATGGCTGTGATTTTCACACCTTCCTCAGGCATCGCAACTGAAATTATACAACAAAAAAACAAAACAACAACCGTACTAGAACTCCTGGAATGTAACAGGTAGTTGTCTTCACGACTTGTTTATACAAAGCTCGGATTCAAGGTCCGATATTCAACGGAGGGTGAGGAAAACACTGTGGGTACTCTCGAAAACATCCTCCCTCCAAAGAGGAGTCACATTAACAGAAACCCTTCCCGACGCATATTCCCAGAGGGTACACACACACACACACACACACACACACACACATCTGTAAAGCCACAGGAAAAGCTGACCATTTTGTTTCTTTCAATACACTTTCTCATTACCCTCTGATCAGAGAAACAGCAACTTTATCCTCTGGCAAATGTAGACCTTCACTCTGGAGCAGAGGAGGTGTTCTCAACGCACGTGGTCTCCGATCAGCAAGAGGCAGCCACCTCGGAGTCGAGCGCAATCTCACCCAACATGCGCAGGCTACCTCCTCAGAAACTCTCACAGGATCCTGGGGCACCCATGCTGCACTTCCACTTGCACACCACGGCTTACCCTGAGCACCAAGGTTTCAGGAAAGTACTGCCCTCACGCCTCATGTATAATACTATCAGGAAACAGGAAACCTTGGGACATGTTCGAAATAGCACGGGAACACACCATTTAACTCCAGGAGAACCGAGTCATACAAGGCAATATGACAGGGGGAGCCCAAGGGGGTTTCTGAACGGTTGGGGATGACGTGCGGGAAACCAGTGGATCTGGCTCGAGAACATCGGCCCACCATCTGGAGCAGAGGGCATGAGCCAAACCTTGACTTCCCCAGATTCTCAGAAAGCCACCTCACGGAGAAGTAACCTGCCTGCATCCTCAGTCTGTCTCAATGCCCCGTGGACTGGACGATCGAGGAACCATCTGAGGAGCCTTCCCATCTCACCCATGGTGCTTGGTGAGGCGGGCGATCCACAGGAGAGTCAGGTTACCACGGACACGTCACACCTTGTCGTCAACACGTACGGGCGAATGAAATTGCTGCCCAAATTCCACTGCTCTCGCCTAGAGTGCAACTGCTATTCCCTTCTCTTCAATGTTTGAAAATGGGTGAGATGGGTCCGACTGGGGTCACTAGACAGCAGACTCTCGGATCCTGACTCTCTAGTTCCCCAAAGGGTCACTGGCAAATCCACGTGTACAGAGGTGAAATCGGGTAGGCGTGGTCTACATCGAACGTGCACAAGATATCGCTGCCGTGTAGGGGGATACCGTGAAGAGCAAGCCCAGTGCGGGACGCTCAACGAGCACGCACCCAGGCCGAAGTGCTCCTCAAAGGTGACCCTTGCGGGGACGGGAATCCAGCCTGCCTCCCTGCTTCTCGCCACGTGCTCCTCCAAGGAGCAGCTCTAGCATCACCTCTGCCCGAGGGAACACACACAGCCAAGCCCCACCTGGGACACACAGCCTCTCCGACTCAGGGAGGACAGCCCGGGGTCCCAGAGTCCTCTGTCTGCCCCCACAAAGCACGCTCTCGGGGCAAAAGCAGCCACACTCCACGCCAGGGAACACTTACTGGGGTGTGAGGAAATCCAGAGGGTCTTTCACACTGGTGTGTCTTCTCAGACCCTCGAGCAGCCGACAGCACTCTCTCAAAGCACTCGGTGAGCCTCGCCTGGGCGGCCAGACACGGCCGAGCCCGGGGCCTCCTTCAGCTGCCTCCGGGGTGGCCGCCTCTGCTTTCTGCTTTCTCAGGGAAAAGCTTCCTGAAGGACCCTTGCGACTAGACGGGAAAGAATCCTCCAGCAATGCGGGAGACACAGGTTGCATCCCTGGGTTGGGAAAGATCCCCTGGAGAAAGAAATGGCAACCCACTCCACGACTGCTGCCAGCAAAGTCCCACGGACACAGGAGCCGGGATGCAGAGAGTCGGACACGACCGAGAAACTGAAAAACAGCTGGCTCGCAAGTGCCACGCACGAGGCCAGCATTGCAAAGAAGCCTTCGGACTAGTCATCCTTCTCCAAGAGCGACGTGTCCGCACAGGCTGAAAGGACACTCCCCGGGTCCTCTTGGAAGACGTTTCCCGCACTGCCCGGGGGTTTCAGGGGCTCTAATCATTGAGCCAGGTTGCCAAAGAAAACAAGGCTTGGCGCCGGTTGCTTAGCTGCCAAGTCGTCTCTGACGCCTTGCAATAACCTAGGGCTCTGGCGCACCAGGATCCTCTGTCCCTGAGCTCTGCAAGTCACATTTTCTCAGAGAGAAACTCTGAAGGAAGGACCATCCCCAGGGCGAATGGAGCCCACAGGTGACCAGGGGTCCTGGCACCAGTGAGAGACCTGGCGGAGTCTCGCGGCCTCCGAAGTTCCCAAGGCCACTCAAGTCTGTCTGCAGAGAGGGGACGGCCGAGCCGGCCTCTTTCGCACAAGCTTTCCGAAGCCTCTTGTCCTGCACTTGCAGCCCGGAAGAGGCAGGCTGTCTCCACCTCCCAGGCGCTGCAGAACACGGCAGAACACGGCTGCCCGCAACAAGCCATCTCCAAAACCTAAGAACCCTTCACAGGCTGGTCCTAGGCAACAGAAAGGAGCACCTGGCTTTAGAGCAGGAGGGAGTCTGGGGTCCACCTCTGCCATGAGGCAGCGGAGCTCCCGCTTGCCGACTTCAACACCCTGCCAACATTGCGCGGCGTGTCGTCCCTTTCCGCAGCTGCTCTCGCCACACTCTTCATGGCTGGCACGCTCGGTGAGGTCACCGTCTTCCCGACAGCAAAAGAGACATACCTCCACCTGACACGGAGCAGTAGTGGCTGCATACTGCCGTGGCTCAGGCTGGCCCCAGAGAAGAGGCAGAGCTGCCCAGACGCGCATTGGCCAGGATGCCCAACAGGTGCACACTCTCTCCACATCGCGACTCCCAGCCACCCTTGGGCTCCGGCATGCCCGAGTGCAGTGCGAAGCCTTCAAAGTCTTTATCTGGGCTCTGGAGACAGTCACTTCCCTCTGCTCAGCAGCTTCTATACTTCTTCGGACGGACAGTCGCCCAGCCGTGTCCCACTCTGTCAGACCCTCCCCGGACTGCAGCACGCCAGTCTTGCCGGCTTCTTCTCGATTGCTCGATGGCTGTGATTTTCACACCTTCCTCAGGCATCGCAACTGAAATTATACAACAAAAAAACAAAACAACAACCGTACTAGAACTCCTGGAATGTAACAGGTAGTTGTCTTCACGACTTGTTTATACAAAGCTCGGATTCAAGGTCCGATATTCAACGGAGGGTGAGGAAAACACTGTGGGTACTCTCGAAAACATCCTCCCTCCAAAGAGGAGTCACATTAACAGAAACCCTTCCCGACGCATATTCCCAGAGGGTACACACACACACACACACACACACACACACACACACACACACATCTGTAAAGCCACAGGAAAAGCTGACCATTTTGTTTCTTTCAATACACTTTCTCATTACCCTCTGATCAGAGAAACAGCAACTTTATCCTCTGGCAAATGTAGACCTTCACTCTGGAGCAGAGGAGGTGTTCTCAATGCACGTGGTCTCCGATCAGCAAGAGGCAGCCACCTCGGAGTCGAGCGCAATCTCACCCAACATGCGCAGGCTACCTCCTCAGAAACTCTCACAGGATCCTGGGGCACCCATGCTGCACTTCCACTTGCACACCACGGCTTACCCTGAGCACCAAGGTTTCAGGAAAGTACTGCCCTCACGCCTCGTGTATAATACTATCAGGAAACAGGAAACCTTGGGACATGTTCGAAATAGCACGGGAACACACCATTTAACTCCAGGAGAACCGAGTCATACAAGGCAATATGACAGGGGGAGCCCAAGGGGGTTTCTGAACGGTTGGGGATGACGTGCGGGAAACCAGTGGATCTGGCTCGAGAACATCGGCCCACCATCTGGAGCAGAGGGCATGAGCCAAACCTTGACTTCCCCAGATTCTCAGAAAGCCACCTCACGGAGAAGTAACCTGCCTGCGTCCTCAGTCTGTCTCAATGCCCCGTGGACTGGACGATCGAGGAACCATCTGAGGAGCCTTCCCATCTCACCCATGGTGCTTGGTGAGGCGGGCGATCCACAGGAGAGTCAGGTTACCACGGACATGTCACACCTTGTCGTCAACACGTACGGGCGAATGAAATTGCTGCCCAAATTCCACTGCTCTCGCCTAGAGTGCAACTGCTATTCCCTTCTCTTCAATGTTTGAAAATGGGTGAGATGGGTCCGACTGGGGTCACTAGACAGCAGACTCTTGGATCCTGACTCTCTAGTTCCCCAAAGGGTCACTGGCAAATCCACGTGTACAGAGGTGAAATCGGGTAGGCGTGGTCTACATCGAACGTGCACAAGATATCGCTGCCGTGTAGGGGGATACCGTGAAGAGCAAGCCCAGTGCGGGACGCTCAACGAGCACGCACCCAGGCCGAAGTGCTCCTCAAAGGTGACCCTTGCGGGGACGGGAATCCAGCCTGCCTCCCTGCTTCTCGCCACGTGCTCCTCCAAGGAGCAGCTCTAGCATCACCTCTGCCCAAGGGAACACACACAGCCAAGCCCCACCTGGGACACACAGCCTCTCCGACTCAGGGAGGACAGCCCGGGGTCCCAGAGTCCTCTGTCTGCCCCCACAAAGCACGCTCTCGGGGCAAAAGCAGCCACACTCCACGCCAGGGAACACTTACTGGGGTGTGAGGAAATCCAGAGGGTCTTTCACACTGGTGTGTCTTCTCAGACCCTCGAGCAGCCGACAGCACTCTCTCAAAGCACTCGGTGAGCCTCGCCTGGGCGGCCAGACACGGCCGAGCCCGGGGCCTCCTTCAGCTGCCTCCGGGGTGGCCGCCTCTGCTTTCTGCTTTCTCAGGGAAAAGCTTCCTGAAGGACCCTTGCGACTAGACGGGAAAGAATCCTCCAGCAATGCGGGAGACACAGGTTGCATCCCTGGGTTGGGAAAGATCCCCTGGAGAAAGAAATGGCAACCCACTCCACGACTGCTGCCAGCAAAGTCCCACGGACACAGGAGCCGGGATGCAGAGAGTCGGACACGACCGAGAAACTGAAAAACAGCTGGCTCGCAAGTGCCATGCACGAGGCCAGCATTGCAAAGAAGCCTTCGGACTAGTCATCCTTCTCCAAGAGCGACGTGTCCGCACAGGCTGAAAGGACACTCCCCGAGTCCTCTTGGAAGACGTTTCCCGCACTGCCCGGGGGTTTCAGGGGCTCTAATCATTGAGCCAGGTTGCCAAAGAAAACAAGGCTTGGCGCCGGTTGCTTAGCTGCCAAGTCGTCTCTGACGCCTTGCAATAACCTAGGGCTCTGGCGCACCAGGATCCTCTGTCCCTGAGCTCTGCAAGTCACATTTTCTCAGAGAGAAACTCTGAAGGAAGGACCATCCCCAGGGCGAATGGAGCCCACAGGTGACCAGGGGTCCTGGCACCACTGAGAGACCTGGCGGAGTCTCGCGGCCTCCGAAGTTCCCAAGGCCACTCAAGTCTGTCTGCAGAGAGGGGACGGCCGAGCCGGCCTCTTTTGCACAAGCTTTCCGAAGCCTCTTGTCCTGCACTTGCAGCCCGGAAGAGGCAGGCTGTCTCCACCTCCCAGGCGCTGCAGAACACGGCAGAACACGGCTGCCCGCAACAAGCCATCTCCAAAACCTAAGAACCCTTCACAGGCTGGTCCTAGGCAACAGAAAGGAGCACCTGGCTTTAGAGCAGGAGGGAGTCTGGGGTCCACCTCTGCCATGAGGCAGCGGAGCTCCCGCTTGCCGACTTCAACACCCTGCCAACATTGCGCGGCGTGTCGTCCCTTTCCGCAGCTGCTCTCGCCACACTCTTCATGGCTGGCACGCTCGGTGAGGTCACCGTCTTCCCGACAGCAAAAGAGACATACCTCCACCTGACACGGAGCAGTAGTGGCTGCATACTGCCGTGGCTCAGGCTGGCCCCAGAGAAGAGGCAGAGCTGCCCAGACGCGCATTGGCCAGGATGCCCAACAGGTGCACACTCTCTCCACATCGCGACTCCCAGCCACCCTTGGGCTCCGGCATGCCCGAGTGCAGTGCGAAGCCTTCAAAGTCTTTATCTGGGCTCTGGAGACAGTCACTTCCCTCTGCTCAGCAGCTTCTATACTTCTTCGGACGGACAGTCGCCCAGCCATGTCCCACTCTGTCAGACCCTCCCCGGACTGCAGCACGCCAGTCTTGCCGGCTTCTTCTCGATTGCTCGATGGCTGTGATTTTCACACCTTCCTCAGGCATCGCAACTGAAATTATACAACAAAAAAACAAAACAACAACCGTACTAGAACTCCTGGAATGTAACAGGTAGTTGTCTTCACGACTTGTTTATACAAAGCTCGGATTCAAGGTCCGATATTCAACGGAGGGTGAGGAAAACACTGTGGGTACTCTCGAAAACATCCTCCCTCCAAAGAGGAGTCACATTAACAGAAACCCTTCCCGACGCATATTCCCAGAGGGTACACACACACACACACACACACACACACACACCCACACACACATCTGTAAAGCCACAGGAAAAGCTGACCATTTTGTTTCTTTCAATACACTTTCTCATTACCCTCTGATCAGAGAAACAGCAACTTTATCCTCTGGCAAATGTAGACCTTCACTCTGGAGCAGAGGAGGTGTTCTCAACGCACGTGGTCTCCGATCAGCAAGAGGCAGCCACCTCGGAGTCGAGCGCAATCTCACCCAACATGCGCAGGCTACCTCCTCAGAAACTCTCACAGGATCCTGGGGCACCCATGCTGCACTTCCACTTGCACACCACGGCTTACCCTGAGCACCAAGGTTTCAGGAAAGTACTGCCCTCACGCCTCGTGTTTAATACTATCAGGAAACAGGAAACCTTGGGACATGTTCGAAATAGCACGGGAACACACCATTTAACTCCAGGAGAACCGAGTCATACAAGGCAATATGACAGGGGGAGCCCAAGGGGGTTTCTGAACGGTTGGGGATGACGTGCGGGAAACCAGTGGATCTGGCTCGAGAACATCGGCCCACCATCTGGAGCAGAGGGCATGAGCCAAACCTTGACTTCCCCAGATTCTCAGAAAGCCACCTCACGGAGAAGTAACCTGCCTGCGTCCTCAGTCTGTCTCAATACCCCGTGGACTGGACGATCGAGGAACCATCTGAGGAGCCTTCCCATCTCACCCATGGTGCTTGGTGAGGCGGGCGATCCACAGGAGAGTCAGGTTACCACGGACATGTCACACCTTGTCGTCAACACGTACGGGCGAATGAAATTGCTGCCCAAATTCCACTGCTCTCGCCTAGAGTGCAACTGCTATTCCCTTCTCTTCAATGTTTGAAAATGGGTGAGATGGGTCCGACTGGGGTCACTAGACAGCAGACTCTCGGATCCTGACTCTCTAGTTCCCCAAAGGGTCACTGGCAAATCCACGTGTACAGAGGTGAAATCGGGTAGGCGTGGTCTACATCGAACGTGCACAAGATATCGCTGCCGTGTAGGGGGATACCGTGAAGAGCAAGCCCAGTGCGGGACGCTCAACGAGCACGCACCCAGGCCGAAGTGCTCCTCAAAGGTGACCCTGGCGGGGACGGGAATCCAGCCTGCCTCCCTGCTTCTCGCCACGTGCTCCTCCAAGGAGCAGCTCTAGCATCACCTCTGGCCGAGGGAACACACACAGCCAAGCCCCACCTGGGACACACAGCCTCTCCGACTCAGGGAGGACAGCCCGGGGTCCCAGAGTCCTCTGTCTGCCCCCACAAAGCACGCTCTCGGGGCAAAAGCAGCCACACTCCACGCCAGGGAACACTTACTGGGGTGTGAGGAAATCCAGAGGGTCTTTCACACTGGTGTGTCTTCTCAGACCCTCGAGCAGCCGACAGCACTCTCTCAAAGCACTCGGTGAGCCTCGCCTGGGCGGCCAGACACGGCCGAGCCCGGGGCCTCCTTCAGCTGCCTCCGGGGTGGCCGCCTCTGCTTTCTGCTTTCTCAGGGAAAAGCTTCCTGAAGGACCCTTGTGACTAGACGGGAAAGAATCCTCCAGCAATGCGGGAGACACAGGTTGCATCCCTGGGTTGGGAAAGATCCCCTGGAGAAAGAAATGGCAACCCACTCCACGACTGCTGCCAGCAAAGTCCCACGGACACAGGAGCCGGGATGCAGAGAGTCGGACACGACCGAGAAACTGAAAAACAGCTGGCTCGCAAGTGCCACGCACGAGGCCAGCATTGCAAAGAAGCCTTCGGACTAGTCATCCTTCTCCAAGAGCGACGTGTCCGCACAGGCTGAAAGGACACTCCCCGGGTCCTCTTGGAAGACGTTTCCCGCACTGCCCGGGGGTTTCAGGGGCTCTAATCATTGAGCCAGGTTGCCAAAGAAAACAAGGCTTGGCGCCGGTTGCTTAGCTGCCAAGTCGTCTCTGACGCCTTGCAATAACCTAGGGCTCTGGCGCACCAGGATCCTCTGTCCCTGAGCTCTGCAAGTCACATTTTCTCAGAGAGAAACTCTGAAGGAAGGACCATCCCCAGGGCGAATGGAGCCCACAGGTGACCAGGGGTCCTGGCACCACTGAGAGACCTGGCGGAGTCTCGCGGCCTCCGAAGTTCCCAAGGCCACTCAAGTCTGTCTGCAGAGAGGGGACGGCCGAGCCGGCCTCTTTCGCACAAGCTTTCCGAAGCCTCTTGTCCTGCACTTGCAGCCCGGAAGAGGCAGGCTGTCTCCACCTCCCAGGCGCTGCAGAACACGGCAGAACACGGCTGCCCGCAACAAGCCATCTCCAAAACCTAAGAACCCTTCACAGGCTGGTCCTAGGCAACAGAAAGGAGCACCTGGCTTTAGAGCAGGAGGGAGTCTGGGGTCCACCTCTGCCATGAGGCAGCGGAGCTCCCGCTTGCCGACTTCAACACCCTGCCAACATTGCGCGGCGTGTCGTCCCTTTCCGCAGCTGCTCTCGCCACACTCTTCATGGCTGGCACGCTCGGTGAGGTCACCGTCTTCCCGACAGCAAAAGAGACATACCTCCACCTGACACGGAGCAGTAGTGGCTGCATACTGCCGTGGCTCAGGCTGGCCCCAGAGAAGAGGCAGAGCTGCCCAGACGCGCATTGGCCAGGATGCCCAACAGGTGCACACTCTCTCCACATCGCGACTCCCAGCCACCCTTGGGCTCCGGCATGCCCGAGTGCAGTGCGAAGCCTTCAAAGTCTTTATCTGGGCTCTGGAGACAGTCACTTCCCTCTGCTCAGCAGCTTCTATACTTCTTCGGACGGACAGTCGCCCAGCCGTGTCCCACTCTGTCAGACCCTCCCCGGACTGCAGCACGCCAGTCTTGCCGGCTTCTTCTCGATTGCTCGATGGCTGTGATTTTCACACCTTCCTCAGGCATCGCAACTGAAATTATACAACAAAAAAACAAAACAACAACCGTACTAGAACTCCTGGAATGTAACAGGTAGTTGTCTTCACGACTTGTTTATACAAAGCTCGGATTCAAGGTCCGATATTCAACGGAGGGTGAGGAAAACACTGTGGGTACTCTCGAAAACATCCTCCCTCCAAAGAGGAGTCACATTAACAGAAACCCTTCCCGACGCATATTCCCAGAGGGTACACACACACACACACACACACACACACACACACACACACATCTGTAAAGCCACAGGAAAAGCTGACCATTTTGTTTCTTTCAATACACTTTCTCATTACCCTCTGATCAGAGAAACAGCAACTTTATCCTCTGGCAAAAGTAGACCTTCACTCTGGAGCAGAGGAGGTGTTCTCAACGCACGTGGTCTCCGATCAGCAAGAGGCAGCCACCTCGGAGTCGAGCGCAATCTCACCCAACATGCGCAGGCTACCTCCTCAGAAACTCTCACAGGATCCTGGGGCACCCATGCTGCACTTCCACTTGCACACCACGGCTTACCCTGAGCACCAAGGTTTCAGGAAAGTACTGCCCTCACGCCCCGTGTATAATACTATCAGGAAACAGGAAACCTTGGGACATGTTCGAAATAGCACGGGAACACACCATTTAACTCCAGGAGAACCGAGTCATACAAGGCAATATGACAGGGGGAGCCCAAGGGGGTTTCTGAACGGTTGGGGATGACGACCGGGAAACCAGCGGATCTGGCTCGAGAACATCGTCCCACCATCTTGAGCAGAGGGCATGAGCCAAACCTTGACTTCCCCAGATTCTCAGAAAGCCACCTCACGGAGAAGTAACCTGCCTGCGTCCTCAGTCTGTCTCAATGTCCCGTGGACTGGACGATCGAGGAACCATCTGAGGAGCCTTCCCATCTCACCCATGGTGCTTGGTGTGCTTGGTGAGGCGGGCGATCCACAGGAGAGTCAGGTTACCACGGACATGTCACACCTTGTCGTCAACACGTACGGGCGAATGAAATTGCTGCCCAAATTCCACTGCTCTCGCCTAGAGTGCAACTCCTATTCCCTTCTCTTCAATGTTTGAAAATGGGTGAGATGGGTCCGACTGGGGTCACTAGACAGCAGACTCTCGGATCCTGACTCTCTAGTTCCCCAAAGGGTCACTGGCAAATCCACGTGTACAGAGGTGAAATCGGGTAGGCGTGGTCTACATCGAACGTGCACAAGATATCGCTGCCGTGTAGGGGGATACCGTGAAGAGCAAGCCCAGTGCGGGACGCTCAACGAGCACGCACCCAGGCCGAAGTGCTCCTCAAAGGTGACCCTGGCGGGGACGGGAATCCAGCCTGCCTCCCTGCTTCTCGCCACGTGCTCCTCCAAGGAGCAGCTCTAGCATCACCTCTGGCCGAGGGAACACACACAGCCAAGCCCCACCTGGGACACACAGCCTCTCCGACTCAGGGAGGACAGCCCGGGGTCCCAGAGTCCTCTGTCTGCCCCCACAAAGCACGCTCTCGGGGCAAAAGCAGCCACACTCCACGCCAGGGAACACTTACTGGGGTGTGAGGAAATCCAGAGGGTCTTTCACACTGGTGTGTCTTCTCAGACCCTCGAGCAGCCGACAGCACTCTCTCAAAGCACTCGGTGAGCCTCGCCTGGGCGGCCAGACACGGCCGAGCCCGGGGCCTCCTTCAGCTGCCTCCGGGGTGGCCGCCTCTGCTTTCTGCTTTCTCAGAGAAAAGCTTCCTGAAGGACCCTTGCGACTAGACGGGAAAGAATCCTCCAGCAATGCGGGAGACACAGGTTGCATCCCTGGGTTGGGAAAGATCCCCTGGAGAAGAAATGGCAACCCACTCCACGACTGCTGCCAGCAAAGTCCCACGGACACAGGAGCCGGGATGCAGAGAGTCGGACACGACCGAGAAACTGAAAAACAGCTGGCTCGCAAGTGCCACGCACGAGGCCAGCATTGCAAAGAAGCCTTCGGACTAGTCATCCTTCTCCAAGAGTGACGTGTCCGCACAGGCTGAAAGGACACTCCCCGGGTCCTCTTGGAAGACGTTTCCCGCACTGCCCGGGGGGTTCAGGGGCTCTAATCATTGAGCCAGGTTGCCAAAGAAAACAAGGCTTGGCGCCGGTTGCTTAGCTGCCAAGTCGTCTCTGACGCCTTGCAATAACCTAGGGCTCTGGCGCACCAGGATCCTCTGTCCCTGAGCTCTGCAAGTCACATTTTCTCAGAGAGAAACTCTGAAGGAAGGACCATCCCCAGGGCGAATGGAGCCCACAGGTGACCAGGGGTCCTGGCACCAGTGAGAGACCTGGCGGAGTCTCGCGGCCTCCGAAGTTCCCAAGGCCACTCAAGTCTGTCTGCAGAGAGGGGACGGCCGAGCCGGCCTCTTTTGCACAAGCTTTCCGAAGCCTCTTGTCCTGCACTTGCAGCCCGGAAGAGGCAGGCTGTCTCCACCTCCCAGGCGCTGCTGAACACGGCAGAACACGGCTGCCCGCAACAAGCCATCTCTAAAACCTAAGAACCCTTCACAGGCTGGTCCTAGGCAACAGAAAGGAGCACCTGGCTTTAGAGCAGGAGGGAGTCTGGGGTCCACCTCTGCCATGAGGCAGCGGAGCTCCCGCTTGCCGACTTCAACACCCTGCCAACATTGCGCGACGTGTCGTCCCTTTCCGCAGCTGCTCTCGCCACACTCTTCATGGCTGGCACGCTCGGTGAGGTCACCGTCTTCCCGACAGCAAAAGAGACATACCTCCACCTGACACGGAGCAGTAGTGGCTGCATACTGCCGTGGCTCAGGCTGGCCCCAGAGAAGAGGCAGAGCTGCCCAGACGCGCATTGGCCAGGATGCCCAACAGGTGCACACTCTCTCCACATCGCGACTCCCAGCCACCCTTGGGCTCCGGCATGCCCGAGTGCAGTGCGAAGCCTTCAAAGTCTTTATCTGGGCTCTGGAGACAGTCACTTCCCTCTGCTCAGCAGCTTCTATACTTCTTCGGACGGACAGTCGCCCAGCCGTGTCCCACTCTCTCAGACCCTCCCCGGACTGCAGCACGCCAGTCTTGCCGGCTTCTTCTCGATTGCTCGATGGCTGTGATTTTCACACCTTCCTCAGGCATCGCAACTGAAATTATACAACAAAAAAACAAAACAACAACCGTACTAGAACTCCTGGAATGTAACAGGTAGTTCTCTTCACGACTTGTTTATACAAAGCTCGGATTCAAGGTCCGATATTCAACGGAGGGTGAGGAAAACACTGTGGGTACTCTCGAAAATATCCTCCCTCCAAAGAGGAGTCACATTAACAGAAACCCTTCCCGACGCATATTCCCAGAGGGTACACACACACACACACACACACACACACACACACACACACACACATCTGTAAAGCCACAGGAAAAGCTGACCATTTTGTTTCTTTCAATACACTTTCTCATTACCCTCTGATCAGAGAAACAGCAACTTTATCCTCTGGCAAATGTAGACCTTCACTCTGGAGCAGAGGAGGTGTTCTCAACGCACGTGGTCTCCGATCAGCAAGAGGCAGCCACCTCGGAGTCGAGCGCAATCTCACCCAACATGCGCAGGCTACCTCCTCAGAAACTCTCACAGGATCCTGGGGCACCCATGCTGCACTTCCACTTGCACACCACGGCTTACCCTGAGCACCAAGGTTTCAGGAAAGTACTGCCCTCACGCCTCGTGTATAATACTATCAGGAAACAGGAAACCTTGGGACATGTTCGAAATAGCACGGGAACACACCATTTAACTCCAGGAGAACCGAGTCATACAAGGCAATATGACAGGGGGAGCCCAAGGGAATTTCTGAACGGTTGGGGATGACGTGCGGGAAACCAGTGGATCTGGCTCGAGAACATCGGCCCACCATCTGGAGCAGAGGGCATGAGCCAAACCTTGACTTCCCCAGATTCTCAGAAAGCCACCTCACGGAGAAGTAACCTGCCTGCGTCCTCAGTCTGTCTCAATGCCCCGTGGACTGGACGATCGAGGAACCATCTGAGGAGCCTTCCCATCTCACCCATGGTGCTTGGTGAGGCGGGCGATCCACAGGAGAGTCAGGTTACCACGGACATGTCACACCTTGTCGTCAACACGTACGGCCGAATGAAATTGCTCCCCAAATTCCACTGCTCTCGCCTAGAGTGCAACTGCTATTCCCTTCTCTTCAATGTTTGAAAATGGGTGAGATGGGTCCGACTGGGGTCACTAGACAGCAGACTCTCGGATCCTGACTCTCTAGTTCCCCAAAGGGTCACTGGCAAATCCACGTGTACAGAGGTGAAATTGGGTAGGCGTGGTCTACATCGAACGTGCACAAGATATCGCTGCCGTGTAGGGGGATACCGTGAAGAGCAAGCCCAGTGCGGGACGCTCAACGAGCACGCACCCAGGCCGAAGTGCTCCTCAAAGGTGACCCTGGCGGGGACGGGAATCCAGCCTGCCTCCCTGCTTCTCGCCACGTGCTCCTCCAAGGAGCAGCTCTAGCATCACCTCTGCCCGAGGGAACACACACAGCCAAGCCCCACCTGGGACACACAGCCTCTCCGACTCACGGAGGACAGCCCGGGGTCCCAGAGTCCTCTGTCTGCCCCCACAAAGCACACTCTCGGGGCAAAAGCAGCCACACTCCACGCCAGGGAACACTTACTGGGGTGTGAGGAAATCCAGAGGGTCTTTCACACTGGTGTGTCTTCTCAGACCCTCGAGCAGCCGACAGCACTCTCTCAAAGCACTCGGTGAGCCTCGCCTGGGCGGCCAGACACGGCCGAGCCCGGGGCCTCCTTCAGCTGCCTCCGGGGTGGCCGCCTCTGCTTTCTGCTTTCTCAGAGAAAAGCTTCCTGAAGGACCCTTGCGACTAGACGGGAAAGAATCCTCCAGCAATGCGGGAGACACAGGTTGCATCCCTGGGTTGGGAAAGATCCCCTGGAGAAAGAAATGGCAACCCACTCCACGACTGCTGCCAGCAAAGTCCCACGGACACAGGAGCCGGGATGCAGAGAGTCGGACACGACCGAGAAACTGAAAAACAGCTGGCTCGCAAGTGCCACGCACGAGGCCAGCATTGCAAAGAAGCCTTCGGACTAGTCATCCTTCTCCAAGAGCGACGTGTCCGCACAGGCTGAAAGGACACTCCCCGGGTCCTCTTGGAAGACGTTTCCCGCACTGCCCGGGGGTTTCAGGGGCTCTAATCATTGAGCCAGGTTGCCAAAGAAAACAAGGCTTGGCGCCGGTTGCTTAGCTGCCAAGTCGTCTCTGACGCCTTGCAATAACCTAGGGCTCTGGCGCACCAGGATCCTCTGTCCCTGAGCTCTGCAAGTCACATTTTCTCAGAGAGAAACTCTGAAGGAAGGACCATCCCCAGGGCGAATGGAGCCCACAGGTGACCAGGGGTCCTGGCACCACTGAGAGACCTGGCGGAGTCTCGCGGCCTCCGAAGTTCCCAAGGCCACTCAAGTCTGTCTGCAGAGAGGGGACGGCCGAGCCGGCCTCTTTTGCACAAGCTTTCCGAAGCCTCTTGTCCTGCACTTGCAGCCCGGAAGAGGCAGGCTGTCTCCACCTCCCAGGCGCTGCAGAACACGGCAGAACACGGCTGCCCGCAACAAGCCATCTCCAAAACCTAAGAACCCTTCACAGGCTGGTCCTAGGCAACAGAAAGGAGCACCTGGCTTTAGAGCAGGAGGGAGTCTGGGGTCCACCTCTGCCATGAGGCAGCGGAGCTCCCGCTTGCCGACTTCAACACCCTGCCAACATTGCGCGGCGTGTCGTCCCTTTCCGCAGCTGCTCTCGCCACACTCTTCATGGCTGGCACGCTCGGTGAGGTCACCGTCTTCCCGACAGCAAAAGAGACATACCTCCACCTGACACGGAGCAGTAGTGGCTGCATACTGCCGTGGCTCAGGCTGGCCCCAGAGAAGAGGCAGAGCTGCCCAGACGCGCATTGGCCAGGATGCCCAACAGGTGCACACTCTCTCCACATCGCGACTCCCAGCCACCCTTGGGCTCCGGCATGCCCGAGTGCAGTGCGAAGCCTTCAAAGTCTTTATCTGGGCTCTGGAGACAGTCACTTCCCTCTGCTCAGCAGCTTCTATACTTCTTCGGACGGACAGTCGCCCAGCCGTGTCCCACTCTCTCAGACCCTCCCCGGACTGCAGCACGCCAGTCTTGCCGGCTTCTTCTCGATTGCTCGATGGCTGTGATTTTCACACCTTCCTCAGGCATCGCAACTGAAATTATACAACAAAAAAACAAAACAACAACCGTACTAGAACTCCTGGAATGTAACAGGTAGTTGTCTTCACGACTTGTTTATACAAAGCTCGGATTCAAGGTCCGATATTCAAGGGAGGGTGAGGAAAACACTGTGGGTACTCTCGAAAATATCCTCCCTCCAAAGAGGAGTCACATTAACAGAAACCCTTCCCAACGCATATTCCCAGAGGGTACACACACACACACACACACACACACACATCTGTAAAGCCACAGGAAAAGCTGACCATTTTGTTTCTTTCAATACACTTTCTCATTACCCTCTGATCAGAGATACAGCAACTTTATCCTCTGGCAAATGTAGACCTTCACTCTGGAGCACAGGAGGTCTTCTCAACGCACGTGGTCTCCGATCAGCAAGAGGCAGCCACTTCGGAGTCGAGCGCAATCTCACCCAACATGCGCAGGCTACCTCCTCAGAAACTCTCACACGATCCTGGGGCACCCATGCTGCACTTCCACTTGCACACCACGGCTTACCCTGAGCACCAAGGTTTCAGGAAAGTACTGCCCTCACGCCTCGTGTATAATACTATCAGGAAACAGGAAACCTTGGGACATGTTCGAAATAGCACGGGAACACACCATTTAACTCCAGGAGAACCGAGTCATACAAGGCAATATGACAGGGGGAGCCCAAGGGGGTTTCTGAACGGTTGGGGATGACGTGCGGGAAACCAGCGGATCTGGCTCGAGAACATCGTCCCACCATCTTGAGCAGAGGGCATGAGCCAAACCGTGACTTCCCCAGATTCTCAGAAAGCCACCTCATGGAGAAGTAACCTGCCTGTGTCCTTAGTCTGTCTCAATGCCCCGTGGACTGGACGATCGAAGAACCATCTGAGGAGCCTTCCCATCTCACCCATGGTGCTTGGTGAGGCGGGCGATCCACAGGAGAGTCAGGTTACCACGGACATGTCACACCTTGTCGTCAACACGTACGGGCGAATGAAATTGCTGCCCAAATTCCACTGCTCTCGCCTAGAGTGCAACTGCTATTCCCTTCTCTTCAATGTTTGAAAATGGGTGAGATGGGTCCGACTGGGGTCACTAGACAGCAGACTCTCGGATCCTGACTCTCTAGTTCCCCACAGGGTCACTGGCAAATCCACGTGTACAGAGGTGAAATCGGATAGGCGTGGTCTACATCGAACGTGCACAAGATATCGCTGCCGTGTAGGGGGATACCGTGAAGAGCAAGCCCAGTGCGGGACGCTCAACGAGCACGCACCCAAGCCGAAGTGCTCCTCAAAGGTGACCCTTGCGGGGACGGGAATCCAGCCTGCCTCCCTGCTTCTCGCCACGTGCTCCTCCAAGGAGCAGCTCTAGCATCACCTCTGCCCGAGGGAACACACACAGCCAAGCCCCACCTGGGACACACAGCCTCTCCGACTCACGGAGGACAGCCCGGGGTCCCAGAGTCCTCTGTCTGCCCCCACAAAGCACGCTCTCGGGGCAAAAGCAGCCACACTCCACGCCAGGGAACACTTACTGGGGTGTGAGGAAATCCAGAGGGTCTTTCACACTGGTGTGTCTTCTCAGACCCTCGAGCAGCTGACAGCACTCTCTCAAAGCACTCGGTGAGCCTCGCCTGGGCGGCCAGACACGGCCGAGCCCGGGGCCTCCTTCAGCTGACTCCGGGGTGGCCGCCTCTGCTTTCTGCTTTCTCAGGGAAAAGCTTCCTGAAGGACCCTTGCGACTAGACGGGAAAGAATCCTCCAGCAATGCGGGAGACACAGGTTGCATCCCTGGGTTGGGAAAGATACCCTGGAGAAAGAAATGGCAACCCACTCCACGACTGCTGCCAGCAAAGTCCCACGGACACAGGAGCCGGGATGCAGAGAGTCGGACACGACCGAGAAACTGAAAAACAGCTGGCTCGCAAGTGCCACGCACGAGGCCAGCATTGCAAAGAAGCCTTCGGACTAGTCATCCTTCTCCAAGAGCGACGTGTCCGCACAGGCTGAAAGGACACTCCCCGGGTCCTCTTGGAAGATGTTTCCCGCACTGCCCGGGGGTTTCAGGGGCTCTAATCATTGAGCCAGGTTGCCAAAGAAAACAAGGCTTGGCGCCGGTTGCTTAGCTGCCAAGTCGTCTCTGACGCCTTGCAACAACCTAGGGCTCTGGCGCACCAGGATCCTCTGTCCCTGAGCTCTGCAAGTCGCATTTTCTCAGAGAGAAACTCTGAAGGAAGGACCATCCCCAGGGCGAATGGAGCCCACAGGTGACCAGGGGTCCTGGTACCACTGAGAGACCTGGTGGAGTCTCGCGGCCTCCGAAGTTCCCAAGGCCACTCAAGTCTGTCTGCAGTGAGGGGACGGCCGAGCCGGCCTCTTTCGCACAAGCTTTCCGAAGCCTCTTATCCTGCACTTGCAACCCGGAAGAGGCAGGCTGTCTCCACCTCCCAGGCGCTGCAGAACACGGCAGAACACGGCTGCCCGCAACAAGCCATCTCCAAAACCTAAGAACCCTTCACAGGCTGGTCCTAGGCAACAGAAAGGAGCACCTGGCTTTAGAGCAGGAGGGAGTCTGGGGTCCACCTCTGCCATGAGGCAGCGGAGCTCCCGCTTGCCGTCTTCAACACCCTGCCAAAATTGCGCGGCGTGTCGTCCCTTTCGGCAGCTGCTCTCGCCACACTCTTCATGGCTGGCACGCTCGGTGAGGTCACCGTCTTCCCGACAGCAAAAGAGACATACCTCCACCTGACACGGAGCAGTAGTGGCTGCATACTGCCGTGGCTCAGGCTGGCCCCAGAGAAGAGGCAGAGCTGCCCAGACGCGCATTGGCCAGGATGCCCAACAGGTGCACACTCTCTCCACATCGCGACTCCCAGCCACCCTTGGGCTCCGGCATGCCCGAGTGCAGTGCGAAGCCTTCAAAGTCTTTATCTGGGCTCTGGAGACAGTCACTTCCCTCTGCTCAGCAGCTTCTATACTTCTTCGGACGGACAGTCGCCCAGCCGTGTCCCACTCTGTCAGACCCTCCCCGGACTGCAGCACGCCAGTCTTGCCGGCTTCTTCTCGATTGCTCGATGGCTGTGATTTTCACACCTTCCTCAGGCATCGCAACTGAAATTATACAACAAAAAAACAAAACAACAACCGTACTAGAACTCCTGGAATGTAACAGGTAGTTGTCTTCACGACTTGTTTATACAAAGCTCGGATTCAAGGTCTGATATTCAACGGAGGGTGAGGAAAACACTGTGGGTACTCTCGAAAATATCCTCCCTCCAAAGAGGAGTCACATTAACAGAAACCCTTCCCAATGCATATTCCCAGAGGGTACACACACACACACACATTCTGTAAAGCCACAGGAAAAGCTGACCATTTTGTTTCTTTCAATACACTTTCTCATTACCCTCTGATCAGAGAAACAGCAACTTTATCCTCTGGCAAATGTAGACCTTCACTCTGGAGCAGAGGAGGTGTTCTCAACGCACGTGGTCTCCGATCAGCAAGAGGCAGCCACCTCGGAGTCGAGCGCAATCTCACCCAACATGCGCAGGCTACCTCCTCAGAAACTCTCACAGGATCCTGGGGCACACATGCTGCACTTCCACTTGCACACCACGGCTTACCCTGAGCACCAAGGTTTCAGGAAAGTACTGCCCTCACGCCTCGTGTATAATACTATCAGGAAACAGGAAACCTTGGGACATGTTCGAAATAGCACGGGAACACACCATTTAACTCCAGGAGAACCGAGTCATACAAGGCAATATGACAGGGGGAGCCCAAGGGGGTTTCTGAACGGTTGGGGATGACGTGCGGGAAACCAGCGGATCTGGCTCGAGAACATCGTCCCACCATCTTGAGCAGAGGGCATGAGCCGTACCTTGACTTCCCCAGATTCTCAGAAAGCCACCTCACGGAGAAGTAACCTGCCTGCGTCCTCAGTCTGTCTCAATGCCCCGTGGACTGGACGATCGAGGAACCATCTGAGGAGCCTTCCCATCTCACCCATGGTGCTTGGTGAGGCGGGCGATCCACAGGAGAGTCAGGTTACCACGGACATGTCACACCTTGTCGTCAACACGTACGGGCAAATGAAATTGCTGCCCAAATTCCACTGCTGTCGCCTAGAGTGCAACTGCTATTCCCTTCT
The DNA here is from genome assembly GCF_033118175.1 of Dama dama. Taxonomy (NCBI): domain Eukaryota; kingdom Metazoa; phylum Chordata; class Mammalia; order Artiodactyla; family Cervidae; genus Dama; species Dama dama. The sequence goes on along the minus strand of NC_083714.1, from coordinate 126,790,800 downwards.
CTTCAATGTTTGAAAATGGGTGAGATGGGTCCGACTGGGGTCACTAGACAGCAGACTCTCGGATCCTGACTCTCTAGTTACCCAAAGGGTCACTGGCAAATCCACGTGTACAGAGGTGAAATCGGGTAGGCGTGGTCTACATCGAACGTGCACAAGATATCGCTGCCGTGTAGGGGGATACCGTGAAGAGCAAGCCCAGTGCGGGACGCTCAACGAGCACGCACCCAGGCCGAAGTGCTCCTCAAAGGTGACCCTTGCGGGGACGGGAATCCAGCCTGCCTCCCTGCTTCTCGCCACGTGCTCCTCCAAGGAGCAGCTCTAGCATCACCTCTGCCCGAGGGAACACACACAGCCAAGCCCCACCTGGGACACACAGCCTCTCCGACTCACGGAGGACAGCCCGGGGTCCCAGAGTCCTCTGTCTGCCCCCACAAAGCACGCTCTCGGGGCAAAAGCAGCCACACTCCACGCCAGGGAACACTTACTGGGGTGTGAGGAAATCCAGAGGGTCTTTCACACTGGTGGGTCTTCTCAGACCCTCAAGCAGCCGACAGCACTCTCTCAAAGCACTCGGTGAGCCTCGCCTGGGCGGCCAGACACGGCCGAGCCCGGGGCCTCCTTCAGCTGCCTCCGGGGTGGCCGCCTCTGCTTTCTGCTTTCTCAGGGAAAAGCTTCCTGAAGGACCCTTGCGACTAGACGGGAAAGAATCCTCCAGCAATGCGGGAGACACAGGTTGCATCCCTGGGTTGGGAAAGATCCCCTGGAGAAAGAAATGGCAACCCACTCCACGACTGCTGCCAGCAAAGTCCCACGGACACAGGAGCCGGGATGCAGAGAGTCGGACACGACCGAGAAACTGAAAAACAGCTGGCTCGCAAGTGCCACGCACGAGGCCAGCATTGCAAAGAAGCCTTCGGACTAGTCATCCTTCTCCAAGAGCGACGTGTCCGCACAGGCTGAAAGGACACTCCCCGGGTCCTCTTGGAAGACGTTTCCCGCACTGCCCGGGGGGTTCAGGGGCTCTAATCACTGAGCCAGGTTGCCAAAGAAAACAAGGCTTGGCGCCGGTTGCTTAGCTGCCAAGTCGTCTCTGACGCCTTGCAATAACCTAGGGCTCTGGCGCACCAGGATCCTCTGTCCTTGAGCTCTGGCAAGTCACATTTTCTCAGAGAGAAACTCTGAAGGAAGGACCATCCCCAGGGCGAATGGAGCCCACAGGTGACCAAGGGTCCTAGCACCACTGAGAGACCTGGCGGAGTCTCGCGGCCTCCGAAGTTCCCAAGGCCACTCAAGTCTGTCTGCAGAGAGGGGACGGCTGAGCCGGCCTCTTTCGCACAAGCTTTCCGAAGCCTCTTGTCCTGCACTTGCAGCCCGGAAGAGGCAGGCTGTCTCCACCTCCCAGGCGCTGCAGAACACGGCAGAACACGGCTGCCCGCAACAAGCCATCTCTAAAACCTAAGAACCCTTCACAGGCTGGTCCTAGGCAACAGAAAGGAGCACCTGGCTTTAGAGCAGGAGGGAGTCTGGGGTCCACCTCTGCCATGAGGCAGCGGAGCTCCCGCTTGCCGTCTTCAACACCCTGCCAACATTGCACGGCGTGTCGTCCCTTTCGGCAGCTGCTCTCGCCACACTCTTCATGGCTGGCACGCTCGGTGAGGTCACCGTCTTCCCGACAGCAAAAGAGAGATACCTCCACCTGACACGGAGCAGTAGTGGCTGCATACTGCCGTGGCTCAGGCTGGCCCCAGAGAAGAGGCAGAGCTGCCCAGACGCGCATTGGCCAGGATGCCCAACAGGTGCACACTCTCTCCACATCGCGACTCCCAGCCACCCTTGGGCTCCGGCATGCCCGAGTGCAGTGCGAAGCCTTCAAAGTCTTTATCTGGGCTCTGGAGACAGTCACTTCCCTCTGCTCAGCAGCTTCTATACTTCTTCGGACGGACAGTCGCCCAGCCGTGTCCCACTCTGTTAGACCCTCCCCGGACTGCAGCACGCCAGTCTTGCCGGCTTCTTCTCGATTGCTCGATGGCTGTGATTTTCACACCTTCCTCAGGCATCGCAACTGAAATTATACAACAAAAAAACAAAACAACAACCGTACTAGAACTCCTGGAATGTAACAGGTAGTTGTCTTCACGACTTGTTTTTACAAAGCTCGGATTCAAGATCCGATATTCAAGGGAGGGTGAGGAAAACACTGTGGGTACTCTCGAAAATATCCTCCCTCCAAAGAGGAGTCACATTAACAGAAACCCTTCCCAACGCATATTCCCAGAGGGTACACACACACACACACACACACACACACACACACACACACATCTGTAAAGCCACAGGAAAAGCTGACCATTTTGTTTCTTTCAATACACTTTCTCATTACCCTCTGATCAGAGAAACAGCAACTTTATCCTCTGGCAAATGTAGACCTTCACTCTGGAGCAGAGGAGGTGTTCTCAACGCACGTGGTCTCCGATCAGCAAGAGGCAGCCACCTCGGAGTCGAGCGCAATCTCACCCAACATGCGCAGGCTACCTCCTCAGAAACTCTCACAGGATCCTGGGGCACCCATGCTGCACTTCCACTTGCACACCACGGCTTACCCTGAGCACCAAGGTTTCAGGAAAGTACTGCCCTCACGCCTCGTGTATAATACTATCAGGAAACAGGAAACCTTGGGACATGTTCGAAATAGCACGGGAACACACCATTTAACTCCAGGAGAACCGAGTCATACAAGGCAATATGACAGGGGGAGCCCAAGGGGGTTTCTGAACGGTTGGGGATGACGTGCGGGAAACCAGCGGATCTGGCTCGAGAACATCGTCCCACCATCTTGAGCAGAGGGCATGAGCCAAACCTTGACTTCCCTAGATTCTCAGAAAGCCACCTCATGGAGAAGTAACCTGCCTGTATCCTTAGTCTGTCTCAATGCCCCGTGGACTGGACGATCGAAGAACCATCTGAGGAGCCTTCCCATCTCACCCATGGTGCTTGGTGAGGCGGGCGATCCACAGGAGAGTCAGGTTACCACGGACATGTCACACCTTGTCGTCAACACGTACGGGCGAATGAAATTGCTGCCCAAATTCCACTGCTCTCGCCTAGAGTGCAACTGCTATTCCCTTCTCTTCAATGTTTGAAAATGGGTGAGATGGGTCCGACTGGGGTCACTAGACAGCAGACACTCGGATCCTGACTCTCTAGTTCCCCAAAGGGTCACTGGCAAATCCACGTGTACAGAGGTGAAATCGGATAGGCGTGGTCTACATCGAACGTGCACAAGATATCGCTGCCGTGTAGGGGGATACCGTGAAGAGCAAGCCCAGTGCGGGACGCTCAACGAGCACGCACCCAAGCCGAAGTGCTCCTCAAAGGTGACCCTTGCGGGGACGGGAATCCAGCCTGCCTCCCTGCTTCTCGCCACGTGCTCCTCCAAGGAGCAGCTCTAGCATCACCTCTGCCCGAGGGAACACACACAGCCAAGCCCCACCTGGGACACACAGCCTCTCCGACTCACGGAGGACAGCCCGGGGTCCCAGAGTCCTCTGTCTGCCCCCACAAAGCACGCTCTCGGGGCAAAAGCAGCCACACTCCACGCCAGGGAACACTTACTGGGGTGTGAGGAAATCCAGAGGGTCTTTCACACTGGTGTGTCTTCTCAGACCCTCGAGCAGCCGACAGCACTCTCTCAAAGCACTCGGTGAGCCTCGCCTGGGCGGCCAGACACGGCCGAGCCCGGGGCCTCCTTCAGCTGCCTCCGGGGTGGCCGCCTCTGCTTTCTGCTTTCTCAGGGAAAAGCTTCCTGAAGGACCCTTGCGACTAGACGGGAAAGAATCCTCCAGCAATGCGGGAGACACAGGTTGCATCCCCGGGTTGGGAAAGATCCCCTGGAGAAAGAAATGGCAACCCACTCCACGACTGCTGCCAGCAAAGTCCCACGGACACAGGAGCCGGGATGCAGAGAGTCGGACACGACCGAGAAACTGAAAAACAGCTGGCTCGCAAGTGCCACGCACGAGGCCAGCATTGCAAAGAAGCCTTCGGACTAGTCATCCTTCTCCAAGAGCGACGTGTCCGAACAGGCTGAAAGGACACTCCCCGGGTCCTCTTGGAAGACGTTTCCCGCACTGCCCGGGGGGTTCAGGGGCTCTAATCATTGAGCCAGGTTGCCAAAGAAAACAAGGCTTGGCGCCGGTTGCTTAGCTGCCAAGTCGTCTCTGACGCCTTGCAATAACCTAGGGCTCTGGCGCACCAGGATCCTCTGTCCCTGAGCTCTGCAAGTCACATTTTCTCAGAGAGAAACTCTGAAGGAAGGACCATCCCCAGGGCGAATGGAGCCCACAGGTGACCAGGGGTCCTGGCACCAGTGAGAGACCTGGCGGAGTCTCGCGGCCTCCGAAGTTCCCAAGGCCACTCAAGTCTGTCTGCAGAGAGGGGACGGCCGAGCCGGCCTCTTTCGCACAAGCTTTCTGAAGCCTCTTGTCCTGCACTTGCAGCCCGGAAGAGGCAGGCTGTCTCCACCTCCCAGGCGCTGCAGAACACGGCAGAACACGGCTGCCCGCAACAAGCCATCTCCAAAACCTAAGAACCCTTCACAGGCTGGTCCTAGGCAACAGAAAGGAGCACCTGGCTTTAGAGCAGGAGGGAGTCTGGGGTCCACCTCTGCCATGAGGCAGCGGAGCTCCCGCTTGCCGACTTCAACACCCTGCCAACATTGCGCGGCGTGTCGTCCCTTTCCGCAGCTGCTCTCGCCACACTCTTCATGGCTGGCACGCTCGGTGAGGTCACCGTCTTCCCAACAGCAAAAGAGACATACCTCCACCTGACACGGAGCAGTAGTGGCTGCATACTGCCGTGGCTCAGGCTGGCCCCAGAGAAGAGGCAGAGCTGCCCAGACGCGCATTGGCCAGGATGCCCAACAGGTGCACACTCTCTCCACATCGCGACTCCCAGCCACCCTTGGGCTCCGGCATGCCCGAGTGCAGTGCGAAGCCTTCAAAATCTTTATCTGGGCTCTGGAGACAGTCACTTCCCTCTGCTCAGCAGCTTCTATACTTCTTCGGACGGACAGTCGCCCAGCCGTGTCCCACTCTGTCAGACCCTCCCCGGACTGCAGCACGCCAGTCTTGCCGGCTTCTTCTCGATTGCTCGATGGCTGTGATTTTCACACCTTCCTCAGGCATCGCAACTGAAATTATACAACAAAAAAACAAAACAACAACCGTACTAGAACTCCTGGAATGTAACAGGTAGTTGTCTTCACGACTTGTTTATACAAAGCTCGGATTCAAGGTCCGATATTCAACGGAGGGTGAGGAAAACACTGTGGGTACTCTCGAAAATATCTTCCCTCCAAAGAGGAGTCACATTAACAGAAACCCTTCCCAACGCATATTCCCAGAGGGTACACACACACACACACACACACACACACACACACACACATCTGTAAAGCCACAGGAAAAGCTGACCATTTTGTTTCTTTCAATACACTTTCTCATTACCCTCTGATCAGAGAAACAGCAACTTTATCCTCTGGCAAATGTAGACCTTCACTCTGGAGCAGAGGAGGTGTTCTCAACGCACGTGGTCTCCGATCAGCAAGAGGCAGCCACCTCGGAGTCGAGCGCAATCTCACCCAACATGCGCAGGCTACCTCCTCAGAAACTCTCACACGATCCTGGGGCACCCATGCTGCACTTCCACTTGCACACCACGGCTTACCCTGAGCACCAAGGTTTCAGGAAAGTACTGCCCTCACGCCTCGTGTATAATACTATCAGGAAACAGGAAACCTTGGGACATGTTCGAAATAGCACGGGAACACACCATTTAACTCCAGGAGAACCGAGTCATACAAGGCAATATGACAGGGGGAGCCCAAGGGGGTTTCTGAACGGTTGGGGATGACGTGCGGGAAACCAGCGGATCTGGCTCGAGAACATCGTCCCACCATCTTGAGCAGAGGGCATGAGCCAAACCTTGACTTCCCCAGATTCTCAGAAAGCCACCTCATGGAGAAGTACCCTGCCTGTGTCCTTAGTCTGTCTCAATGCCCCGTGGACTGGACGATCGAAGAACCATCTGAGGAGCCTTCCCATCTCACCCATGGTGCTTGGTGAGGCGGGCGATCCACAGGAGAGTCAGGTTACCACGGACATGTCACACCTTGTCGTCAACACGTACGGGCGAATGAAATTGCTGCCCAAATTCCACTGCTCTCGCCTAGAGTGCAACTGCTATTCCCTTCTCTTCAATGTTTGAAAATGGGTGAGATGGGTCCGACTGGGGTCACTAGACAGCAGACACTCGGATCCTGACTCTCTAGTTCCCCAAAGGGTCACTGGCAAATCCACGTGTACAGAGGTGAAATCGGATAGGCGTGGTCTACATCGAACGTGCACAAGATATCGCTGCCGTGTAGGGGGATACCGTGAAGAGCAAGCCCAGTGCGGGACGCTCAACGAGCACGCACCCAGCCCGAAGTGCTCCTCAAAGGTGACCCTTGCGGGGACGGGAATCCAGCCTGCCTCCCTGCTTCTCGCCACGTGCTCCTCCAAGGAGCAGCTCTAGCATCACCTCTGCCCGAGGGAACACACACAGCCAAGCCCCACCTGGGACACACAGCCTCTCCGACTCACGGAGGACAGCCCGGGGTCCCAGAGTCCTCTGTCTGCCCCCACAAAGCACGCTCTCGGGGCAAAAGCAGCCACACTCCACGCCAGGGAACACTTACTGGGGTGTGAGGAAATCCAGAGGGTCTTTCACACTGGTGTGTCTTCTCAGACCCTCGAGCAGCCGACAGCACTCTCTCAAAGCACTCGGTGAGCCTCGCCTGGGCGGCCAGACACGGCCGAGCCCGGGGCCTCCTTCAGCTGCCTCCGGGGTGGCCGCCTCTGCTTTCTGCTTTCTCAGGGAAAAGCTTCCTGAAGGACCCTTGCGACTAGACGGGAAAGAATCCTCCAGCAATGCGGGAGACACAGGTTGCATCCCTGGGTTGGGAAAGATCCCCTGGAGAAAGAAATGGCAACCCACTCCACGACTGCTGCCAGCAAAGTCCCACGGACACAGGAGCCGGGATGCAGAGAGTCGGACACGACCGAGAAACTGAAAAACAGCTGGCTCGCAAGTGCCACGCACGAGGCCAGCATTGCAAAGAAGCCTTCGGACTAGTCATCCTTCTCCAAGAGCGACGTGTCCGAACAGGCTGAAAGGACACTCCCCGGGTCCTCTTGGAAGACGTTTCCCGCACTGCCCGGGGGGTTCAGGGGCTCTAATCATTGAGCCAGGTTGCCAAAGAAAACAAGGCTTGGCGCCGGTTGCTTAGCTGCCAAGTCGTCTCTGACGCCTTGCAATAACCTAGGGCTCTGGCGCACCAGGATCCTCTGTCCCTGAGCTCTGCAAGTCACATTTTCTCAGAGAGAAACTCTGAAGGAAGGACCATCCCCAGGGCGAATGGAGCCCACAGGTGACCAGGGGTCCTGGCACCACTGAGAGACCTGGCGGAGTCTCGCGGCCTCCGAAGTTCCCAAGGCCACTCAAGTCTGTCTGCAGAGAGGGGACGGCCGAGCCGGCCTCTTTCGCACAAGCTTTCCGAAGCCTCTTGTCCTGCACTTGCAGCCCGGAAGAGGCAGGCTGTCTCCACCTCCCAGGCGCTGCAGAACACGGCAGAACACGGCTGCCCGCAACAAGCCATCTCCAAAACCTAAGAACCCTTCACAGGCTGGTCCTAGGCAACAGAAAGGAGCACCTGGCTTTAGAGCAGGAGGGAGTCTGGGGTCCACCTCTGCCATGAGGCAGCGGAGCTCCCGCTTGCCGACTTCAACACCCTGCCAACATTGCGCGGCGTGTCGTCCCTTTCCGCAGCTGCTCTCGCCACACTCTTCATGGCTGGCACGCTCGGTGAGGTCACCGTCTTCCCAACAGCAAAAGAGACATACCTCCACCTGACACGGAGCAGTAGTGGCTGCATACTGCCGTGGCTCAGGCTGGCCCCAGAGAAGAGGCAGAGCTGCCCAGACGCGCATTGGCCAGGATGCCCAACAGGTGCACACTCTCTCCACATCGCGACTCCCAGCCACCCTTGGGCTCCGGCATGCCCGAGTGCAGTGCGAAGCCTTCAAAATCTTTATCTGGGCTCTGGAGACAGTCACTTCCCTCTGCTCAGCAGCTTCTATACTTCTTCGGACGGACAGTCGCCCAGCCGTGTCCCACTCTGTCAGACCCTCCCCGGACTGCAGCACGCCAGTCTTGCCGGCTTCTTCTCGATTGCTCGATGGCTGTGATTTTCACACCTTCCTCAGGCATCGCAACTGAAATTATACAACAAAAAAACAAAACAACAACCGTACTAGAACTCCTGTAATGTAACAGGTAGTTGTCTTCACGACTTGTTTATACAAAGCTCGGATTCAAGGTCCGATATTCAACGGAGGGTGAGGAAAACACTGTGGGTACTCTCGAAAATATCCTCCCTCCCAAGAGGAGTCACATTAACAGAAACCCTTCCCAACGCATATTCCCAGAGGGTACACACACACACACACACACACACACACACACACACACACATCTGTAAAGCCACAGGAAAAGCTGACCATTTTGTTTCTTTCAATACACTTTCTCATTACCCTCTTATCAGAGAAACAGCAACTTTATCCTCTGGCAAATGTAGACCTTCACTCTGGAGCAGAGGAGGTGTTCTCAACGCACGTGGTCTCCAATCAGCAAGAGGCAGCCACCTCGGAGTCGAGCGCAATCTCACCCAACATGCGCAGGCTACCTCCTCAGAAACTCTCACAGGATCCTGGGGCACCCATGCTGCACTTCCACTTGCACACCACGGCTTACCCTGAGCACCAAGGTTTCAGGAAAGTACTGCCCTCACGCCTCGTGTATAATACTATCAGGAAACAGGAAACCTTGGGACATGTTCGAAATAGCACGGGAACACACCATTTAACTCCAGGAGAACCGAGTCATACAAGGCAATATGACAGGGGGAGCCCAAGGGGGTTTCTGAACGGTTGGGGATGACGTGCGGGAAACCAGCGGATCTGGCTCGAGAACATCGTCCCACCATCTTGAGCAGAGGGCATGAGCCAAACCTTGACTTCCCCAGATTCTCAGAAAGCCACCTCACGGAGAAGTAACCTGCCTGCATCCTCAGTCTGTCTCAATGCACCGTGGACTGGACGATCGAGGAACCATCTGAGGAGCCTTCCCATCTCACCCATGGTGCTTGGTGAGGCGGGCGATCCACAGGAGAGTCAGGTTACCACGGACATGTCACACCTTGTCGTCAACACGTACGGGCGGATGAAATTGCTCCCCAAATTCCACTGCTGTCGCCTAGAGTGCAACTGCTATTCCCTTCTCTTCAATGTTTGAAAATGGGTGAGATGGGTCCGACTGGGGTCACTAGACAGCAGACTCTCGGATCCTGACACTCTAGTTCCCCAAAGGGTCACTGGCAAATCCACGTGTACAGAGGTGAAATCGGGTAGGCGTGGTCTATATCGAACGTGCACAAGATATCGCTGCCGTGTAGGGGGATACCGTGAAGAGCAAGCCCAGTGCGGGACGCTCAACGAGCACGCACCCAGGCCGAAGTGCTCCTCAAAGGTGACCCTTGCGGGGACGGGAATCCAGCCTGCCTCCCTGCTTCTCGCCACGTGCTCCTCCAAGGAGCAGCTCTAGCATCACCTCTGCCCGAGGGAACACACACAGCCAAGCCCCACCTGGGACACACAGCCTCTCCGACTCACGGAGGACAGCCGGGGGTCCCAGAGTCCTCTGTCTGCCCCCACAAAGCACGCTCTCGGGGCAAAAGCAGCCACACTCCACGCCAGGGAACACTTACTGGGGTGTGAGGAAATCCAGAGGGTCTTTCACACTGGTGTGTCTTCTCAGACCCTCGAGCAGCCGACAGCACTCTCTCAAAGCACTCGGTGAGCCTCGCCTGGGCGGCCAGACACGGCCGAGCCCGGGGCCTCCTTCAGCTGCCTCCGGGGTGGCCGCCTCTGCTTTCTGCTTTCTCAGAGAAAAGCTTCCTGAAGGACCCTTGCGACTAGACGGGAAAGAATCCTCCAGCAATGCGGGAGACACAGGTTGCATCCCTGGGTTGGGAAAGATCCCCTGGAGAAAGAAATGGCAACCCACTCCACGACTGCTGCCAGCAAAGTCCCACGGACACAGGAGCCGGGATGCAGAGAGTCGGACACGACCGAGAAACTGAAAAACAGCTGGCTCGCAAGTGCCACGCACGAGGCCAGCATTGCAAAGAAGCCTTCGGACTAGTCATCCTTCTCCAAGAGCGACGTGTCCGAACAGGCTGAAAGGACACTCCCCGGGTCCTCTTGGAAGACGTTTCCCGCACTGCCCGGGGGTTTCAGGGGCTCTAATCATTGAGCCAGGTTGCCAAAGAAAACAAGGCTTGGCGCCGGTTGCTTAGCTGCCAAGTCGTCTCTGACGCCTTGCAATAACCTAGGGCTCTGGCGCACCAGGATCCTCTGTCCCTGAGCTCTGCAAGTCACATTTTCTCAGAGAGAAACTCTGAAGGAAGGACCATCCCCAGGGCGAATGGAGCCCACAGGTGACCAGGGGTCCTGGCACAACTGAGAGACCTGGCGGAGTCTTGCGGCCTCCGAAGTTCCCAAGGCCACTCAAGTCTGTCTGCAGAGAGGGGACGGCCGAGCCGGCCTCTTTCGCACAAGCTTTCCGAAGCCTCTTGTCCTGCACTTGCAGCCCGGAAGAGGCAGGCTGTCTCCACCTCCCAGGCGCTGCAGAACACGGCAGAACACGGCTGCCCGCAACAAGCCATCTCCAAAACCTAAGAACCCTTCACAGGCTGGTCCTAGGCAACAGAAAGGAGCACCTGGCTTTAGAGCAGGAGGGAGTCTGGGGTCCACCTCTGCCATGAGGCAGCGGAGCTCCCGCTTGCCGACTTCAACACCCTGCCAACATTGCGCGGCGTGTCGTCCCTTTCCGCAGCTGCTCTCGCCACACTCTTCATGGCTGGCACGCTCGGTGAGGTCACCGTCTTCCCGACAGCAAAAGAGACATACCTCCACCTGACACGGAGCAGTAGTGGCTGCATACTGCCGTGGCTCAGGCTGGCCCCAGAGAAGAGGCAGAGCTGCCCACACGCGCATTGGCCAGGATGCCCAACAGGTGCACACTCTCTCCACATCGCGACTCCCAGCCACCCTTGGGCTCCGGCATGCCCGAGTGCAGTGCGAAGCCTTCAAAGTCTTTATCTGGGCTCTGGAGACAGTCACTTCCCTCTGCTCAGCAGCTTCTATACTTCTTCGGACGGACAGTCGCCCAGCCGTGTCCCACTCTGTCAGACCCTCCCCGGACTGCAGCACGCCAGTCTTGCCGGCTTCTTCTCGATTGCTCGATGGCTGTGATTTTCACACCTTCCTCAGGCATCGCAACTGAAATTATACAACAAAAAAACAAAACAACAACCGTACTAGAACTCCTGGAATGTAACAGGAAGTTGTCTTCACGACTTGTTTATACAAAGCTCGGATTCAAGGTCCGATATTCAACGGAGGGTGAGGAAAACACTGTGGGTACTCTCGAAAACATCCTCCCTCCAAAGAGGAGTCACATTAACAGAAACCCTTCCCAACGCATATTCCCAGAGGGTACACACACACACACACACACATCTGTAAAGCCACAGGAAAAGCTGACCATTTTGTTTCTTTCAATACACTTTCTCATTACCCTCTGATCAGAGAAACAGCAACTTTATCCTCTGGAAAATGTAGACCTTCACTCTGGAGCAGAGGAGGTGTTCTCAACGCACGTGGTCTCCGATCAGCAAGAGGCAGCCACCTCGGAGTCGAGCGCAATCTCACCCAACATGCGCAGGCTACCTCCTCAGAAACTCTCACAGGATCCTGGGGCACCCATGCTGCACTTCCACTTGCACACCACGGCTTACCCTGAGCACCAAGGTTTCAGGAAAGTACTGCCCTCACGCCTCGTGTATAATACTATCAGGAAACAGGAAACCTTGGGACATGTTCGAAATAGCACGGGAACACACCATTTAACTCCAGGAGAACCGAGTCATACAAGGCAATATGACAGGGGGAGCCCAAGGGGGTTTCTGAACGGTTGGGGATGACGTGCGGGAAACCAGCGGATCTGGCTCGAGAACATCGTCCCACCATCTTGAGCAGAGGGCATGAGCCAAACCTTGACTTCCCCAGATTCTCAGAAAGCCACCTCACGGAGAAGTAACCTGCCTGTGTCCTTAGTCTGTCTCAATGCCCCGTGGACTGGACGATCGAGGAACCATCTGAGGAGCCTTCCCATCTCACCCATGGTGCTTGGTGAGGCGGGCGATCCACAGGAGAGTCAGGTTACCACGGACATGTCACACCTTGTCGTCAACACGTACGGGCAAATGAAATTGATGCCCAAATTCCACTGCTGTCGCCTAGAGTGCAACTGCTATTCCATTCTCTTCAATGTTTGAAAATGGGTGAGATGGGTCCGACTGGGGTCACTAGACAGCAGACTCTCGGATCCTGACTCTCTAGTTCCCCAAAGGGTCACTGGCAAATCCACGTGTACAGAGGTGAAATCGGGTAGGCGTGGTCTACATCGAACGTGCACAAGATATCGCTGCCGTGTAGGGGGATACCGTGAAGAGCAAGCCCAGTGCGGGACGCTCAACGAGCATGCACCCAGGCCGAAGTGCTCCTCAAAGGTGACCCTTGCGGGGACGGGAATCCAGCCTGCCTCCCTGCTTCTCGCCACGTGCTCCTCCAAGGAGCAGCTCTAGCATCACCTCTGCCCGAGGGAACACACACAGCCAAGCCCCACCTGGGACACACAGCCTCTCCGACTCAGGGAGGACAGCCGGGGGTCCCAGAGTCCTCTGTCTGCCCCCACAAAGCACGCTCTCGGGGCAAAAGCAGCCACACTCCACGCCAGGGAACACTTACTGGGGTGTGGGGAAATCCAGAGGGTCTTTCACACTGGTGTGTCTTCTCAGACCCTCGAGCAGCCGACAGCACTCTCTCAAAGCACTCGGTGAGCCTCGCCTGGGCGGCCAGACACGGCCGAGCCCGGGGCCTCCTTCAGCTGCCTCCGGGGTGGCCGCCTCTGCTTTCTGCTTTCTCAGGGAAAAGCTTCCTGAAGGACCCTTGCGACTAGACGGGAAAGAATCCTCCAGCAATGCGGGAGACACAGGTTGCATCCCTGGGTTGGGAAAGATCCCCTGGAGAAAGAAATGGCAACCCACTCCACGACTGCTGCCAGCAAAGTCCCACGGACACAGGAGCCGGGATGCAGAGAGTCGGACACGACCGAGAAACTGAAAAACAGCTGGCTCGCAAGTGCCACGCACGAGGCCAGCATTGCAAAGAAGCCTTCGGACTAGTCATCCTTCTCCAAGAGCGACGTGTCCGCACAGGCTGAAAGGACACTCCCCGGGTCCTCTTGGAAGACGTTTCCCGCACTGCCCGGGGGTTTCAGGGGCTCTAATCATTGAGCCAGGTTGCCAAAGAAAACAAGGCTTGGCGCCGGTTGCTTAGCTGCCAAGTCGTCTCTGACGCCTTGCAATAACCTAGGGCTCTGGCGCACCAGGATCCTCTGTCCCTGAGCTCTGCAAGTCACATTTTCTCAGAGAGAAACTCTGAAGCAAGGACCATCCCCAGGGCGAATGGTGCCCACAGGTGACCAGGGGTCCTGGCACCAGTGAGAGACCTGGCGGAGTCTCGCGGCCTCCGAAGTTCCCAAGGCCACTCAAGTCTGTCTGCAGAGAGGGGACGGCTGAGCCAGCCTCTTTCGCACAAGCTTTCCGAAGCCTCTTGTCCTGCACTTGCAGCCCGGAAGAGGCAGGCTGTCTCCACCTCCCAGGCGCTGCAGAACACGGCAGAACACGGCTGCCCGCAACAAGCCATCTCTAAAACCTAAGAACGCTTCACAGGCTGGTCCTAGGCAACAGAAAGGAGCACCTGGCTTTAGAGCAGGAGGGAGTCTGGGGTCCACCTCTGCCATGAGGCAGCGGAGCTCCCGCTTGCCGTCTTCAACACCCTGCCAACATTGCACGGCGTGTCGTCCCTTTCGGCAGCTGCTCTCGCCACACTCTTCATGGCTGGCACGCTCGGTGAGGTCACCGTCTTCCCGACAGCAAAAGAGAGATACCTCCACCTGACACGGAGCAGTAGTGGCTGCATACTGCCGTGGCTCAGGCTGGCCCCAGAGAAGAGGCAGAGCTGCCCACACGCGCATTGGCCAGGATGCCCAACAGGTGCACACTCTCTCCACATCGCGACTCCCAGCCACCCTTGGGCTCCGGCATGCCCGAGTGCAGTGCGAAGCCTTCAAAGTCTTTATCTGGGCTCTGGAGACAGTCACTTCCCTCTGCTCAGCAGCTTCTATACTTCTTCGGACGGACAGTCGCCCAGCCGTGTCCCACTCTGTTAGACCCTCCCCGGACTGCAGCACGCCAGTTTTGCCGGCTTCTTCTCGATTGCTCGATGGCTGTGATTTTCACACCTTCCTCAGGCATCGCAACTGAAATTATACAACAAAAAAACAAAACAACAACCGTACTAGAACTCCTGGAATGTAACAGGTAGTTGTCTTCAGGACTTGTTTTTACAAAGCTCGGATTCAAGATCCGATATTCAAGGGAGGGTGAGGAAAACACTGTGGGTACTCTCGAAAATATCCTCCCTCCAAAGAGGAGTCACATTAACAGAAACCCTTCCCAACGCATATTCCCAGAGGGTACACACACACACACACACACACACACACACACACATCTGTAAAGCCACAGGAAAAGCTGACCATTTTGTTTCTTTCAATACACTTTCTCATTACCCTGTGATCAGAGAAACAGCAACTTTATCCTCTGGCAAATGTAGACCTTCACTCTGGAGCAGAGGAGGTGTTCTCAACGCACGTGGTCTCCGATCAGCAAGAGGCAGCCACCTCGGAGTCGAGCGCAATCTCACCCAACATGCGCAGGCTACCTCCTCAGAAACTCTCACACGATCCTGGGGCACCCATGCTGCACTTCCACTTGCACACCACGGCTTACCCTGAGCACCAAGGTTTCAGGAAAGTACTGCCCTCACGCCTCGTGTATAATACTATCAGGAAACAGGAAACCTTGGGACATGTTCGAAATAGCACGGGAACACACCATTTAACTCCAGGAGAACCGAGTCATACAAGGCAATATGACAGGGGGAGCCCAAGGGGGTTTCTGAACGGTTGGGGATGACGACCGGGAAACCAGCGGATCTGGCTCGAGAACATCGTCCCACCATCTTGAGCAG
The DNA here is from genome assembly GCF_033118175.1 of Dama dama. Classification (NCBI taxonomy): domain Eukaryota; kingdom Metazoa; phylum Chordata; class Mammalia; order Artiodactyla; family Cervidae; genus Dama; species Dama dama. The sequence goes on along the minus strand of NC_083714.1, from coordinate 126,775,483 downwards.
AGGGCATGAGCCAAACCTTGACTTCCCCAGATTCTCAGAAAGCCACCTCATGGAGAAGTAACCTGCCTGTGTCCTTAGTCTGTCTCAATGCCCCGTGGACTGGACGATCGAAGAACCATCTGAGGAGCCTTTCCATCTCACCCATGGTGCTTGGTGAGGCGGGCGATCCACAGGAGAGTCAGGTTACCACGGACATGTCACACCTTGTCGTCAACACGTACGGGCGAATGAAATTGCTGCCCAAATTCCACTGCTCTCGCCTAGAGTGCAACTGCTATTCCCTTCTCTTCAATGTTTGAAAATGGGTGAGATGGGTCCGACTGGGGTCACTAGACAGCAGACACTCGGATCCTGACTCTCTAGTTCCCCAAAGGGTCACTGGCAAATCCACGTGTACAGAGGTGAAATCGGATAGGCGTGGTCTACATCGAACGTGCACAAGATATCGCCGCCGTGTAGGGGGATACCGTGAAGAGCAAGCCCAGTGCGGGACGCTCAACGAGCACGCACCCAGGCCGAAGTGCTCCTCAAAGGTGACCCTTGCGGGGACGGGAATCCAGCCTGCCTCCCTGCTTCTCGCCACGTGCTCCTCCAAGGAGCAGCTCTAGCATCACCTCTGCCCGAGGGAACACACACAGCCAAGCCCCACCTGGGACACACAGCCTCTCCGACTCACGGAGGACAGCCCGGGATCCCAGAGTCCTCTGTCTGCCCCCACAAAGCACGCTCTCGGGGCAAAAGCAGCCACACTCCACGCCAGGGAACACTTACTGGGGTGTGAGGAAATCCAGAGGGTCTTTCACACTGGTGTGTCTTCTCAGACCCTCGAGCAGCCGACAGCACTCTCTCAAAGCACTCGGTGAGCCTCGCCTGGGCGGCCAGACACGGCCGAGCCCGGGGCCTCCTTCAGCTGCCTCCGGGGTGGCCGCCTCTGCTTTCTGCTTTCTCAGGGAAAAGCTTCCTGAAGGACCCTTGCGACTAGACGGGAAAGAATCCTCCAGCAATGCGGGAGACACAGGTTGCATCCCTGGGTTGGGAAAGATCCCCTGGAGAAAGAAATGGCAACCCACTCCACGACTGCTGCCAGCAAAGTCCCACGGACACAGGAGCCGGGATGCAGAGAGTCGGACACGACCGAGAAACTGAAAAACAGCTGGCTCGCAAGTGCCACGCACGAGGCCAGCATTGCAAAGAAGCCTTCGGACTAGTCATCCTTCTCCAAGAGCGACGTGTCCGAACAGGCTGAAAGGACACTCCCCGGGTCCTCTTGGAAGACGTTTCCCGCACTGCCCGGGGGGTTCAGGGGCTCTAATCATTGAGCCAGGTTGCCAAAGAAAACAAGGCTTGGCGCCGGTTGCTTAGCTGCCAAGTCGTCTCTGACGCCTTGCAATAACCTAGGGCTCTGGCGCACCAGGATCCTCTGTCCCTGAGCTCTGCAAGTCACATTTTCTCAGAGAGAAACTCTGAAGGAAGGACCATCCCCAGGGCGAATGGAGCCCACAGGTGACCAGGGGTCCTGGCACCAGTGAGAGACCTGGCGGAGTCTCGCGGCCTCCGAAGTTCCCAAGGCCACTCAAGTCTGTCTGCAGAGAGGGGACGGCCGAGCCGAGCCGGCCTCTTTCGCACAAGCTTTCCGAAGCCTCTTGTCCTGCACTTGCAGCCCGGAAGAGGCAGGCTGTCTCCACCTCCCAGGCGCTGCAGAACACGGCAGAACACGGCTGCCCGCAACAAGCCATCTCCAAAACCTAAGAACCCTTCACAGGCTGGTCCTAGGCAACAGAAAGGAGCACCTGGCTTTAGAGCAGGAGGGAGTCTGGGGTCCACCTCTGCCATGAGGCAGCGGAGCTCCCGCTTGCCGACTTCAACACCCTGCCAACATTGCGCGGCGTGTCGTCCCTTTCCGCAGCTGCTCTCGCCACACTCTTCATGGCTGGCACGCTCGGTGAGGTCACCGTCTTCCCGACAGCAAAAGAGACATACCTCCACCTGACACGGAGCAGTAGTGGCTGCATACTGCCGTGGCTCAGGCTGGCCCCAGAGAAGAGGCAGAGCTGCCCAGACGCGCATTGGCCAGGATGCCCAACAGGTGCACACTCTCTCCACATCGCGACTCCCAGCCACCCTTGGGCTCCGGCATGCCCGAGTGCAGTGCGAAGCCTTCAAAGTCTTTATCTGGGCTCTGGAGACAGTCACTTCCCTCTGCTCAGCAGCTTCTATACTTCTTCGGACGGACAGTCGCCCAGCCGTGTCCCACTCTGTCAGACCCTCCCCGGACTGCAGCACGCCAGTCTTGCCGGCTTCTTCTCGATTGCTCGATGGCTGTGATTTTCACACCTTCCTCAGGCATCGCAACTGAAATTATACAACAAAAAAACAAAACAACAACCGTACTAGAACTCCTGGAATGTAACAGGTAGTTGTCTTCACGACTTGTTTATACAAAGCTCGGATTCAAGGTCCGATATTCAACGGAGGGTGAGGAAAACACTGTGGGTACTCTCGAAAACATCCTCCCTCCAAAGAGGAGTCACATTAACAGAAACCCTTCCCGACGCATATTCCCAGAGGGTACACACACACACACACACACACACACATCTGTAAAGCCACAGGAAAAGCTGACCATTTTGTTTCTTTCAATACACTTTCTCATTACCTTCTGATCAGAGATACAGCAACTTTATCCTCTGGCAAATGTAGACCTTCACTCTGGAGCAGAGGAGGTGTTCTCAACGCACGTGGTCTCCGATCAGCAAGAGGCAGCCACCTCGGAGTCGAGCGCAATCTCACCCAACATGCGCAGGCTACCTCCTCAGAAACTCTCACAGGATCCTGGGGCACCCATGCTGCACTTCCACTTGCACACCACGGCTTACCCTGAGCACCAAGGTTTCAGGAAAGTACTGCCCTCACGCCTCGTGTATAATACTATCAGGAAACAGGAAACCTTGGGACATGTTCGAAATAGCACGGGAACACACCATTTAACTCCAGGAGAACCGAGTCATACAAGGCAATATGACAGGGGGAGCCCAAGGGGGTTTCTGAACGGTTGGGGATGACGTGCGGGAAACCAGCGGATCTGGCTCGAGAACATCGTCCCACCATCTTGAGCAGAGGGCATGAGCCAAACCTTGACTTCCCCAGATTCTCAGAAAGCCACCTCACGGAGAAGTAACCTGCCTGCATCCTCAGTCTGTCTCAATGCACCGTGGACTGGACGATCGAGGAACCATCTGAGGAGCCTTCCCATCTCACCCATGGTGCTTGGTGAGGCGGGCGATCCACAGGAGAGTCAGGTTACCACGGACATGTCACACCTTGTCGTCAACACGTACGGGCGGATGAAATTGCTCCCCAAATTCCACTGCTGTCGCCTAGAGTGCAACTGCTATTCCCTTCTCTTCAATGTTTGAAAATGGGTGAGATGGGTCCGACTGGGGTCACTAGACAGCAGACTCTCGGATCCTGACACTCTAGTTCCCCAAAGGGTCACTGGCAAATCCACGTGTACAGAGGTGAAATCGGGTAGGCGTGGTCTATATCGAACGTGCACAAGATATCGCTGCCGTGTAGGGGGATACCGTGAAGAGCAAGCCCAGTGCGGGACGCTCAACGAGCACGCACCCAGGCCGAAGTGCTCCTCAAAGGTGACCCTTGCGGGGACGGGAATCCAGCCTGCCTCCCTGCTTCTCGCCACGTGCTCCTCCAAGGAGCAGCTCTAGCATCACCTCTGCCCGAGGGAACACACACAGCCAAGCCCCACCTGGGACACACAGCCTCTCCGACTCACGGAGGACAGCCGGGGGTCCCAGAGTCCTCTGTCTGCCCCCACAAAGCACGCTCTCGGGGCAAAAGCAGCCACACTCCACGCCAGGGAACACTTACTGGGGTGTGAGGAAATCCAGAGGGTCTTTCACACTGGTGTGTCTTCTCAGACCCTCGAGCAGCCGACAGCACTCTCTCAAAGCACTCGGTGAGCCTCGCCTGGGCGGCCAGACACGGCCGAGCCCGGGGCCTCCTTCAGCTGCCTCCGGGGTGGCCGCCTCTGCTTTCTGCTTTCTCAGAGAAAAGCTTCCTGAAGGACCCTTGCGACTAGACGGGAAAGAATCCTCCAGCAATGCGGGAGACACAGGTTGCATCCCTGGGTTGGGAAAGATCCCCTGGAGAAAGAAATGGCAACCCACTCCACGACTGCTGCCAGCAAAGTCCCACGGACACAGGAGCCGGGATGCAGAGAGTCGGACACGACCGAGAAACTGAAAAACAGCTGGCTCGCAAGTGCCACGCACGAGGCCAGCATTGCAAAGAAGCCTTCGGACTAGTCATCCTTCTCCAAGAGCGACGTGTCCGAACAGGCTGAAAGGACACTCCCCGGGTCCTCTTGGAAGACGTTTCCCGCACTGCCCGGGGGGTTCAGGGGCTCTAATCATTGAGCCAGGTTGCCAAAGAAAACAAGGCTTGGCGCCGGTTGCTTAGCTGCCAAGTCGTCTCTGACGCCTTGCAATAACCTAGGGCTCTGGCGCACCAGGATCCTCTGTCCCTGAGCTCTGCAAGTCACATTTTCTCAGAGAGAAACTCTGAAGGAAGGACCATCCCCAGGGCGAATGGAGCCCACAGGTGACCAGGGGTCCTGGCACCACTGAGAGACCTGGCGGAGTCTCGCGGCCTCCGAAGTTCCCAAGGCCACTCAAGTCTGTCTGCAGAGAGGGGACGGCCGAGCCGGCCTCTTTCGCACAAGCTTTCCGAAGCCTCTTGTCCTGCACTTGCAGCCCGGAAGAGGCAGGCTGTCTCCACCTCCCAGGCGCTGCAGAACACGGCAGAACACGGCTGCCCGCAACAAGCCATCTCCAAAACCTAAGAACCCTTCACAGGCTGGTCCTAGGCAACAGAAAGGAGCACCTGGCTTTAGAGCAGGAGGGAGTCTGGGGTCCACCTCTGCCATGAGGCAGCGGAGCTCCCGCTTGCCGACTTCAACACCCTGCCAACATTGCGCGGCGTGTCGTCCCTTTCCGCAGCTGCTCTCGCCACACTCTTCATGGCTGGCACGCTCGGTGAGGTCACCGTCTTCCCGACAGCAAAAGAGACATACCTCCACCTGACACGGAGCAGTAGTGGCTGCATACTGCCGTGGCTCAGGCTGGCCCCAGAGAAGAGGCAGAGCTGCCCAGACGCGCATTGGCCAGGATGCCCAACAGGTGCACACTCTCTCCACATCGCGACTCCCAGCCACCCTTGGGCTCCGGCATGCCCGAGTGCAGTGCGAAGCCTTCAAAGTCTTTATCTGGGCTCTGGAGACAGTCACTTCCCTCTGCTCAGCAGCTTCTATACTTCTTCGGACGGACAGTCGCCCAGCCGTGTCCCACTCTGTCAGACCCTCCCCGGACTGCAGCACGCCAGTCTTGCCGGCTTCTTCTCGATTGCTTGATGGCTGTGATTTTCACACCTTCCTCAGGCATCGCAACTGAAATTATACAACAAAAAAACAAAACAACAACCGTACTAGAACTCCTGGAATGTAACAGGTAGTTGACTTCACGACTTGTTTTTACAAAGCTCGGATTCAAGGTCCGATATTCAAGGGAGGGTGAGGAAAACACTGTGGGTACTCTCGAAAACATCCTCCCTCCAAAGAGGAGTCACATTAACAGAAACCCTTCCCGACGCATATTCCCAGAGGGTACACACACACACACACACACACACACATCTGTAAAGCCACAGGAAAAGCTGACCATTTTGTTTCTTTCAATACACTTTCTCATTACCTTCTGATCAGAGATACAGCAACTTTATCCTCTGGCAAATGTAGACCTTCACTCTGGAGCAGAGGAGGTGTTCTCAACGCACGTGGTCTCCGATCAGCAAGAGGCAGCCACCTCGGAGTCGAGCGCAATCTCACCCAACATGCGCAGGCTACCTCCTCAGAAACTCTCACAGGATCCTGGGGCACCCATGCTGCACTTCCACTTGCACACCACGGCTTACCCTGAGCACCAAGGTTTCAGGAAAGTACTGCCCTCACGCCTCGTGTATAATACTATCAGGAAACAGGAAACCTTGGGACATGTTCGAAATAGCACGGGAACACACCATTTAACTCCAGGAGAACCGAGTCATACAAGGCAATATGACAGGGGGAGCCCAAGGGGGTTTCTGAACGGTTGGGGATGACGTGCGGGAAACCAGCGGATCTGGCTCGAGAACATCGTCCCACCATCTAGAGCAGAGGGCATGAGCCAAACCTTGACTTCCCCAGATTCTCAGAAAGCCACCTCACGGAGAAGTAACCTGCCTGCATCCTCAGTCTGTCTCAATGCACCGTGGACTGGACGATCGAGGAACCATCTGAGGAGCCTTCCCATCTCACCCATGGTGCTTGGTGAGGCGGGCGATCCACAGGAGAGTCAGGTTACCACGGACATGTCACACCTTGTCGTCAACACGTACGGGCGAATGAAATTGCTCCCCAAATTCCACTGCTCTCGCCTAGAGTGCAACTGCTATTCCCTTCTCTTCAATGTTTGAAAATGGGTGAGATGGGTCCGACTGGGGTCACTAGACAGCAGACTCTCGGATCCTGACACTCTAGTTCCCCAAAGGGTCACTGGCAAATCCACGTGTACAGAGGTGAAATCGGGTAGGCGTGGTCTATATCGAACGTGCACAAGATATCGCTGCCGTGTAGGGGGATACCGTGAAGAGCAAGCCCAGTGCGGGACGCTCAACGAGCACGCACCCAGGCCGAAGTGCTCCTCAAAGGTGACCCTTGCGGGGACGGGAATCCAGCCTGCCTCCCTGCTTCTCGCCACGTGCTCCTCCAAGGAGCAGCTCTAGCATCACCTCTGCCCGAGGGAACACACACAGCCAAGCCCCACCTGGGACACACAGCCTCTCCGACTCACGGAGGACAGCCGGGGGTCCCAGAGTCCTCTGTCTGCCCCCACAAAGCACGCTCTCGGGGCAAAAGCAGCCACACTCCACGCCAGGGAACACTTACTGGGGTGTGAGGAAATCCAGAGGGTCTTTCACACTGGTGTGTCTTCTCAGACCCTCGAGCAGCCGACAGCACTCTCTCAAAGCACTCGGTGAGCCTCGCCTGGGCGGCCAGACACGGCCGAGCCCGGGGCCTCATTCAGCTGCCTCCTGGGTGGCCGCCTCTGCTTTCTGCTTTCTCAGAGAAAAGCTTCCTGAAGGACCCTTGCGACTAGACGGGAAAGAATCCTCGAGCAATGCGGGAGACACAGGTTGCATCCCTGGGTTGGGAAAGATCCCCTGGAGAAAGAAATGGCAACCCACTCCACGACTGCTGCCAGCAAAGTCCCACGGACACAGGAGCCGGGATGCAGAGAGTCGGACACGACCGAGAAACTGAAAAACAGCTGGCTCGCAAGTGCCACGCACGAGGCCAGCATTGCAAAGAAGCCTTCGGACTAGTCATCCTTCTCCAAGAGCGACGTGTCCGCACAGGCTGAAAGGACACTCCCCGGGTCCTCTTGGAAGACGTTTCCCGCACTGCCCGGGGGGTTCAGGGGCTCTAATCATTGAGCCAGGTTGCCAAAGAAAACAAGGCTTGGCGCCGGTTGCTTAGCTGCCAAGTCGTCTCTGACGCCTTGCAATAACCTAGGGCTCTGGCGCACCAGGATCCTCTGTCCCTGAGCTCTGCAAGTCACATTTTCTCAGAGAGAAACTCTGAAGGAAGGACCATCCCCAGGGCGAATGGAGCCCACAGGTGACCAGGGGTCCTGGCACCAGTGAGAGACCTGGCGGAGTCTCGCGGCCTCCGAATTTCCCAAGGCCACTCAAGTCTGTCTGCAGAGAGGGGACGGCCGAGCCGAGCCGGCCTCTTTCGCACAAGCTTTCCGAAGCCTCTTGTCCTGCACTTGCAGCCCGGAAGAGGCAGGCTGTCTCCACCTCCCAGGCGCTGCAGAACACGGCAGAACACGGCTGCCCGCAACAAGCCATCTCCAAAACCTAAGAACCCTTCACAGGCTGGTCCTAGGCAACAGAAAGGAGCACCTGGCTTTAGAGCAGGAGGGAGTCTGGGGTCCACCTCTGCCATGAGGCAGCGGAGCTCCCGCTTGCCGACTTCAACACCCTGCCAACATTGCGCGGCGTGTCGTCCCTTTCCGCAGCTGCTCTCGCCACACTCTTCATGGCTGGCACGCTCGGTGAGGTCACCGTCTTCCCGACAGCAAAAGAGACATACCTCCACCTGACACGGAGCAGTAGTGGCTGCATACTGCCGTGGCTCAGGCTGGCCCCAGAGAAGAGGCAGAGCTGCCCAGACGCGCATTGGCCAGGATGCCCAACAGGTGCACACTCTCTCCACATCGCGACTCCCAGCCACCCTTGGGCTCCGGCATGCCCGAGTGCAGTGCGAAGCCTTCAAAGTCTTTATCTGGGCTCTGGAGACAGTCACTTCCCTCTGCTCAGCAGCTTCTATACTTCTTCGGACGGACAGTCGCCCAGCCGTGTCCCACTCTGTCAGACCCTCCCCGGACTGCAGCACGCCAGTCTTGCCGGCTTCTTCTCGATTGCTCGATGGCTGTGATTTTCACACCTTCCTCAGGCATCGCAACTGAAATTATACAACAAAAAAACAAAACAACAACCGTACTAGAACTCCTGGAATGTAACAGGTAGTTGTCTTCACGACTTGTTTATACAAAGCTCGGATTCAAGGTCCGATATTCAACGGAGGGTGAGGAAAACACTGTGGGTACTCTCGAAAATATCCTCCCTCCAAAGAGGAGTCACATTAACAGAAACCCTTCCCAACGCATATTCCCAGAGGGTACACACACACACACACACACACACATCTGTAAAGCCACAGGAAAAGCTGACCATTTTGTTTCTTTCAATACACTTTCTCATTACCCTCTGATCAGAGAAACAGCAACTTTATCCTCTGGCAAATGTAGACCTTCACTCTGGAGCAGAGGAGGTGTTCTCAACGCACGTGGTCTCCGATCAGCAAGAGGCAGCCACCTCGGAGTCGAGCGCAATCTCACCCAACATGCGCAGGCTACCTCCTCAGAAACTCTCACACGATCCTGGGGCACCCATGCTGCACTTCCACTTGCACACCACGGCTTACCCTGAGCACCAAGGTTTCAGGAAAGTACTGCCCTCACGCCTCGTGTATAATACTATCAGGAAACAGGAAACCTTGGGACATGTTCGAAATAGCACGGGAACACACCATTTAACTCCAGGAGAACCGAGTCATACAAGGCAATATGACAGGGGGAGCCCAAGGGGCTTTCTGAACGGTTGGGGATGACGTGCGGGAAACCAGCGGATCTGGCTCGAGAACATCGTCCCACCATCTTGAGCAGAGGGCATGAGCCAAACCTTGACTTCCCCAGATTCTCAGAAAGCCACCTCATGGAGAAGTAACCTGCCTGTGTCCTTAGTCTGTCTCAATGCCCCGTGGACTGGACGATCGAAGAACCATCTGAGGAGCCTTCCCATCTCACCCATGGTGCTTGGTGAGGCGGGCGATCCACAGGAGAGTCAGGTTACCACGGACATGTCACACCTTGTCGTCAACACGTACGGGCGAATGAAATTGCTGCCCAAATTCCACTGCTCTCGCCTAGAGTGCAACTGCTATTCCCTTCTCTTCAATGTTTGAAAATGGGTGAGATGGGTCCGACTGGGGTCACTAGACAGCAGACTCTCGGATCCTGACTCTCTAGTTCCCCAAAGGGTCACTGGCAAATCCACGTGTACAGAGGTGAAATCGGATAGGCATGGTCTACATCGAACGTGCACAAGATATCGCTGCCGTGTAAGGGGATACCGTGAAGAGCAAGCCCAGTGCGGGACGCTCAACGAGCACGCACCCAGGCCGAAGTGCTCCTCAAAGGTGACCCTTGCGGGGACGGGAATCCAGCCTGCCTCCCTGCTTCTCGCCACGTGCTCCTCCAAGGAGCAGCTCTAGCATCACCTCTGCCCGAGGGAACACACACAGCCAAGCCCCACCTGGGACACACAGCCTCTCCGACTCACGGAGGACAGCCCGGGGTCCCAGAGTCCTCTGTCTACCCCCACAAAGCACGCTCTCGGGGCAAAAGCAGCCACACTCCACGCCAGGGAACACTTACTGGGGTGTGAGGAAATCCAGAGGGTCTTTCACACTGGTGTGTCTTCTCAGACCCTCGAGCAGCCGACAGCACTCTCTCAAAGCACTCGGTGAGCCTCGCCTGGGCGGCCAGACACGGCCGAGCCCGGGGCCTCCTTCAGCTGCCTCCGGGGTGGCCGCCTCTGCTTTCTGCTTTCTCAGGGAAAAGCTTCCTGAAGGACCCTTGCGACTAGACAGGAAAGAATCCTCCAGCAATGCGGGAGACACAGGTTGCATCCCTGGGTTGGGAAAGATCCCCTGGAGAAAGAAATGGCAACCCACTCCACGACTGCTGCCAGCAAAGTCCCACGGACACAGGAGCCGGGATGCAGAGAGTCGGACACGACCGAGAAACTGAAAAACAGCTGGCTCGCAAGTGCCACGCACGAGGCCAGCATTGCAAAGAAGCCTTCGGACTAGTCATCCTTCTCCAAGAGCGACGTGTCCGCACAGGCTGAAAGGACACTCCCCGGGTCCTCTTGGAAGACGTTTCCCGCACTGCCCGGGGGGTTCAGGGGCTCTAATCATTGAGCCAGGTTGCCAAAGAAAACAAGGCTTGGCGCCGGTTGCTTAGCTGCCAAGTCGTCTCTGACGCCTTGCAATAACCTAGGGCTCTGGCGCACCAGGATCCTCTGTCCCTGAGCTCTGCAAGTCACATTTTCTCAGAGAGAAACTCTGAAGGAAGGACCATCCCCAGGGCGAATGGAGCCCACAGGTGACCAGGGGTCCTGGCACCACTGAGAGACCTGGCGGAGTCTCGCGGCCTCCGAAGTTCCCAAGGCCACTCAAGTCTGTCTGCAGAGAGGGGACGGCCGAGCCGGCCTCTTTCGCACAAGCTTTCCGAAGCCTCTTGTCCTGCACTTGCAGCCCGGAAGAGGCAGGCTGTCTCCACCTCCCAGGCGCTGCAGAACACGGCAGAACACGGCTGCCCGCAACAAGCCATCTCCAAAACCTAAGAACCCTTCACAGGCTGGTCCTAGGCAACAGAAAGGAGCACCTGGCTTTAGAGCAGGAGGGAGTCTGGGGTCCACCTCTGCCATGAGGCAGCGGAGCTCCCGCTTGCCGACTTCAACACCCTGCCAACATTGCGCGGCGTGTCGTCCCTTTCCGCAGCTGCTCTCGCCACACTCTTCATGGCTGGCACGCTCGGTGAGGTCACCGTCTTCCCGACAGCAAAAGAGACATACCTCCACCTGACACGGAGCAGTAGTGGCTGCATACTGCCGTGGCTCAGGCTGGCCCCAGAGAAGAGGCAGAGCTGCCCAGACGCGCATTGGCCAGGATGCCCAACAGGTGCACACTCTCTCCACATCGCGACTCCCAGCCACCCTTGGGCTCCGGCATGCCCGAGTGCAGTGCGAAGCCTTCAAAGTCTTTATCTGGGCTCTGGAGACAGTCACTTCCCTCTGCTCAGCAGCTTCTATACTTCTTCGGACGGACAGTCGCCCAGCCGTGTCCCACTCTGTCAGACCCTCCCCGGACTGCAGCACGCCAGTCTTGCCGGCTTCTTCTCGATTGCTCGATGGCTGTGATTTTCACACCTTCCTCAGGCATCGCAACTGAAATTATACAACAAAAAAACAAAACAACAACCGTACTAGAACACCTGGAATGTAACAGGTAGTTGTCTTCACGACTTGTTTATACAAAGCTCGGATTCAAGGTCCGATATTCAACGGAGGGTGAGGAAAACACTGTGGGTACTCTCGAAAACATCCTCCCTCCAAAGAGGAGTCACATTAACAGAAACCCTTCCCAACGCATATTCCCAGAGGGTACACACACACACACACACACACACACACACACACACACACACACATCTGTAAAGCCACAGGAAAAGCTGACCATTTTGTTTCTTTCAATACACTTTCTCATTACCCTCTGATCAGAGAAACAGCAACTTTATCCTCTGGAAAATGTAGACCTTCACTCTGGAGCAGAGGAGGTGTTCTCAACGCACGTGGTCTCCAATCAGCAAGAGGCAGCCACCTCGGAGTCGAGCGCAATCTCACCCAACATGCGCAGGCTACCTCCTCAGAAACTCTCACACGATCCTGGGGCACCCATGCTGCACTTCCACTTGCACACCACGGCTTACCCTGAGCACCAAGGTTTCAGGAAAGTACTGCCCTCACGCCTCGTGTATAATACTATCAGGAAACAGGAAACCTTGGGACATGTTCGAAATAGCACGGGAACACACCATTTAACTCCAGGAGAACCGAGTCATACAAGGCAATATGACAGGGGGAGCCCAAGGGGGTTTCTGAACGGTTGGGGATGACGTGTGGGAAACCAGCGGATCTGGCTCGAGAACATCGTCCCACCATCTTGAGCAGAGGGCATGAGCCAAACCTTGACTTCCCCAGATTCTCAGAAAGCCACCTCACGGAGAAGTAACCTGCCTGTGTCCTTAGTCTGTCTCAATGCCCCGTGGACTGGACGATCGAGGAACCATCTGAGGAGCCTTCCCATCTCACCCATGGTGCTTGGTGAGGCGGGCGATCCACAGGAGAGTCAGGTTACCACGGACATGTCACACCTTGTCGTCAACACGTACGGGCAAATGAAATTGCTGCCCAAATTCCACTGCTGTCGCCTAGAGTGCAACTGCTATTCCATTCTCTTCAATGTTTGAAAATGGGTGAGATGGGTCCGACTGGGGTCACTAGACAGCAGACTCTCGGATCCTGACTCTCTAGTTCCCCAAAGGGTCACTGGCAAATCCACGTGTACAGAGGTGAAATCGGGTAGGCGTGGTCTACATCGAACGTGCACAAGATATCGCTGCCGTGTAGGGGGATACCGTGAAGAGCAAGCCCAGTGCGGGACGCTCAACGAGCACGCACCCAGGCCGAAGTGCTCCTCAAAGGTGACCCTTGCGGGGACGGGAATCCAGCCTGCCTCCCTGCTTCTCGCCACGTGCTCCTCCAAGGAGCAGCTCTAGCATCACCTCTGCCCGAGGGAACACACACAGCCAAGCCCCACCTGGGACACACAGCCTCTCCGACTCAGGGAGGACAGCCGGGGGTCCCAGAGTCCTCTGTCTGCCCCCACAAAGCACGCTCTCGGGGCAAAAGCAGCCACACTCCACGCCAGGGAACACTTACTGGGGTGTGAGGAAATCCAGAGGGTCTTTCACACTGGTGTGTCTTCTCAGACCCTCGAGCAGCCGACAGCACTCTCTCAAAGCACTCGGTGAGCCTCGCCTGGGCGGCCAGACACGGCCGAGCCCGGGGCCTCCTTCAGCTGCCTCCGGGGTGGCCGCCTCTGCTTTCTGCTTTCTCAGGGAAAAGCTTCCTGAAGGACCCTTGCGACTAGACGGGAAAGAATCCTCCAGCAATGCGGGAGACACAGGTTGCATCCCTGGGTTGGGAAAGATCCCCTGGAGAAAGAAATGGCAACCCACTCCACGACTGCTGCCAGCAAAGTCCCACGGACACAGGAGCCGGGATGCAGAGAGTCGGACACGACCGAGAAACTGAAAAACAGCTGGCTCGCAAGTGCCACGCACGAGGCCAGCATTGCAAAGAAGCCTTCGGACTAGTCATCCTTCTCCAAGAGCGACGTGTCCGCACAGGCTGAAAGGACACTCCCCGGGTCCTCTTGGAAGACGTTTCCCGCACTGCCCGGGGGTTTCAGGGGCTCTAATCATTGAGCCAGGTTGCCAAAGAAAACAAGGCTTGGCGCCGGTTGCTTAGCTGCCAAGTCGTCTCTGACGCCTTGCAATAACCTAGGGCTCTGGCGCACCAGGATCCTCTGTCCCTGAGCTCTGCAAGTCACATTTTCTCAGAGAGAAACTCTGAAGCAAGGACCATCCCCAGGGCGAATGGTGCCCACAGGTGACCAGGGGTCCTGGCACCAGTGAGAGACCTGGCGGAGTCTCGCGGCCTCCGAAGTTCCCAAGGCCACTCAAGTCTGTCTGCAGAGAGGGGACGGCTGAGCCAGCCTCTTTCGCACAAGCTTTCCGAAGCCTCTTGTCCTGCACTTGCAGCCCGGAAGAGGCAGGCTGTCTCCACCTCCCAGGCGCTGCAGAACACGGCAGAACACGGCTGCCCGCAACAAGCCATCTCTAAAACCTAAGAACCCTTCACAGGCTGGTCCTAGGCAACAGAAAGGAGCACCTGGCTTTAGAGCAGGAGGGAGTCTGGGGTCCACCTCTGCCATGAGGCAGCGGAGCTCCCGCTTGCCGTCTTCAACACCCTGCCAACATTGCACGGCGTGTCGTCCCTTTCGGCAGCTGCTCTCGCCACACTCTTCATGGCTGGCACGCTCGGTGAGGTCACCGTCTTCCCGACAGCAAAAGAGACATACCTCCACCTGACACGGAGCAGTAGTGGCTGCATACTGCCGTGGCTCAGGCTGGCCCCAGAGAAGAGGCAGAGCTGCCCAGACGCGCATTGGCCAGGATGCCCAACAGGTGCACACTCTCTCCACATCGCGACTCCCAGCCACCCTTGGGCTCCGGCATGCCCGAGTGCAGTGCGAAGCCTTCAAAGTCTTTATCTGGGCTCTGGAGACAGTCACTTCCCTCTGCTCAGCAGCTTCTATACTTCTTCGGGCGGACAGTCGCCCAGCCGTGTCCCACTCTGTCAGACCCTCCCCGGATTGCAGCACGCCAGTCTTGCCGGCTTCTTCTCGATTGCTTGATGGCTGTGATTTTCACACCTTCCTCAGGCATCGCAACTGAAATTATACAACAAAAAAACAAAACAACAACCGTACTAGAACTCCTGGAATGTAACAGGTAGTTGACTTCACGACTTGTTTTTACAAAGCTCGGATTCAAGGTCCGATATTCAAGGGAGGGTGAGGAAAACACTGTGGGTACTCTCGAAAACATCCTCCCTCCAAAGAGGAGTCACATTAACAGAAACCCTTCCCGACGCATATTCCCAGAGGGTACACACACACACACACACACACACACATCTGTAAAGCCACAGGAAAAGCTGACCATTTTGTTTCTTTCAATACACTTTCTCATTACCTTCTGATCAGAGATACAGCAACTTTATCCTCTGGCAAATGTAGACCTTCACTCTGGAGCAGAGGAGGTGTTCTCAACGCACGTGGTCTCCGATCAGCAAGAGGCAGCCACCTCGGAGTCGAGCGCAATCTCACCCAACATGCGCAGGCTACCTCCTCAGAAACTCTCACAGGATCCTGGGGCACCCATGCTGCACTTCCACTTGCACACCACGGCTTACCCTGAGCACCAAGGTTTCAGGAAAGTACTGCCCTCACGCCTCGTGTATAATACTATCAGGAAACAGGAAACCTTGGGACATGTTCGAAATAGCACGGGAACACACCATTTAACTCCAGGAGAACCGAGTCATACAAGGCAATATGACAGGGGGAGCCCAAGGGGGTTTCTGAACGGTTGGGGATGACGTGCGGGAAACCAGCGGATCTGGCTCGAGAACATCGTCCCACCATCTAGAGCAGAGGGCATGAGCCAAACCTTGACTTCCCCAGATTCTCAGAAAGCCACCTCACGGAGAAGTAACCTGCCTGCATCCTCAGTCTGTCTCAATGCACCGTGGACTGGACGATCGAGGAACCATCTGAGGAGCCTTCCCATCTCACCCATGGTGCTTGGTGAGGCGGGCGATCCACAGGAGAGTCAGGTTACCACGGACATGTCACACCTTGTCGTCAACACGTACGGGCGAATGAAATTGCTCCCCAAATTCCACTGCTCTCGCCTAGAGTGCAACTGCTATTCCCTTCTCTTCAATGTTTGAAAATGGGTGAGATGGGTCCGACTGGGGTCACTAGACAGCAGACTCTCGGATCCTGACACTCTAGTTCCCCAAAGGGTCACTGGCAAATCCACGTGTACAGAGGTGAAATCGGGTAGGCGTGGTCTATATCGAACGTGCACAAGATATCGCTGCCGTGTAGGGGGATACCGTGAAGAGCAAGCCCAGTGCGGGACGCTCAACGAGCACGCACCCAGGCCGAAGTGCTCCTCAAAGGTGACCCTTGCGGGGACGGGAATCCAGCCTGCCTCCCTGCTTCTCGCCACGTGCTCCTCCAAGGAGCAGCTCTAGCATCACCTCTGCCCGAGGGAACACACACAGCCAAGCCCCACCTGGGACACACAGCCTCTCCGACTCACGGAGGACAGCCGGGGGTCCCAGAGTCCTCTGTCTGCCCCCACAAAGCACGCTCTCGGGGCAAAAGCAGCCACACTCCACGCCAGGGAACACTTACTGGGGTGTGAGGAAATCCAGAGGGTCTTTCACACTGGTGTGTCTTCTCAGACCCTCGAGCAGCCGACAGCACTCTCTCAAAGCACTCGGTGAGCCTCGCCTGGGCGGCCAGACACGGCCGAGCCCGGGGCCTCCTTCAGCTGCCTCCTGGGTGGCCGCCTCTGCTTTCTGCTTTCTCAGAGAAAAGCTTCCTGAAGGACCCTTGCGACTAGACGGGAAAGAATCCTCCAGCAATGCGGGAGACACAGGTTGCATCCCTGGGTTGGGAAAGATCCCCTGGAGAAAGAAATGGCAACCCACTCCACGACTGCTGCCAGCAAAGTCCCACGGACACAGGAGCCGGGATGCAGAGAGTCGGACACGACCGAGAAACTGAAAAACAGCTGGCTCGCAAGTGCCACGCACGAGGCCAGCATTGCAAAGAAGCCTTCGGACTAGTCATCCTTCTCCAAGAGCGACGTGTCCGCACAGGCTGAAAGGACACTCCCCGGGTCCTCTTGGAAGACGTTTCCCGCACTGCCCGGGGGGTTCAGGGGCTCTAATCATTGAGCCAGGTTGCCAAAGAAAACAAGGCTTGGCGCCGGTTGCTTAGCTGCCAAGTCGTCTCTGACGCCTTGCAATAACCTAGGGCTCTGGCGCACCAGGATCCTCTGTCCCTGAGCTCTGCAAGTCACATTTTCTCAGAGAGAAACTCTGAAGGAAGGACCATCCCCAGGGCGAATGGAGCCCACAGGTGACCAGGGGTCCTGGCACCAGTGAGAGACCTGGCGGAGTCTCGCGGCCTCCGAAGTTCCCAAGGCCACTCAAGTCTGTCTGCAGAGAGGGGACGGCCGAGCCGAGCCGGCCTCTTTCGCACAAGCTTTCCGAAGCCTCTTGTCCTGCACTTGCAGCCCGGAAGAGGCAGGCTGTCTCCACCTCCCAGGCGCTGCAGAACACGGCAGAACACGGCTGCCCGCAACAAGCCATCTCCAAAACCTAAGAACCCTTCACAGGCTGGTCCTAGGCAACAGAAAGGAGCACCTGGCTTTAGAGCAGGAGGGAGTCTGGGGTCCACCTCTGCCATGAGGCAGCGGAGCTCCCGCTTGCCGACTTCAACACCCTGCCAACATTGCGCGGCGTGTCGTCCCTTTCCGCAGCTGCTCTCGCCACACTCTTCATGGCTGGCACGCTCGGTGAGGTCACCGTCTTCCCGACAGCAAAAGAGACATACCTCCACCTGACACGGAGCAGTAGTGGCTGCATACTGCCGTGGCTCAGGCTGGCCCCAGAGAAGAGGCAGAGCTGCCCAGACGCGCATTGGCCAGGATGCCCAACAGGTGCACACTCTCTCCACATCGCGACTCCCAGCCACCCTTGGGCTCCGGCATGCCCGAGTGCAGTGCGAAGCCTTCAAAGTCTTTATCTGGGCTCTGGAGACAGTCACTTCCCTCTGCTCAGCAGCTTCTATACTTCTTCGGACGGACAGTCGCCCAGCCGTGTCCCACTCTGTCAGACCCTCCCCGGACTGCAGCACGCCAGTCTTGCCGGCTTCTTCTCGATTGCTTGATGGCTGTGATTTTCACACCTTCCTCAGGCATCGCAACTGAAATTATACAACAAAAAAACAAAACAACAACCGTACTAGAACTCCTGGAATGTAACAGGTAGTTGACTTCACGACTTGTTTTTACAAAGCTCGGATTCAAGGTCCGATATTCAAGGGAGGGTGAGGAAAACACTGTGGGTACTCTCGAAAACATCCTCCCTCCAAAGAGGAGTCACATTAACAGAAACCCTTCCCGACGCATATTCCCAGAGGGTACACACACACACACACACACACACACATCTGTAAAGCCACAGGAAAAGCTGACCATTTTGTTTCTTTCAATACACTTTCTCATTACCCTCTGATCAGAGATACAGCAACTTTATCCTCTGGCAAATGTAGACCTTCACTCTGGAGCAGAGGAGGTGTTCTCAACGCACGTGGTCTCCGATCAGCAAGAGGCAGCCACCTCGGAGTCGAGCGCAATCTCACCCAACATGCGCAGGCTACCTCCTCAGAAACTCTCACACGATCCTGGGGCACCCATGCTGCACTTCCACTTGCACACCACGGCTTACCCTGAGCACCAAGGTTTCAGGAAAGTACTGCCCTCACGCCTCGTGTATAATACTATCAGGAAACAGGAAACCTTGGGACATGTTCGAAATAGCACGGGAACACACCATTTAACTCCAGGAGAACCGAGTCATACAAGGCAATATGACAGGGGGAGCCCAAGGGGGTTTCTGAACGGTTGGGGATGACGTGCGGGAAACCAGCGGATCTGGCTCGAGAACATCGTCCCACCATCTTGAGCAGAGGGCATGAGCCAAACCTTGACTTCCCCAGATTCTCAGAAAGCCACCTCATGGAGAAGTAACCTGCCTGTGTCCTTAGTCTGTCTCAATGCCCCGTGGACTGGACGATCGAAGAACCATCTGAGGAGCCTTCCCATCTCACCCATGGTGCTTGGTGAGGCGGGCGATCCACAGGAGAGTCAGGTTACCACGGACATGTCACACCTTGTCGTCAACACGTACGGGCGAATGAAATTGCTGCCCAAATTCCACTGCTCTCGCCTAGAGTGCAACTGCTATTCCCTTCTCTTCAATGTTTGAAAATGGGTGAGATGGGTCCGACTGGGGTCACTAGACAGCAGACTCTCGGATCCTGACTCTCTAGTTCCCCAAAGGGTCACTGGCAAATCCACGTGTACAGAGGTGAAATCGGATAGGCATGGTCTACATCGAACGTGCACAAGATATCGCTGCCGTGTAAGGGGATACCGTGAAGAGCAAGCCCAGTGCGGGACGCTCAACGAGCACGCACCCAGGCCGAAGTGCTCCTCAAAGGTGACCCTTGCGGGGACGGGAATCCAGCCTGCCTCCCTGCTTCTCGCCACGTGCTCCTCCAAGGAGCAGCTCTAGCATCACCTCTGCCCGAGGGAACACACACAGCCAAGCCCCACCTGGGACACACAGCCTCTCCGACTCACGGAGGACAGCCCGGGGTCCCAGAGTCCTCTGTCTACCCCCACAAAGCACGCTCTCGGGGCAAAAGCAGCCACACTCCACGCCAGGGAACACTTACTGGGGTGTGAGGAAATCCAGAGGGTCTTTCACACTGGTGTGTCTTCTCAGACCCTCGAGCAGCCGACAGCACTCTCTCAAAGCACTCGGTGAGCCTCGCCTGGGCGGCCAGACACGGCCGAGCCCGGGGCCTCCTTCAGCTGCCTCCGGGGTGGCCGCCTCTGCTTTCTGCTTTCTCAGGGAAAAGCTTCCTGAAGGACCCTTGCGACTAGACGGGAAAGAATCCTCCAGCAATGCGGGAGACACAGGTTGCATCCCTGGGTTGGGAAAGATCCCCTGGAGAAAGAAATGGCAACCCACTCCACGACTGCTGCCAGCAAAGTCCCACGGACACAGGAGCCGGGATGCAGAGAGTCGGACACGACCGAGAAACTGAAAAACAGCTGGCTCGCAAGTGCCACGCACGAGGCCAGCATTGCAAAGAAGCCTTCGGACTAGTCATCCTTCTCCAAGAGCGACGTGTCCGCACAGGCTGAAAGGACACTCCCCGGGTCCTCTTGGAAGACGTTTCCCGCACTGCCCGGGGGGTTCAGGGGCTCTAATCATTGAGCCAGGTTGCCAAAGAAAACAAGGCTTGGCGCCGGTTGCTTAGCTGCCAAGTCGTCTCTGACGCCTTGCAATAACCTAGGGCTCTGGCGCACCAGGATCCTCTGTCCCTGAGCTCTGCAAGTCACATTTTCTCAGAGAGAAACTCTGAAGGAAGGACCATCCCCAGGGCGAATGGAGCCCACAGGTGACCAGGGGTCCTGGCACCACTGAGAGACCTGGCGGAGTCTCGCGGCCTCCGAAGTTCCCAAGGCCACTCAAGTCTGTCTGCAGAGAGGGGACGGCCGAGCCGGCCTCTTTCGCACAAGCTTTCCGAAGCCTCTTGTCCTGCACTTGCAGCCCGGAAGAGGCAGGCTGTCTCCACCTCCCAGGCGCTGCAGAACACGGCAGAACACGGCTGCCCGCAACAAGCCATCTCCAAAACCTAAGAACCCTTCACAGGCTGGTCCTAGGCAACAGAAAGGAGCACCTGGCTTTAGAGCAGGAGGGAGTCTGGGGTCCACCTCTGCCATGAGGCAGCGGAGCTCCCGCTTGCCGACTTCAACACCCTGCCAACATTGCGCGGCGTGTCGTCCCTTTCCGCAGCTGCTCTCGCCACACTCTTCATGGCTGGCACGCTCGGTGAGGTCACCGTCTTCCCGACAGCAAAAGAGACATACCTCCACCTGACACGGAGCAGTAGTGGCTGCATACTGCCGTGGCTCAGGCTGGCCCCAGAGAAGAGGCAGAGCTGCCCAGACGCGCATTGGCCAGGATGCCCAACAGGTGCACACTCTCTCCACATCGCGACTCCCAGCCACCCTTGGGCTCCGGCATGCCCGAGTGCAGTGCGAAGCCTTCAAAGTCTTTATCTGGGCTCTGGAGACAGTCACTTCCCTCTGCTCAGCAGCTTCTATACTTCTTCGGACGGACAGTCGCCCAGCCGTGTCCCACTCTGTCAGACCCTCCCCGGACTGCAGCACGCCAGTCTTGCCGGCTTCTTCTCGATTGCTCGATGGCTGTGATTTTCACACCTTCCTCAGGCATCGCAACTGAAATTATACAACAAAAAAACAAAACAACAACCGTACTAGAACACCTGGAATGTAACAGGTAGTTGTCTTCACGACTTGTTTATACAAAGCTCGGATTCAAGGTCCGATATTCAACGGAGGGTGAGGAAAACACTGTGGGTACTCTCGAAAACATCCTCCCTCCAAAGAGGAGTCACATTAACAGAAACCCTTCCCAACGCATATTCCCAGAGGGTACACACACACACACACACACACACACACACACACACACACACATCTGTAAAGCCACAGGAAAAGCTGACCATTTTGTTTCTTTCAATACACTTTCTCATTACCCTCTGATCAGAGAAACAGCAACTTTATCCTCTGGAAAATGTAGACCTTCACTCTGGAGCAGAGGAGGTGTTCTCAACGCACGTGGTCTCCGATCAGCAAGAGGCAGCCACCTCGGAGTCGAGCGCAATCTCACCCAACATGCGCAGGCTACCTCCTCAGAAACTCTCACACGATCCTGGGGCACCCATGCTGCACTTCCACTTGCACACCACGGCTTACCCTGAGCACCAAGGTTTCAGGAAAGTACTGCCCTCACGCCTCGTGTATAATACTATCAGGAAACAGGAAACCTTGGGACATGTTCGAAATAGCACGGGAACACACCATTTAACTCCAGGAGAACCGAGTCATACAAGGCAATATGACAGGGGGAGCCCAAGGGGGTTTCTGAACGGTTGGGGATGACGTGTGGGAAACCAGCGGATCTGGCTCGAGAACATCGTCCCACCATCTTGAGCAGAGGGCATGAGCCAAACCTTGACTTCCCCAGATTCTCAGAAAGCCACCTCACGGAGAAGTAACCTGCCTGTGTCCTTAGTCTGTCTCAATGCCCCGTGGACTGGACGATCGAGGAACCATCTGAGGAGCCTTCCCATCTCACCCATGGTGCTTGGTGAGGCGGGCGATCCACAGGAGAGTCAGGTTACCACGGACATGTCACACCTTGTCGTCAACACGTACGGGCAAATGAAATTGCTGCCCAAATTCCACTGCTGTCGCCTAGAGTGCAACTGCTATTCCATTCTCTTCAATGTTTGAAAATGGGTGAGATGGGTCCGACTGGGGTCACTAGACAGCAGACTCTCGGATCCTGACTCTCTAGTTCCCCAAAGGGTCACTGGCAAATCCACGTGTACAGAGGTGAAATCGGGTAGGCGTGGTCTACATCGAACGTGCACAAGATATCGCTGCCGTGTAGGGGGATACCGTGAAGAGCAAGCCCAGTGCGGGACGCTCAACGAGCACGCACCCAGGCCGAAGTGCTCCTCAAAGGTGACCCTTGCGGGGACGGGAATCCAGCCTGCCTCCCTGCTTCTCGCCACGTGCTCCTCCAAGGAGCAGCTCTAGCATCACCTCTGCCCGAGGGAACACACACAGCCAAGCCCCACCTGGGACACACAGCCTCTCCGACTCAGGGAGGACAGCCGGGGGTCCCAGAGTCCTCTGTCTGCCCCCACAAAGCACGCTCTCGGGGCAAAAGCAGCCACACTCCACGCCAGGGAACACTTACTGGGGTGTGAGGAAATCCAGAGGGTCTTTCACACTGGTGTGTCTTCTCAGACCCTCGAGCAGCCGACAGCACTCTCTCAAAGCACTCGGTGAGCCTCGCCTGGGCGGCCAGACACGGCCGAGCCCGGGGCCTCCTTCAGCTGCCTCCGGGGTGGCCGCCTCTGCTTTCTGCTTTCTCAGGGAAAAGCTTCCTGAAGGACCCTTGCGACTAGACGGGAAAGAATCCTCCAGCAATGCGGGAGACACAGGTTGCATCCCTGGGTTGGGAAAGATCCCCTGGAGAAAGAAATGGCAACCCACTCCACGACTGCTGCCAGCAAAGTCCCACGGACACAGGAGCCGGGATGCAGAGAGTCGGACACGACCGAGAAACTGAAAAACAGCTGGCTCGCAAGTGCCACGCACGAGGCCAGCATTGCAAAGAAGCCTTCGGACTAGTCATCCTTCTCCAAGAGCGACGTGTCCGCACAGGCTGAAAGGACACTCCCCGGGTCCTCTTGGAAGACGTTTCCCGCACTGCCCGGGGGTTTCAGGGGCTCTAATCATTGAGCCAGGTTGCCAAAGAAAACAAGGCTTGGCGCCGGTTGCTTAGCTGCCAAGTCGTCTCTGACGCCTTGCAATAACCTAGGGCTCTGGCGCACCAGGATCCTCTGTCCCTGAGCTCTGCAAGTCACATTTTCTCAGAGAGAAACTCTGAAGCAAGGACCATCCCCAGGGCGAATGGTGCCCACAGGTGACCAGGGGTCCTGGCACCAGTGAGAGACCTGGCGGAGTCTCGCGGCCTCCGAAGTTCCCAAGGCCACTCAAGTCTGTCTGCAGAGAGGGGACGGCTGAGCCAGCCTCTTTCGCACAAGCTTTCCGAAGCCTCTTGTCCTGCACTTGCAGCCCGGAAGAGGCAGGCTGTCTCCACCTCCCAGGCGCTGCAGAACACGGCAGAACACGGCTGCCCGCAACAAGCCATCTCTAAAACCTAAGAACCCTTCACAGGCTGGTCCTAGGCAACAGAAAGGAGCACCTGGCTTTAGAGCAGGAGGGAGTCTGGGGTCCACCTCTGCCATGAGGCAGCGGAGCTCCCGCTTGCCGTCTTCAACACCCTGCCAACATTGCACGGCGTGTCGTCCCTTTCGGCAGCTTCTCTCGCCACACTCTTCATGGCTGGCACGCTCGGTGAGGTCACCGTCTTCCCGACAGCAAAAGAGAGATACCTCCACCTGACACGGAGCAGTAGTGGCTGCATACTGCCGTGGCTCAGGCTGGCCCCAGAGAAGAGGCAGAGCTGCCCAGACGCGCATTTGCCAGGATGCCCAACAGGTGCACACTCTCTCCACATCGCGACTCCCAGCCACCCTTGGGCTCCGGCATGCCCGAGTGCAGTGCGAAGCCTTCAAAGTCTTTATCTGGGCTCTGGAGACAGTCACTTCCCTCTGCTCAGCAGCTTCTATACTTCTTCGGACGGACAGTCGCCCAGCCGTGTCCCACTCTGTTAGACCCTCCCCGGACTGCAGCACGCCAGTCTTGCCGGCTTCTTCTCGATTGCTCGATGGCTGTGATTTTCACACCTTCCTCAGGCATCGCAACTGAAATTATACAACAAAAAAACAAAACAACAACCGTACTAGAACTCCTGGAATGTAACAGGTAGTTGTCTTCACGACTTGTTTATACAAAGCTCGGATTCAAGGTCCGATATTCAACGGAGGGTGAGGAAAACACTGTGGGTACTCTCGAAAACATCCTCCCTCCAAAGAGGAGTCACATTAACAGAAACCCTTCCCGACGCATATTCCCAGAGGGTACACACACACACACACACACACACACACATCTGTAAAGCCACAGGAAAAGCTGACCATTTTGTTTCTTTCAATACACTTTCTCATTACCTTCTTATCAGAGATACAGCAACTTTATCCTCTGGCAAATGTAGACCTTCACTCTGGAGCAGAGGAGGTGTTCTCAACGCACGTGGTCTCCGATCAGCAAGAGGCAGCCACCTCGGAGTCGAGCGCAATCTCACCCAACATGCGCAGGCTACCTCCTCAGAAACTCTCACAGGATCCTGGGGCACCCATGCTGCACTTCCACTTGCACACCACGGCTTACCCTGAGCACCAAGGTTTCAGGAAAGTACTGCCCTCACGCCTCGTGTATAATACTATCAGGAAACAGGAAACCTTGGGACATGTTCGAAATAGCACGGGAACACACCATTTAACTCCAGAAGAACCGAGTCATACAAGGCAATATGACAGGGGGAGCCCAAGGGGGTTTCTGAACGGTTGGGGATGACGTGCGGGAAACCAGCGGATCTGGCTTGAGAACATCGTCCCACCATCTTGAGCAGAGGGCATGAGCCAAACCTTGACTTCCCCAGATTCTCAGAAAGCCACCTCACGGAGAAGTAACCTGCCTGCATCCTCAGTCTGTCTCAATGCACCGTGGACTGGACGATCGAGGAACCATCTGAGGAGCCTTCCCATCTCACCCATGGTGCTTGGTGAGGCGGGCGATCCACAGGAGAGTCAGGTTACCACGGACATGTCACACCTTGTCGTCAACACGTACGGGCGAATGAAATTGCTCCCCAAATTCCACTGCTCTCGCCTAGAGTGCAACTGCTATTCCCTTCTCTTCAATGTTTGAAAATGGGTGAGATGGGTCCGACTGGGGTCACTAGACAGCAGACTCTCGGATCCTGACACTCTAGTTCCCCAAAGGGTCACTGGCAAATCCACGTGTACAGAGGTGAAATCGGGTAGGCGTGGTCTATATCGAACGTGCACAAGATATCGCTGCCGTGTAGGGGGATACCGTGAAGAGCAAGCCCAGTGCGGGACGCTCAACGAGCACGCACCCAGGCCGAAGTGCTCCTCAAAGGTGACCCTTGCGGGGACGGGAATCCAGCCTGCCTCCCTGCTTCTCGCCACGTGCTCCTCCAAGGAGCAGCTCTAGCATCACCTCTGCCCGAGGGAACACACACAGCCAAGCCCCACCTGGGACACACAGCCTCTCCGACTCACGGAGGACAGCCGGGGGTCCCAGAGTCCTCTGTCTGCCCCCACAAAGCACGCTCTCGGGGCAAAAGCAGCCACACTCCACGCCAGGGAACACTTACTGGGGTGTGAGGAAATCCAGAGGGTCTTTCACACTGGTGTGTCTTCTCAGACCCTCGAGCAGCCGACAGCACTCTCTCAAAGCACTCGGTGAGCCTCGCCTGGGCGGCCAGACACGGCCGAGCCCGGGGCCTCCTTCAGCTGCCTCCGGGGTGGCCGCCTCTGCTTTCTGCTTTCTCAGGGAAAAGCTTCCTGAAGGACCCTTGCGACTAGACGGGAAAGAATCCTCCAGCAATGCGGGAGACACAGGTTGCATCCCTGGGTTGGGAAAGATCCCCTGGAGAAAGAAATGGCAACCCACTCCACGACTGCTGCCAGCAAAGTCCCACGGACACAGGAGCCGGGATGCAGAGAGTCGGACACGACCGAGAAACTGAAAAACAGCTGGCTCGCAAGTGCCACGCACGAGGCCAGCATTGCAAAGAAGCCTTCGGACTAGTCATCCTTCTCCAAGAGCGACGTGTCCGAACAGGCTGAAAGGACACTCCCCGGGTCCTCTTGGAAGACGTTTCCCGCACTGCCCGGGGGGTTCAGGGGCTCTAATCATTGAGCCAGGTTGCCAAAGAAAACAAGGCTTGGCGCCGGTTGCTTAGCTGCCAAGTCGTCTCTGACGCCTTGCAATAACCTAGGGCTCTGGCGCACCAGGATCCTCTGTCCCTGAGCTCTGCAAGTCACATTTTCTCAGAGAGAAACTCTGAAGGAAGGACCATCCCCAGGGCGAATGGAGCCCACAGGTGACCAGGGGTCCTGGCACCAGTGAGAGACCTGGCGGAGTCTCGCGGCCTCCGAAGATCCCAAGGCCACTCAAGTCTGTCTGCAGAGAGGGGACGGCCGAGCCGGCCTCTTTCGCACAAGCTTTCCGAAGCCTCTTGTCCTGCACTTGCAGCCCGGAAGAGGCAGACTGTCTCCACCTCCCAGGCGCTGCAGAACACGGCAGAACACGGCTGCCCGCAACAAGCCATCTCCAAAACCTAAGAACCCTTCACAGGCTGGTCCTAGGCAACAGAAAGGAGCACCTGGCTTTAGAGCAGGAGGGAGTCTGGGGTCCACCTCTGCCATGAGGCAGCGGAGCTCCCGCTTGCCGACTTCAACACCCTGCCAACATTGCGCGGCGTGTCGTCCCTTTCCGCAGCTGCTCTCGCCACACTCTTCATGGCTGGCACGCTCGGTGAGGTCACCGTCTTCCCGACAGCAAAAGAGACATACCTCCACCTGACACGGAGCAGTAGTGGCTGCATACTGCCGTGGCTCAGGCTGGCCCCAGAGAAGAGGCAGAGCTGCCCAGACGCGCATTGGCCAGGATGCCCAACAGGTGCACACTCTCTCCACATCGCGACTCCCAGCCACCCTTGGGCTCCGGCATGCCCGAGTGCAGTGCGAAGCCTTCAAAGTCTTTATCTGGGCTCTGGAGACAGTCACTTCCCTCTGCTCAGCAGCTTCTATACTTCTTCGGACGGACAGTCGCCCAGCCGTGTCCCACTCTGTCAGACCCTCCCCGGACTGCAGCACGCCAGTCTTGCCGGCTTCTTCTCGATTGCTTGATGGCTGTGATTTTCACACCTTCCTCAGGCATCGCAACTGAAATTATACAACAAAAAAACAAAACAACAACCGTACTAGAACTCCTGGAATGTAACAGGTAGTTGTCTTCACGACTTGTTTTTACAAAGCTCGGATTCAAGGTCCGATATTCAAGGGAGGGTGAGGAAAACACTGTGGGTACTCTCGAAAACATCCTCCCTCCAAAGAGGAGTCACATTAACAGAAACCCTTCCCGACGCATATTCCCAGAGGGTACACACACACACACACACACACACACATCTGTAAAGCCACAGGAAAAGCTGACCATTTTGTTTCTTTCAATACACTTTCTCATTACCTTCTGATCAGAGATACAGCAACTTTATCCTCTGGTAAATGTAGACCTTCACTCTGGAGCAGAGGAGGTGTTCTCAACGCACGTGGTCTCCGATCAGCAAGAGGCAGCCACCTCGGAGTCGAGCGCAATCTCACCCAACATGCGCAGGCTACCTCCTCAGAAACTCTCACAGGATCCTGGGGCACCCATGCTGCACTTCCACTTGCACACCACGGCTTACCCTGAGCACCAAGGTTTCAGGAAAGTACTGCCCTCACGCCTCGTGTATAATACTATCAGGAAACAGGAAACCTTGGGACATGTTCGAAATAGCACGGGAACACACCATTTAACTCCAGGAGAACCGAGTCATACAAGGCAATATGACAGGGGGAGCCCAAGGGGGTTTCTGAACGGTTGGGGATGACGTGCGGGAAACCAGCGGATCTGGCTCGAGAACATCGTCCCACCATCTTGAGCAGAGGGCATGAGCCAAACCTTGACTTCCCCAGATTCTCAGAAAGCCACCTCACGGAGAAGTAACCTGCCTGCATCCTCAGTCTGTCTCAATGCACCGTGGACTGGACGATCGAGGAACCATCTGAGGAGCCTTCCCATCTCACCCATGGTGCTTGGTGAGGCGGGCGATCCACAGGAGAGTCAGGTTACCACGGACATGTCACACCTTGTCGTCAACACGTACGGGCGAATGAAATTGCTCCCCAAATTCCACTGCTCTCGCCTAGAGTGCAACTGCTATTCCGTTCTCTTCAATGTTTGAAAATGGGTGAGATGGGTCCGACTGGGGTCACTAGACAGCAGACTCTCGGATCCTGACACTCTAGTTCCCCAAAGGGTCACTGGCAAATCCACGTGTACAGAGGTGAAATCGGGTAGGCGTGGTCTATATCGAACGTGCACAAGATATCGCTGCCGTGTAGGGGGATACCGTGAAGAGCAAGCCCAGTGCGGGACGCTCAACGAGCACGCACCCAGGCCGAAGTGCTCCTCAAAGGTGACCCTTGCGGGGACGGGAATCCAGCCTGCCTCCCTGCTTCTCGCCACGTGCTCCTCCAAGGAGCAGCTCTAGCATCACCTCTGCCCGAGGGAACACACACAGCCAAGCCCCACCTGGGACACACAGCCTCTCCGACTCACGGAGGACAGCCGGGGGTCCCAGAGTCCTCTGTCTGCCCCCACAAAGCACGCTCTCGGGGCAAAAGCAGCCACACTCCACGCCAGGGAACACTTACTGGGGTGTGAGGAAATCCAGAGGGTCTTTCACACTGGTGTGTCTTCTCAGACCCTCGAGCAGCCGACAGCACTCTCTCAAAGCACTCGGTGAGCCTCGCCTGGGCGGCCAGACACGGCCGAGCCCGGGGCCTCCTTCAGCTGCCTCCGGGGTGGCCGCCTCTGCTTTCTGCTTTCTCAGAGAAAAGCTTCCTGAAGGACCCTTGCGACTAGACGGGAAAGAATCCTCCAGCAATGCGGGAGACACAGGTTGCATCCCTGGGTTGGGAAAGATCCCCTGGAGAAAGAAATGGCAACCCACTCCACGACTGCTGCCAGCAAAGTCCCACGGACACAGGAGCCGGGATGCAGAGAGTCGGACACGACCGAGAAACTGAAAAACAGCTGGCTCGCAAGTGCCACGCACGAGGCCAGCATTGCAAAGAAGCCTTCGGACTAGTCATCCTTCTCCAAGAGCGAAGTGTCCGCACAGGCTGAAAGGACACTCCCCGGGTCCTCTTGGAAGACGTTTCCCGCACTGCCCGGGGGTTTCAGGGGCTCTAATCATTGAGCCAGGTTGCCAAAGAAAACAAGGCTTGGCGCCGGTTGCTTAGCTGCCAAGTCGTCTCTGACGCCTTGCAATAACCTAGGGCTCTGGCGCACCAGGATCCTCTGTCCCTGAGCTCTGCAAGTCACATTTTCTCAGAGAGAAACTCTGAAGGAAGGACCATCCCCAGGGCGAATGGAGCCCACAGGTGACCAGGGGTCCTGGCACCAGTGAGAGACCTGGCGGAGTCTCGCGGCCTCCCAAGTTCCCAAGGCCACTCAAGTCTGTCTGCAGAGAGGGGACGGCCGAGCCGAGCCGGCCTCTTTCGCACAAGCTTTCCGAAGCCTCTTGTCCTGCACTTGCAGCCCGGAAGAGGCAGGCTGTCTCCACCTCCCAGGCGCTGCAGAACACGGCAGAACACGGCTGCCCGCAACAAGCCATCTCCAAAACCTAAGAACCCTTCACAGGCTGGTCCTAGGCAACAGAAAGGAGCACCTGGCTTTAGAGCAGGAGGGAGTCTGGGGTCCACCTCTGCCATGAGGCAGCGGAGCTCCCGCTTGCCGACTTCAACACCCTGCCAACATTGCGCGGCATGTCGTCCCTTTCCGCAGCTGCTCTCGCCACACTCTTCATGGCTGGCACGCTCGGTGAGGTCACCGTCTTCCCGACAGCAAAAGAGACATACCTCCACCTGACACGGAGCAGTAGTGGCTGCATACTGCCGTGGCTCAGGCTGGCCCCAGAGAAGAGGCAGAGCTGCCCAGACGCGCATTGGCCAGGATGCCCAACAGGTGCACACTCTCTCCACATCGCGACTCCCAGCCACCCTTGGGCTCCGGCATGCCCGAGTGCAGTGCGAAGCCTTCAAAGTCTTTATCTGGGCTCTGGAGACAGTCACTTCCCTCTGCTCAGCAGCTTCTATACTTCTTCGGACGGACAGTCGCCCAGCCGTGTCCCACTCTCTCAGACCCTCCCCGGACTGCAGCACGCCAGTCTTGCCGGCTTCTTCTCGATTGCTCGATGGCTGTGATTTTCACACCTTCCTCAGGCATCGCAACTGAAATTATACAACAAAAAAACAAAACAACAACCGTACTAGAACTCCTGGAATGTAACAGGTAGTTGTCTTCACGACTTGTTTATACAAAGCTCGGATTCAAGGTCCGATATTCAACGGAGGGTGAGGAAAACACTGTGGGTACTCTCGAAAATATCCTCCCTCCAAAGAGGAGTCACATTAACAGAAACCCTTCCCAACGCATATTCCCAGAGGGTACACACACACACACACACACACACACATCTGTAAAGCCACAGGAAAAGCTGACCATTTTGTTTCTTTCAATACACTTTCTCATTACCCTCTGATCAGAGAAACAGCAACTTTATCCTCTGGCAAATGTAGACCTTCACTCTGGAGCAGAGGAGGTGTTCTCAATGCACGTGGTCTCCGATCAGCAAGAGGCAGCCACCTCGGAGTCGAGCGCAATCTCACCCAACATGCGCAGGCTACCTCCTCAGAAACTCTCACACGATCCTGGGGCACCCATGCTGCACTTCCACTTGCACACCACGGCTTACCCTGAGCACCAAGGTTTCAGGAAAGTACTGCCCTCACGCCTCGTGTATAATACTATCAGGAAACAGGAAACCTTGGGACATGTTCGAAATAGCACGGGAACACACCATTTAACTCCAGGAGAACCGAGTCATACAAGGCAATATGACAGGGGGAGCCCAAGGGGGTTTCTGAACGGTTGGGGATGACGTGCGGGAAACCAGCGGATCTGGCTCGAGAACATCGTCCCACCATCTTGAGCAGAGGGCATGAGCCAAACCTTGACTTCCCCAGATTCTCAGAAAGCCACCTCATGGAGAAGTAACCTGCCTGTGTCCTTAGTCTGTCTCAATGCCCCGTGGACTGGACGATCGAAGAACCATCTGAGGAGCCTTCCCATCTCACCCATGGTGCTTGGTGAGGTGGGCGATCCACAGGAGAGTCAGGTTACCACGGACATGTCACACCTTGTCGTCAACACGTACGGGCGAATGAAATTGCTGCCCAAATTCCACTGCTCTCGCCTAGAGTGCAACTGCTATTCCCTTCTCTTCAATGTTTGAAAATGGGTGAGATGGGTCCGACTGGGGTCACTAGACAGCAGACTCTCGGATCCTGACTCTCTAGTTCCCCAAAGGGTTACTGGCAAATCCACGTGTACAGAGGTGAAATCGGATAGGCATGGTCTACATCGAACGTGCACAAGATATCGCTGCCGTGTAACGGGATACCGTGAAGAGCAAGCCCAGTGCGGGACGCTCAACGAGCACGCACCCAGGCCGAAGTGCTCCTCAAAGGTGACCCTTGCGGGGACGGGAATCCAGCCTGCCTCCCTGCTTCTCGCCACGTGCTCCTCCAAGGAGCAGCTCTAGCATCACCTCTGCCCGAGGGAACACACACAGCCAAGCCCCACCTGGGACACACAGTCTCTCCGACTCACGGAGGACAGCCCGGGGTCCCAGAGTCCTCTGTCTGCCCCCACAAAGCACGCTCTCGGGGCAAAAGCAGCCACACTCCACGCCAGGGAACACTTACTGGGGTGTGAGGAAATCCAGAGGGTCTTTCACACTGGTGTGTCTTCTCAGACCCTCGAGCAGCCGACAGCACTCTCTCAAAGCACTCGGTGAGCCTCGCCTGGGTGGCCAGACACGGCCGAGCCCGGGGCCTCCTTCAGCTGCCTCCGGGGTGGCCGCCTCTGCTTTCTGCTTTCTCAGGGAAAAGCTTCCTGAAGGACCCTTGCGACTAGACGGGAAAGAATCCTCCAGCAATGCGGGAGACACAGGTTGCATCCCTGGGTTGGGAAAGATCCCCTGGAGAAAGAAATGGCAACCCACTCCACGACTGCTGCCAGCAAAGTCCCACGGACACAGGAGCCGGGATGCAGAGAGTCGGACACGACCGAGAAACTGAAAAACAGCTGGCTCGCAAGTGCCACGCACGAGGCCAGCATTGCAAAGAAGCCTTCGGACTAGTCATCCTTCTCCAAGAGCGACGTGTCCGCACAGGCTGAAAGGACACTCCCCGGGTCCTCTTGGAAGACGTTTCCCGCACTGCCCGGGGGTTTCAGGGGCTCTAATCATTGAGCCAGGTTGCCAAAGAAAACAAGGCTTGGCGCCGGTTGCTTAGCTGCCAAGTCGTCTCTGACGCCTTGCAATAACCTAGGGCTCTGGCGCACCAGGATCCTCTGTCCCTGAGCTCTGCAAGTCACATTTTCTCAGAGAGAAACTCTGAAGGAAGGACCATCCCCAGGGCGAATGGAGCCCACAGGTGACCAGGGGTCCTGGCACCACTGAGAGACCTGGCGGAGTCTCGCGGCCTCCGAAGTTCCCAAGGCCACTCAAGTCTGTCTGCAGAGAGGGGACGGCCGAGCCGGCCTCTTTCGCACAAGCTTTCCGAAGCCTCTTGTCCTGCACTTGCAGCCCGGAAGAGGCAGGCTGTCTCCACCTCCCAGGCGCTGCAGAACACGGCAGAACACGGCTGCCCGCAACAAGCCATCTCCAAAACCTAAGAACCCTTCACAGGCTGGTCCTAGGCAACAGAAAGGAGCACCTGGCTTTAGAGCAGGAGGGAGTCTGGGGTCCACCTCTGCCATGAGGCAGCGGAGCTCCCGCTTGCCGACTTCAACACCCTGCCAACATTGCGCGGCGTGTCGTCCCTTTCCGCAGCTGCTCTCGCCACACTCTTCATGGCTGGCACGCTCGGTGACGTCACCGTCTTCCCAACAGCAAAAGAGACATACCTCCACCTGACACGGAGCAGTAGTGGCTGCATACTGCCGTGGCTCAGGCTGGCCCCAGAGAAGAGGCAGAGCTGCCCAGACGCGCATTGGCCAGGATGCCCAACAGGTGCACACTCTCTCTACATCGCGACTCCCAGCCACCCTATGGCTCCGCCATGCCCGAGTGCAGTGCGAAGCCTTCAAAGTCTTTATCTGGGCTCTGGAGACAGTCACTTCCCTCTGCTCAGCAGCTTCTATACTTCTTCGGACGGACAGTCGCCCAGCCGTGTCCCACTCTGTTAGACCCTCCCCTGACTGCAGCACACCAGTCTTGCCGGCTTCTTCTCGATTGCTCGATGGCTGTGATTTTCACACCTTCCTCAGGCATCGCAACTGAAATTATACAACAAAAAAACAAAACAACAACCGTACTAGAACTCCTGGAATGTAACAGGTAGTTGTCTTCACGACTTGTTTTTACAAAGCTCGGATTCAAGATTCGATATTCAACGGAGGGTGAGGAAAACACTGTGGGTACTCTCGAAAATATCCTCCCTCCAAAGAGGAGTCACATTAACAGAAACCCTTCCCGACGCATATTCCCAGAGGGTACACACACACACACACACACACACACACACACACACACATCTGTAAAGCCACAGGAAAAGCTGACCATTTTGTTTCTTTCAATACACTTTCTCATTACCCTCTGATCAGAGAAACAGCAACTTTATCCTCTGGCAAATGTAGACCTTCACTCTGGAGCAGAGGAGGTGTTCTCAATGCACGTGGTCTCCGATCAGCAAGAGGCAGCCACCTCGGAGTCGAGCGCAATCTCACCCAACATGCGCAGGCTACCTCCTCAGAAACTCTCACAGGATCCTGGGGCACCCATGCTGCACTTCCACTTGCACACCACGGCTTACCCTGAGCACCAAGGTTTCAGGAAAGTACTGCCCTCACGCCTCGTGTATCATACTATCAGGAAACAGGAAACCTTGGGACATGTTCGAAATAGCACGGGAACACACCATTTAACTCCAGGAGAACCGAGTCATACAAGGCAATATGACAGGGGGAGCCCAAGGGGGTTTCTGAACGGTTGGGGATGACGTGCGGGAAACCAGCGGATCTGGCTCGAGAACATCGTCCCACCATCTTGAGCAGAGGGCATGAGCCAAACCTTGACTTCCCCAGATTCTCAGAAAGCCACCTCATGGAGAAGTAACCTGCCTGTGTCCTTAGTCTGTCTCAATGCCCCGTGGACTGGACGATCGAAGAACCATCTGAGGAGCCTTCCCATCTCACCCATGGTGCTTGGTGAGGCGGGCGATCCACAGGAGAGTCAGGTTACCACGGACATGTCACACCTTGTCGTCAACACGTACGGGCGAATGAAATTGCTGCCCAAATTCCACTGCTCTCGCCTAGAGTGCAACTGCTATTCCCTTCTCTTCAATGTTTGCAAATGGGTGAGATGGGTCCGACTGGGGTCACTAGACAGCAGACACTCGGATCCTGACACTCTAGTTCCCCAAAGGGTCACTGGCAAATCCACGTGTACAGAGGTGAAATCGGATAGGCGTGGTCTACATCGAACGTGCACAAGATATCGCTGCCGTGTAGGGGGATACCGTGAAGAGCAAGCCCAGTGCGGGACGCTCAACGAGCACGCACCCAGGCCGAAGTGCTCCTCAAAGGTGACCCTTGCGGGGACGGGAATCCAGCCTGCCTCCCTGCTTCTCGCCACGTGCTCCTCCAAGGAGCAGCTCTAGCATCACCTCTGCCCGAGGGAACACACACAGCCAAGCCCCACCTGGGACACACAGCCTCTCCGACTCACGGAGGACAGCCGGGGGTCCCAGAGTCCTCTGTCTGCCCCCACAAAGCACGCTCTCGGGGCAAAAGCAGCCACACTCCACGCCAGGGAACACTTACTGGGGTGTGAGGAAATCCAGAGGGTCTTTCACACTGGTGTGTCTTCTCAGACCCTCGAGCAGCCGACAGCACTCTCTCAAAGCACTCGGTGAGCCTCGCCTGGGCGGCCAGACACGGCCGAGCCCGGGGCCTCCTTCAGCTGCCTCCGGGGTGGCCGCCTCTGCTTTCTGCTTTCTCAGAGAAAAGCTTCCTGAAGGACCCTTGCGACTAGACGGGAAAGAATCCTCCAGCAATGCGGGAGACACAGGTTGCATCCCTGGGTTGGGAAAGATCCCCTGGAGAAAGAAATGGCAACCCACTCCACGACTGCTGCCAGCAAAGTCCCACGGACACAGGAGCCGGGATGCAGAGAGTCGGACACGACCGAGAAACTGAAAAACAGCTGGCTCGCAAGTGCCACGCACGAGGCCAGCATTGCAAAGAAGCCTTCGGACTAGTCATCCTTCTCCAAGAGCGACGTGTCCGCACAGGCTGAAAGGACACTCCCCGGGTCCTCTTGGAAGACGTTTCCCGCACTGCCCGGGGGTTTCAGGGGCTCTAATCATTGAGCCAGGTTGCCAAAGAAAACAAGGCTTGGCGCCGGTTGCTTAGCTGCCAAGTCGTCTCTGACGCCTTGCAATAACCTAGGGCTCTGGCGCACCAGGATCCTCTGTCCCTGAGCTCTGCAAGTCACATTTTCTCAGAGAGAAACTCTGAAGGAAGGACCATCCCCAGGGCGAATGGAGCCCACAGGTGACCAGGGGTCCTGGCACCACTGAGAGACCTGGCGGAGTCTCGCGGCCTCCGAAGTTCCCAAGGCCACTCAAGTCTGTCTGCAGAGAGGGGACGGCCGAGCCGGCCTCTTTCGCACAAGCTTTCCGAAGCCTCTTGTCCTGCACTTGTAGCCCGGAAGAGGCAGGCTGTCTCCACCTCCCAGGCGCTGCAGAACACGGCAGAACACGGCTGCCCGCAACAAGCCATCTCCAAAACCTAAGAACCCTTCACAGGCTGGTCCTAGGCAACAGAAAGGAGCACCTGGCTTTAGAGCAGGAGGGAGTCTGGGGTCCACCTCTGCCATGAGGCAGCGGAGCTCCCGCTTGCCGACTTCAACACCCTGCCAACATTGCGCGGCGTGTCGTCCCTTTCCGCAGCTGCTCTCGCCACACTCTTCATGGCTGGCACGCTCGGTGAGGTCACCGTCTTCCCGACAGCAAAAGAGACATACCTCCACCTGACACGGAGCAGTAGTGGCTGCATACTGCCGTGGCTCAGGCTGGCCCCAGAGAAGAGGCAGAGCTGCCCAGACGCGCATTGGCCAGGATGCCCAACAGGTGCACACTCTCTCCACATCGCGACTCCCAGCCACCCTTGGGCTCCGGCATGCCCGAGTGCAGTGCGAAGCCTTCAAAGTCTTTATCTGGGCTCTGGAGACAGTCACTTCCCTCTGCTCAGCAGCTTCTATACTTCTTCGGACGGACAGTCGCCCAGCCGTGTCCCACTCTGTCAGACCCTCCCCGGACTGCAGCACGCCAGTCTTGCCGGCTTCTTCTCGATTGCTCGATGGCTGTGATTTTCACACCTTCCTCAGGCATCGCAACTGAAATTATACAACAAAAAAACAAAACAACAACCGTACTAGAACTCCTGGAATGTAACAGGTAGTTGTCTTCACGACTTGTTTATACAAAGCTCGGATTCAAGGTCCGATATTCAACGGAGGGTGAGGAAAACACTGTGGGTACTCTCGAAAACATCCTCCCTCCAAAGAGGAGTCACATTAACAGAAACCCTTCCCGACGCATATTCCCAGAGGGTACACACACACACACACACACACATCTGTAAAGCCACAGGAAAAGCTGACCATTTTGTTTCTTTCAATACACTTTCTCATTACCCTCTGATCAGAGATACAGCAACTTTATCCTCTGGCAAATGTAGACCTTCACTCTGGAGCAGAGGAGGTGTTCTCAACGCACGTGGTCTCCGATCAGCAAGAGGCAGCCACCTCGGAGTCAAGCGCAATCTCACCCAACATGCGCAGGCTACCTCCTCAGAAACTCTCACAGGATCCTGGGGCACCCATGCTGCACTTCCACTTGCACACCACGGCTTACCCTGAGCAGCAAGGTTTCAGGAAAGTACTGCCCTCACGCCTCGTGTATAATACTATCAGGAAACAGGAAACCTTGGGACATGTTCGAAATAGCACGGGAACACACCATTTAACTCCAGGAGAACCGAGTCATACAAGGCAATATGACAGGGGGAGCCCAAGGGGGTTTCTGAACGGTTGGGGATGACGTGCGGGAAACCAGCGGATCTGGCTCGAGAACATCGTCCCACCATCTTGAGCAGAGGGCATGAGCCAAACCTTGACTTCCCCAGATTCTCAGAAAGCCACCTCACGGAGAAGTAACCTGCCTGCATCCTCAGTCTGTCTCAATGCACCGTGGACTGGACGATCGAGGAACCATCTGAGGAGCCTTCCCATCTCACCCATGGTGCTTGGTGAGGCGGGCGATCCACAGGAGAGTCAGGTTACCACGGACATGTCACACCTTGTCGTCAACACGTACGGGCGAATGAAATTG
Organism: Dama dama; assembly: GCF_033118175.1. Lineage (NCBI taxonomy): Eukaryota > Metazoa > Chordata > Mammalia > Artiodactyla > Cervidae > Dama > Dama dama. The sequence continues at coordinate 126,737,841 of NC_083714.1, read as the reverse complement.
CTGCCCAAATTCCACTGCTCTCGCCTAGAGTGCAACTGCTATTCCCTTCTCTTCAATGTTTGCAAATGGGTGAGATGGGTCCGACTGGGGTCACTAGACAGCAGACACTCGGATCCTGACACTCTAGTTCCCCAAAGGGTCACTGGCAAATCCACGTGTACAGAGGTGAAATCGGATAGGCGTGGTCTACATCGAACGTGCACAAGATATCGCTGCCGTGTAGGGGGATACCGTGAAGAGCAAGCCCAGTGCGGGACGCTCAACGAGCACGCACCCAGGCCGAAGTGCTCCTCAAAGGTGACCCTTGCGGGGACGGGAATCCAGCCTGCCTCCCTGCTTCTCGCCACGTGCTCCTCCAAGGAGCAGCTCTAGCATCACCTCTGCCCGAGGGAACACACACAGCCAAGCCCCACCTGGGACACACAGCCTCTCCGACTCACGGAGGACAGCCGGGGGTCCCAGAGTCCTCTGTCTGCCCCCACAAAGCACGCTCTCGGGGCAAAAGCAGCCACACTCCACGCCAGGGAACACTTACTGGGGTGTGAGGAAATCCAGAGGGTCTTTCACACTGGTGTGTCTTCTCAGACCCTCGAGCAGCCGACAGCACTCTCTCAAAGCACTCGGTGAGCCTCGCCTGGGCGGCCAGACACGGCCGAGCCCGGGGCCTCCTTCAGCTGCCTCCGGGGTGGCCGCCTCTGCTTTCTGCTTTCTCAGAGAAAAGCTTCCTGAAGGACCCTTGCGACTAGACGGGAAAGAATCCTCCAGCAATGCGGGAGACACAGGTTGCATCCCCGGGTTGGGAAAGATCCCCTGGAGAAAGAAATGGCAACCCACTCCACGACTGCTGCCAGCAAAGTCCCACGGACACAGGAGCCGGGATGCAGAGAGTCGGACACGACCGAGAAACTGAAAAACAGCTGGCTCGCAAGTGCCACGCACGAGGCCAGCATTGCAAAGAAGCCTTCGGACTAGTCATCCTTCTCCAAGAGCGACGTGTCCGCACAGGCTGAAAGGACACTCCCCGGGTCCTCTTGGAAGACGTTTCCCGCACTGCCCGGGGGTTTCAGGGGCTCTAATCATTGAGCCAGGTTGCCAAAGAAAACAAGGCTTGGCGCCGGTTGCTTAGCTGCCAAGTCGTCTCTGACGCCTTGCAATAACCTAGGGCTCTGGCGCACCAGGATCCTCTGTCCCTGAGCTCTGCAAGTCACATTTTCTCAGAGAGAAACTCTGAAGGAAGGACCATCCCCAGGGCGAATGGAGCCCACAGGTGACCAGGGGTCCTGGCACCAGTGAGAGACCTGGCGGAGTCTCGCGGCCTCCCAAGTTCCCAAGGCCACTCAAGTCTGTCTGCAGAGAGGGGACGGCCGAGCCGAGCCGGCCTCTTTCGCACAAGCTTTCCGAAGCCTCTTGTCCTGCACTTGCAGCCCGGAAGAGGCAGGCTGTCTCCACCTCCCAGGCGCTGCAGAACACGGCAGAACACGGCTGCCCGCAACAAGCCATCTCCAAAACCTAAGAACCCTTCACAGGCTGGTCCTAGGCAACAGAAAGGAGCACCTGGCTTTAGAGCAGGAGGGAGTCTGGGGTCCACCTCTGCCATGAGGCAGCGGAGCTCCCGCTTGCCGACTTCAACACCCTGCCAACATTGCGCGGCGTGTCGTCCCTTTCCGCAGCTGCTCTCGCCACACTCTTCATGGCTGGCACGCTCGGTGAGGTCACCGTCTTCCCGACAGCAAAAGAGACATACCTCCACCTGACACGGAGCAGTAGTGGCTGCATACTGCCGTGGCTCAGGCTGGCCCCAGAGAAGAGGCAGAGCTGCCCAGACGCGCATTGGCCAGGATGCCCAACAGGTGCACACTCTCTCCACATCGCGACTCCCAGCCACCCTTGGGCTCCGGCATGCCCGAGTGCAGTGCGAAGCCTTCAAAGTCTTTATCTGGGCTCTGGAGACAGTCACTTCCCTCTGCTCAGCAGCTTCTATACTTCTTCGGACGGACAGTCGCCCAGCCGTGTCCCACTCTGTCAGACCCTCCCCGGACTGCAGCACGCCAGTCTTGCCGGCTTCTTCTCGATTGCTCGATGGCTGTGATTTTCACACCTTCCTCAGGCATCGCAACTGAAATTATACAACAAAAAAACAAAACAACAACCGTACTAGAACACCTGGAATGTAACAGGTAGTTGTCTTCACGACTTGTTTATACAAAGCTCGGATTCAAGGTCCGATATTCAACGGAGGGTGAGGAAAACACTGTGGGTACTCTCGAAAACATCCTCCCTCCAAAGAGGAGTCACATTAACAGAAACCCTTCCCAACGCATATTCCCAGAGGGTACACACACACACACACACACACACACACACACACACATCTGTAAAGCCACAGGAAAAGCTGACCATTTTGTTTCTTTCAATACACTTTCTCATTACCCTCTGATCAGAGAAACAGCAACTTTATCCTCTGGAAAATGTAGACCTTCACTCTGGAGCAGAGGAGGTGTTCTCAACGCACGTGGTCTCCGATCAGCAAGAGGCAGCCACCTCGGAGTCGAGCGCAATCTCACCCAACATGCGCAGGCTACCTCCTCAGAAACTCTCACAGGATCCTGGGGCACCCATGCTGCACTTCCACTTGCACACCACGGCTTACCCTGAGCACCAAGGTTTCAGGAAAGTACTGCCCTCACGCCTCGTGTATAATACTATCAGGAAACAGGAAACCTTGGGACATGTTCGAAATAGCACGGGAACACACCATTTAACTCCAGGAGAACCGAGTCATACAAGGCAATATGACAGGGGGAGCCCAAGGGGGTTTCTGAACGGTTGGGGATGACGTGCGGGAAACCAGCGGATCTGGCTCGAGAACATCGTCCCACCATCTTGAGCAGAGGGCATGAGCCAAACCTTGACTTCCCCAGATTCTCAGAAAGCCACCTCATGGAGAAGTAACCTGCCTGTGTCCTTAGTCTGTCTCAATGCCCCGTGGACTGGACGATCGAAGAACCATCTGAGGAGCCTTCCCATCTCACCCATGGTGCTTGGTGAGGTGGGCGATCCACAGGAGAGTCAGGTTACCACGGACATGTCACACCTTGTCGTCAACACATACGGGCGAATGAAATTGCTGCCCAAATTCCACTGCTCTCGCCTAGAGTGCAACTGCTATTCCCTTCTCTTCAATGTTTGAAAATGGGTGAGATGGGTCCGACTGGGGTCACTAGACAGCAGACTCTCGGATCCTGACTCTCTAGTTCCCCAAAGGGTCACTGGCAAATCCACGTGTACAGAGGTGAAATCGGATAGGCATGGTCTACATCGAACGTGCACAAGATATCGCTGCCGTGTAAGGGGATACCGTGAAGAGCAAGCCCAGTGCGGGACGCTCAACGAGCACGCACCCAGGCCGAAGTGCTCCTCAAAGGTGACCCTTGCGGGGACGGGAATCCAGCCTGCCTCCCTGCTTCTCGCCACGTGCTCCTCCAAGGAGCAGCTCTAGCATCACCTCTGCCCGAGGGAACACACACAGCCAAGCCCCACCTGGGACACACAGTCTCTCCGACTCACGGAGGACAGCCCGGGGTCCCAGAGTCCTCTGTCTGCCCCCACAAAGCACGCTCTCGGGGCAAAAGCAGCCACACTCCACGCCAGGGAACACTTACTGGGGTGTGAGGAAATCCAGAGGGTCTTTCACACTGGTGTGTCTTCTCAGACCCTCGAGCAGCCGACAGCACTCTCTCAAAGCACTCGGTGAGCCTCGCCTGGGTGGCCAGACACGGCCGAGCCCGGGGCCTCCTTCAGCTGCCTCCGGGGTGGCCGCCTCTGCTTTCTGCTTTCTCAGGGAAAAGCTTCCTGAAGGACCCTTGCGACTAGACGGGAAAGAATCCTCCAGCAATGCGGGAGACACAGGTTGCATCCCTGGGTTGGGAAAGATCCCCTGGAGAAAGAAATGGCAACCCACTCCACGACTGCTGCCAGCAAAGTCCCACGGACACAGGAGCCGGGATGCAGAGAGTCGGACACGACCGAGAAACTGAAAAACAGCTGGCTCGCAAGTGCCACGCACGAGGCCAGCATTGCAAAGAAGCCTTCGGACTAGTCATCCTTCTCCAAGAGCGACGTGTCCGCACAGGCTGAAAGGACACTCCCCGGGTCCTCTTGGAAGACGTTTCCCGCACTGCCCGGGGGTTTCAGGGGCTCTAATCATTGAGCCAGGTTGCCAAAGAAAACAAGGCTTGGCGCCGGTTGCTTAGCTGCCAAGTCGTCTCTGACGCCTTGCAATAACCTAGGGCTCTGGCGCACCAGGATCCTCTGTCCCTGAGCTCTGCAAGTCACATTTTCTCAGAGAGAAACTCTGAAGGAAGGACCATCCCCAGGGCGAATGGAGCCCACAGGTGACCAGGGGTCCTGGCACCACTGAGAGACCTGGCGGAGTCTCGCGGCCTCCGAAGTTCCCAAGGCCACTCAAGTCTGTCTGCAGAGAGGGGACGGCCGAGCCGGCCTCTTTCGCACAAGCTTTCCAAAGCCTCTTGTCCTGCACTTGCAGCCCGGAAGAGGCAGGCTATCTCCACCTCCCAGGCGCTGCAGAACACGGCAGAACACGGCTGCCCGCAACAAGCCATCTCCAAAACCTAAGAACCCTTCACAGGCTGGTCCTAGGCAACAGAAAGGAGCACCTGGCTTTAGAGCAGGAGGGAGTCTGGGGTCCACCTCTGCCATGAGGCAGCGGAGCTCCCGCTTGCCGACTTCAACACCCTGCCAACATTGCGCGGCGTGTCGTCCCTTTCCGCAGCTGCTCTCGCCACACTCTTCATGGCTGGCACGCTCGGTGAGGTCACCGTCTTCCCAACAGCAAAAGAGACATACCTCCACCTGACACGGAGCAGTAGTGGCTGCATACTGCCGTGGCTCAGGCTGGCCCCAGAGAAGAGGCAGAGCTGCCCAGACGCGCATTGGCCAGGATGCCCAACAGGTGCACACTCTCTCTACATCGCGACTCCCAGCCACCCTATGGCTCCGCCATGCCCGAGTGCAGTGCGAAGCCTTCAAAGTCTTTATCTGGGCTCTGGAGACAGTCACTTCCCTCTGCTCAGCAGCTTCTATACTTCTTCGGACGGACAGTCGCCCAGCCGTGTCCCACTCTGTTAGACCCTCCCCGGACTGCAGCACACCAGTCTTGCCGGCTTCTTCTCGATTGCTCGATGGCTGTGATTTTCACACCTTCCTCAGGCATCGCAACTGAAATTATACAACAAAAAAACAAAACAACAACCGTACTAGAACTCCTGGAATGTAACAGGTAGTTGTCTTCACGACTTGTTTTTACAAAGCTCGGATTCAAGATTCGATATTCAACGGAGGGTGAGGAAAACACTGTGGGTACTCTCGAAAATATCCTCCCTCCAAAGAGGAGTCACATTAACAGAAACCCTTCCCGACGCATATTCCCAGAGGGTACACACACACACACACACACACACACACACACACACATCTGTAAAGCCACAGGAAAAGCTGACCATTTTGTTTCTTTCAATACACTTTCTCATTACCCTCTGATCAGAGAAACAGCAACTTTATCCTCTGGCAAATGTAGACCTTCACTCTGGAGCAGAGGAGGTGTTCTCAATGCACGTGGTCTCCGATCAGCAAGAGGCAGCCACCTCGGAGTCGAGCGCAATCTCACCCAACATGCGCAGGCTACCTCCTCAGAAACTCTCACAGGATCCTGGGGCACCCATGCTGCACTTCCACTTGCACACCACGGCTTACCCTGAGCACCAAGGTTTCAGGAAAGTACTGCCCTCACGCCTCGTGTATAATACTATCAGGAAACAGGAAACCTTGGGACATGTTCGAAATAGCACGGGAACACACCATTTAACTCCAGGAGAACCGAGTCATACAAGGCAATATGACAGGGGGAGCCCAAGGGGGTTTCTGAACGGTTGGGGATGACGTGCGGGAAACCAGCGGATCTGGCTCGAGAACATCGTCCCACCATCTTGAGCAGAGGGCATGAGCCAAACCTTGACTTCCCCAGATTCTCAGAAAGCCACCTCATGGAGAAGTAACCTGCCTGTGTCCTTAGTCTGTCTCAATGCCCCGTGGACTGGACGATCGAAGAACCATCTGAGGAGCCTTCCCATCTCACCCATGGTGCTTGGTGAGGCGGGCGATCCACAGGAGAGTCAGGTTACCACGGACATGTCACACCTTGTCGTCAACACGTACGGGCGAATGAAATTGCTGCCCAAATTCCACTGCTCTCGCCTAGAGTGCAACTGCTATTCCCTTCTCTTCAATGTTTGCAAATGGGTGAGATGGGTCCGACTGGGGTCACTAGACAGCAGACACTCGGATCCTGACACTCTAGTTCCCCAAAGGGTCACTGGCAAATCCACGTGTACAGAGGTGAAATCGGATAGGCGTGGTCTACATCGAACGTGCACAAGATATCGCTGCCGTGTAGGGGGATACCGTGAAGAGCAAGCCCAGTGCGGGACGCTCAACGAGCACGCACCCAGGCCGAAGTGCTCCTCAAAGGTGACCCTTGCGGGGACGGGAATCCAGCCTGCCTCCCTGCTTCTCGCCACGTGCTCCTCCAAGGAGCAGCTCTAGCATCACCTCTGCCCGAGGGAACACACACAGCCAAGCCCCACCTGGGACACACAGCCTCTCCGACTCACGGAGGACAGCCGGGGGTCCCAGAGTCCTCTGTCTGCCCCCACAAAGCACGCTCTCGGGGCAAAAGCAGCCACACTCCACGCCAGGGAACACTTACTGGGGTGTGAGGAAATCCAGAGGGTCTTTCACACTGGTGTGTCTTCTCAGACCCTCGAGCAGCCGACAGCACTCTCTCAAAGCACTCGGTGAGCCTCGCCTGGGCGGCCAGACACGGCCGAGCCCGGGGCCTCCTTCAGCTGCCTCCGGGGTGGCCGCCTCTGCTTTCTGCTTTCTCAGAGAAAAGCTTCCTGAAGGACCCTTGCGACTAGACGGGAAAGAATCCTCCAGCAATGCGGGAGACACAGGTTGCATCCCTGGGTTGGGAAAGATCCCCTGGAGAAAGAAATGGCAACCCACTCCACGACTGCTGCCAGCAAAGTCCCACGGACACAGGAGCCGGGATGCAGAGAGTCGGACACGACCGAGAAACTGAAAAACAGCTGGCTCGCAAGTGCCACGCACGAGGCCAGCATTGCAAAGAAGCCTTCGGACTAGTCATCCTTCTCCAAGAGCGACGTGTCCGCACAGGCTGAAAGGACACTCCCCGGGTCCTCTTGGAAGACGTTTCCCGCACTGCCCGGGGGTTTCAGGGGCTCTAATCATTGAGCCAGGTTGCCAAAGAAAACAAGGCTTGGCGCCGGTTGCTTAGCTGCCAAGTCGTCTCTGACGCCTTGCAATAACCTAGGGCTCTGGCGCACCAGGATCCTCTGTCCCTGAGCTCTGCAAGTCACATTTTCTCAGAGAGAAACTCTGAAGGAAGGACCATCCCCAGGGCGAATGGAGCCCACAGGTGACCAGGGGTCCTGGCACCACTGAGAGACCTGGCGGAGTCTCGCGGCCTCCGAAGTTCCCAAGGCCACTCAAGTCTGTCTGCAGAGAGGGGACGGCCGAGCCGGCCTCTTTCGCACAAGCTTTCCGAAGCCTCTTGTCCTGCACTTGTAGCCCGGAAGAGGCAGGCTGTCTCCACCTCCCAGGCGCTGCAGAACACGGCAGAACACGGCTGCCCGCAACAAGCCATCTCCAAAACCTAAGAACCCTTCACAGGCTGGTCCTAGGCAACAGAAAGGAGCACCTGGCTTTAGAGCAGGAGGGAGTCTGGGGTCCACCTCTGCCATGAGGCAGCGGAGCTCCCGCTTGCCGACTTCAACACCCTGCCAACATTGCGCGGCGTGTCGTCCCTTTCCGCAGCTGCTCTCGCCACACTCTTCATGGCTGGCACGCTCGGTGAGGTCACCGTCTTCCCGACAGCAAAAGAGACATACCTCCACCTGACACGGAGCAGTAGTGGCTGCATACTGCCGTGGCTCAGGCTGGCCCCAGAGAAGAGGCAGAGCTGCCCAGACGCGCATTGGCCAGGATGCCCAACAGGTGCACACTCTCTCCACATCGCGACTCCCAGCCACCCTTGGGCTCCGGCATGCCCGAGTGCAGTGCGAAGCCTTCAAAGTCTTTATCTGGGCTCTGGAGACAGTCACTTCCCTCTGCTCAGCAGCTTCTATACTTCTTCGGACGGACAGTCGCCCAGCCGTGTCCCACTCTGTCAGACCCTCCCCGGACTGCAGCACGCCAGTCTTGCCGGCTTCTTCTCGATTGCTCGATGGCTGTGATTTTCACACCTTCCTCAGGCATCGCAACTGAAATTATACAACAAAAAAACAAAACAACAACCGTACTAGAACTCCTGGAATGTAACAGGTAGTTGTCTTCACGACTTGTTTATACAAAGCTCGGATTCAAGGTCCGATATTCAACGGAGGGTGAGGAAAACACTGTGGGTACTCTCGAAAACATCCTCCCTCCAAAGAGGAGTCACATTAACAGAAACCCTTCCCGACGCATATTCCCAGAGGGTACACACACACACACACACACACATCTGTAAAGCCACAGGAAAAGCTGACCATTTTGTTTCTTTCAATACACTTTCTCATTACCCTCTGATCAGAGATACAGCAACTTTATCCTCTGGCAAATGTAGACCTTCACTCTGGAGCAGAGGAGGTGTTCTCAACGCACGTGGTCTCCGATCAGCAAGAGGCAGCCACCTCGGAGTCAAGCGCAATCTCACCCAACATGCGCAGGCTACCTCCTCAGAAACTCTCACAGGATCCTGGGGCACCCATGCTGCACTTCCACTTGCACACCACGGCTTACCCTGAGCAGCAAGGTTTCAGGAAAGTACTGCCCTCACGCCTCGTGTATAATACTATCAGGAAACAGGAAACCTTGGGACATGTTCGAAATAGCACGGGAACACACCATTTAACTCCAGGAGAACCGAGTCATACAAGGCAATATGACAGGGGGAGCCCAAGGGGGTTTCTGAACGGTTGGGGATGACGTGCGGGAAACCAGCGGATCTGGCTCGAGAACATCGTCCCACCATCTTGAGCAGAGGGCATGAGCCAAACCTTGACTTCCCCAGATTCTCAGAAAGCCACCTCACGGAGAAGTAACCTGCCTGCATCCTCAGTCTGTCTCAATGCACCGTGGACTGGACGATCGAGGAACCATCTGAGGAGCCTTCCCATCTCACCCATGGTGCTTGGTGAGGCGGGCGATCCACAGGAGAGTCAGGTTACCACGGACATGTCACACCTTGTCGTCAACACGTACGGGCAAATGAAATTGCTGCCCAAATTCCACTGCTCTCGCCTAGAGTGCAACTGCTATTCCCTTCTCTTCAATGTTTGCAAATGGGTGAGATGGGTCCGACTGGGGTCACTAGACAGCAGACACTCGGATCCTGACACTCTAGTTCCCCAAAGGGTCACTGGCAAATCCACGTGTACAGAGGTGAAATCGGATAGGCGTGGTCTACATCGAACGTGCACAAGATATCGCTGCCGTGTAGGGGGATACCGTGAAGAGCAAGCCCAGTGCGGGACGCTCAACGAGCACGCACCCAGGCCGAAGTGCTCCTCAAAGGTGACCCTTGCGGGGACGGGAATCCAGCCTGCCTCCCTGCTTCTCGCCACGTGCTCCTCCAAGGAGCAGCTCTAGCATCACCTCTGCCCGAGGGAACACACACAGCCAAGCCCCACCTGGGACACACAGCCTCTCCGACTCAGGGAGGACAGCCGGGGGTCCCAGAGTCCTCTGTCTGCCCCCACAAAGCACGCTCTCGGGGCAAAAGCAGCCACACTCCACGCCAGGGAACACTTACTGGGGTGTGAGGAAATCCAGAGGGTCTTTCACACTGGTGTGTCTTCTCAGACCCTCGAGCAGCCGACAGCACTCTCTCAAAGCACTCGGTGAGCCTCGCCTGGGCGGCCAGACACGGCCGAGCCCGGGGCCTCCTTCAGCTGCCTCCGGGGTGGCCGCCTCTGCTTTCTGCTTTCTCAGAGAAAAGCTTCCTGAAGGACCCTTGCGACTAGACGGGAAAGAATCCTCCAGCAATGCGGGAGACACAGGTTGCATCCCCGGGTTGGGAAAGATCCCCTGGAGAAAGAAATGGCAACCCACTCCACGACTGCTGCCAGCAAAGTCCCACGGACACAGGAGCCGGGATGCAGAGAGTCGGACACGACCGAGAAACTGAAAAACAGCTGGCTCGCAAGTGCCACGCACGAGGCCAGCATTGCAAAGAAGCCTTCGGACTAGTCATCCTTCTCCAAGAGCGACGTGTCCGCACAGGCTGAAAGGACACTCCCCGGGTCCTCTTGGAAGACGTTTCCCGCACTGCCCGGGGGTTTCAGGGGCTCTAATCATTGAGCCAGGTTGCCAAAGAAAACAAGGCTTGGCGCCGGTTGCTTAGCTGCCAAGTCGTCTCTGACGCCTTGCAATAACCTAGGGCTCTGGCGCACCAGGATCCTCTGTCCCTGAGCTCTGCAAGTCACATTTTCTCAGAGAGAAACTCTGAAGGAAGGACCATCCCCAGGGCGAATGGAGCCCACAGGTGACCAGGGGTCCTGGCACCAGTGAGAGACCTGGCGGAGTCTCGCGGCCTCCGAAGTTCCCAAGGCCACTCAAGTCTGTCTGCAGAGAGGGGACGGCCGAGCCGAGCCGGCCTCTTTCGCACAAGCTTTCCGAAGCCTCTTGTCCTGCACTTGCAGCCCGGAAGAGGCAGGCTGTCTCCACCTCCCAGGCGCTGCAGAACACGGCAGAACACGGCTGCCCGCAACAAGCCATCTCCAAAACCTAAGAACCCTTAACAGGCTGGTCCTAGGCAACAGAAAGGAGCACCTGGCTTTAGAGCAGGAGGGAGTCTGCGGTCCACCTCTGCCATGAGGCAGCGGAGCTCCCGCTTGCCGACTTCAACACCCTGCCAACATTGCGCGGCGTGTCGTCCCTTTCCGCAGCTGCTCTCGCCACACTCTTCATGGCTGGCACGCTCGGTGAGGTCACCGTCTTCCCGACAGCAAAAGAGACATACCTCCACCTGACACGGAGCAGTAGTGGCTGCATACTGCCGTGGCTCAGGCTGGCCCCAGAGAAGAGGCAGAGCTGCCCAGACGCGCATTGGCCAGGATGCCCAACAGGTGCACACTCTCTCCACATCGCGACTCCCAGCCACCCTTGGGCTCCGGCATGCCCGAGTGCAGTGCGAAGCCTTCAAAGTCTTTATCTGGGCTCTGGAGACAGTCACTTCCCTCTGCTCAGCAGCTTCTATACTTCTTCGGACGGACAGTCGCCCAGCCGTGTCCCACTCTGTCAGACCCTCCCCGGACTGCAGCACGCCAGTCTTGCCGGCTTCTTCTCGATTGCTCGATGGCTGTGATTTTCACACCTTCCTCAGGCATCGCAACTGAAATTATACAACAAAAAAACAAAACAACAACCGTACTAGAACTCCTGGAATGTAACAGGTAGTTGTCTTCACGACTTGTTTATACAAAGCTCGGATTCAAGGTCCGATATTCAACGGAGGGTGAGGAAAACACTGTGGGTACTCTCGAAAACATCCTCCCTCCAAAGAGGAGTCACATTAACAGAAACCCTTCCCGACGCATATTCCCAGAGGGTACACACACACACACACACACACATCTGTAAAGCCACAGGAAAAGCTGACCATTTTGTTTCTTTCAATACACTTTCTCATTACCCTCTGATCAGAGATACAGCAACTTTATCCTCTGGCAAATGTAGACCTTCACTCTGGAGCAGAGGAGGTGTTCTCAACGCACGTGGTCTCCGATCAGCAAGAGGCAGCCACCTCGGAGTCAAGCGCAATCTCACCCAACATGCGCAGGCTACCTCCTCAGAAACTCTCACAGGATCCTGGGGCACCCATGCTGCACTTCCACTTGCACACCACGGCTTACCCTGAGCAGCAAGGTTTCAGGAAAGTACTGCCCTCACGCCTCGTGTATAATACTATCAGGAAACAGGAAACCTTGGGACATGTTCGAAATAGCACGGGAACACACCATTTAACTCCAGGAGAACCGAGTCATACAAGGCAATATGACAGGGGGAGCCCAAGGGGGTTTCTGAACGGTTGGGGATGACGTGCGGGAAACCAGCGGATCTGGCTCGAGAACATCGTCCCACCATCTTGAGCAGAGGGCATGAGCCAAACCTTGACTTCCCCAGATTCTCAGAAAGCCACCTCACGGAGAAGTAACCTGCCTGCATCCTCAGTCTGTCTCAATGCACCGTGGACTGGACGATCGAGGAACCATCTGAGGAGCCTTCCCATCTCACCCATGGTGCTTGGTGAGGCGGGCGATCCACAGGAGAGTCAGGTTACCACGGACATGTCACACCTTGTCGTCAACACGTACGGGCAAATGAAATTGCTGCCCAAATTCCACTGCTCTCGCCTAGAGTGCAACTGCTATTCCCTTCTCTTCAATGTTTGCAAATGGGTGAGATGGGTCCGACTGGGGTCACTAGACAGCAGACACTCGGATCCTGACACTCTAGTTCCCCAAAGGGTCACTGGCAAATCCACGTGTACAGAGGTGAAATCGGATAGGCGTGGTCTACATCGAACGTGCACAAGATATCGCTGCCGTGTAGGGGGATACCGTGAAGAGCAAGCCCAGTGCGGGACGCTCAACGAGCACGCACCCAGGCCGAAGTGCTCCTCAAAGGTGACCCTTGCGGGGACGGGAATCCAGCCTGCCTCCCTGCTTCTCGCCACGTGCTCCTCCAAGGAGCAGCTCTAGCATCACCTCTGCCCGAGGGAACACACACAGCCAAGCCCCACCTGGGACACACAGCCTCTCCGACTCAGGGAGGACAGCCCGGGGTCCCAGAGTCCTCTGTCTGCCCCCACAAAGCACGCTCTCGGGGCAAAAGCAGCCACACTCCACGCCAGGGAACACTTACTGGGGTGTGAGGAAATCCAGAGGGTCTTTCACACTGGTGTGTCTTCTCAGACCCTCGAGCAGCCGACAGCACTCTCTCAAAGCACTCGGTGAGCCTCGCCTGGGCGGCCAGACACGGCCGAGCCCGGGGCCTCCTTCAGCTGCCTCCGGGGTGGCCGCCTCTGCTTTCTGCTTTCTCAGGGAAAAGCTTCCTGAAGGACCCTTGCGACTAGACGGGAAAGAATCCTCCAGCAATGCGGGAGACACAGGTTGCATCCCTGGGTTGGGAAAGATCCCCTGGAGAAAGAAATGGCAACCCACTCCACGACTGCTGCCAGCAAAGTCCCACGGACACAGGAGCCGGGATGCAGAGAGTCGGACACGACCGAGAAACTGAAAAACAGCTGGCTCGCAAGTGCCATGCACGAGGCCAGCATTGCAAAGAAGCCTTCGGACTAGTCATCCTTCTCCAAGAGCGACGTGTCCGCACAGGCTGAAAGGACACTCCCCGAGTCCTCTTGGAAGACGTTTCCCGCACTGCCCGGGGGTTTCAGGGGCTCTAATCATTGAGCCAGGTTGCCAAAGAAAACAAGGCTTGGCGCCGGTTGCTTAGCTGCCAAGTCGTCTCTGACGCCTTGCAATAACCTAGGGCTCTGGCGCACCAGGATCCTCTGTCCCTGAGCTCTGCAAGTCACATTTTCTCAGAGAGAAACTCTGAAGGAAGGACCATCCCCAGGGCGAATGGAGCCCACAGGTGACCAGGGGTCCTGGCACCAGTGAGAGACCTGGCGGAGTCTCGCGGCCTCCGAAGTTCCCAAGGCCACTCAAGTCTGTCTGCAGAGAGGGGACGGCCGAGCCGGCCTCTTTTGCACAAGCTTTCCGAAGCCTCTTGTCCTGCACTTGCAGCCCGGAAGAGGCAGGCTGTCTCCACCTCCCAGGCGCTGCAGAACACGGCAGAACACGGCTGCCCGCAACAAGCCATCTCCAAAACCTAAGAACCCTTCACAGGCTGGTCCTAGGCAACAGAAAGGAGCACCTGGCTTTAGAGCAGGAGGGAGTCTGGGGTCCACCTCTGCCATGAGGCAGCGGAGCTCCCGCTTGCCGACTTCAACACCCTGCCAACATTGCGCGGCGTGTCGTCCCTTTCCGCAGCTGCTCTCGCCACACTCTTCATGGCTGGCACGCTCGGTGAGGTCACCGTCTTCCCGACAGCAAAAGAGACATACCTCCACCTGACACGGAGCAGTAGTGGCTGCATACTGCCGTGGCTCAGGCTGGCCCCAGAGAAGAGGCAGAGCTGCCCAGACGCGCATTGGCCAGGATGCCCAACAGGTGCACACTCTCTCCACATCGCGACTCCCAGCCACCCTTGGGCTCCGGCATGCCCGAGTGCAGTGCGAAGCCTTCAAAGTCTTTATCTGGGCTCTGGAGACAGTCACTTCCCTCTGCTCAGCAGCTTCTATACTTCTTCGGACGGACAGTCGCCCAGCCGTGTCCCACTCTGTTAGACCCTCCCCGGACTTCAGCACACCAGTCTTGCCGGCTTCTTCTCGATTGCTCGATGGCTGTGATTTTCACACCTTCCTCAGGCATCGCAACTGAAATTATACAACAAAAAAACAAAACAACAACCGTACTAGAACTCCTGGAATGTAACAGGTAGTTGTCTTCACGACTTGTTTTTACAAAGCTCGGATTCAAGATTCGATATTCAACGGAGGGTGAGGAAAACACTGTGGGTACTCTCGAAAATATCCTCCCTCCAAAGAGGAGTAACATTAACAGAAACCCTTCCCAATGCATATTCCCACAGGGTACACACACACACACACACACACATCTGTAAAGCCACAGGAAAAGCTGACCATTTTGTTTCTTTCAATACACTTTCTCATTACCCTCTGATCAGAGAAACAGCAACTTTATCCTCTGGCAAATGTAGACCTTCACTCTGGAGCAGAGGAGGTGTTCTCAACGCACGTGGTCTCCGATCAGCAAGAGGCAGCCACCTCGGAGTCGAGCGCAATCTCACCCAACATGCGCAGGCTACCTCCTCAGAAACTCTCACAGGATCCTGGGGCACCCATGCTGCACTTCCACTTGCACACCACGGCTTACCCTGAGCACCAAGGTTTCAGGAAAGTACTGCCCTCACGCCTCGTGTATAATACTATCAGGAAACAGGAAACCTTGGGACATGTTCGAAATAGCACGGGAACACACCATTTAACTCCAGGAGAACCGAGTCATACAAGGCAATATGACAGGGGGAGCCCAAGGGGGTTTCTGAACGGTTGGGGATGACGTGCGGGAAACCAGCGGATCTGGCTCGAGAACATCGTCCCACCATCTTGAGCAGAGGGCATGAGCCAAACCTTGACTTCCCCAGATTCTCAGAAAGCCACCTCATGGAGAAGTAACCTGCCTGTGTCCTTAGTCTGTCTCAATGCCCCGTGGACTGGACGATCGAAGAACCATCTGAGGAGCCTTCCCATCTCACCCATGGTGCTTGGTGAGGCGGGCGATCCACAGGAGAGTCAGGTTACCACGGACATGTCACACCTTGTCGTCAACACGTACGGGCGAATGAAATTGCTGCCCAAATTCCACTGCTCTCGCCTAGAGTGCAACTGCTATTCCCTTCTCTTCAATGTTTGAAAATGGGTGAGATGGGTCCGACTGGGGTCACTAGACAGCAGACTCTCGGATCCTGACTCTCTAGTTCCCCAAAGGGTCACTGGCAAATCCACGTGTACAGAGGTGAAATCGGATAGGCGTGGTCTACATCGAACGTGCACAAGATATCGCTGCCGTGTAGGGGGATACCGTGAAGAGCAAGCCCAGTGCGGGACGCTCAACGAGCACGCACCCAGGCCGAAGTGCTCCTCAAAGGTGACCCTTGCGGGGACGGGAATCCAGCCTGCCTCCCTGCTTCTCGCCACGTGCTCCTCCAAGGAGCAGCTCTAGCATCACCTCTGCCCGAGGGAACACACACAGCCAAGCCCCACCTGGGACACACAGCCTCTCCGACTCACGGAGGACAGCCCGGGGTCCCAGAGTCCTCTGTCTGCCCCCACAAAGCACGCTCTCGGGGCAAAAGCAGCCACACTCCACGCCAGGGAACACTTACTGGGGTGTGAGGAAATCCAGAGGGTCTTTCACACTGGTGTGTCTTCTCAGACCCTCGAGCAGCCGACAGCACTCTCTCAAAGCACTCGGTGAGCCTCGCCTGGGCGGCCAGACACGGCCGAGCCCGGGGCCTCCTTCAGCTGCCTCCGGGGTGGCCGCCTCTGCTTTCTGCTTTCTCAGGGAAAAGCTTCGTGAAGGACCCTTGCGACTAGACGGGAAAGAATCCTCCAGCAATGCGGGAGACACAGGTTGCATCCCTGGGTTGGGAAAGATCCCCTGGAGAAAGAAATGGCAACCCACTCCACGACTGCTGCCAGCAAAGTCCCACGGACACAGGAGCCGGGATGCAGAGAGTCGGACACGACCGAGAAACTGAAAAACAGCTGGCTCGCAAGTGCCACGCACGAGGCCAGCATTGCAAAGAAGCCTTCGGACTAGTCATCCTTCTCCAAGAGCGACGTGTCCGAACAGGCTGAAAGGACACTCCGCGGGTCCTCTTGGAAGACGTTTCCCGCACTGCCCGGGGGGTTCAGGGGCTCTAATCATTGAGCCAGGTTGCCAAAGAAAACAAGGCTTGGCGCCGGTTGCTTAGCTGCCAAGTCGTCTCTGACGCCTTGCAATAACCTAGGGCTCTGGCGCACCAGGATCCTCTGTCCCTGAGCTCTGCAAGTCACATTTTCTCAGAGAGAAACTCTGAAGGAAGGACCATCCCCAGGGCGAATGGAGCCCACAGGTGACCAGGGGTCCTGGCACCACTGAGAGACCTGGCGGATTCTCGCGGCCTCCGAAGTTCCCAATGCCACTCAAGTCTGTCTGCAGAGAGGGGACGGCCGAGCCGGCCTCTTTCGCACAAGCTTTCCGAAGCCTCTTGTCCTGCACTTGCAGCCCGGAAGAGGCAGGCTGTCTCCACCTCCCAGGCGCTGCAGAACACGGCAGAACACGGCTGCCCGCAACAAGCCATCTCCAAAACCTAAGAACCCTTCACAGGCTGGTCCTAGGCAACAGAAAGGAGCACCTGGCTTTAGAGCAGGAGGGAGTCTGGGGTCCACCTCTGCCATGAGGCAGCGGAGCTCCCGCTTGCCGACTTCAACACCCTGCCAACATTGCGCGGCGTGTCGTCCCTTTCCGCAGCTGCTCTCGCCACACTCTTCATGGCTGGCACGCTCGGTGAGGTCACCGTCTTCCCGACAGCAAAAGAGACATACCTCCACCTGACACGGAGCAGTAGTGGCTGCATACTGCCGTGGCTCAGGCTGGCCCCAGAGAAGAGGCAGAGCTGCCCAGACGCGCATTGGCCAGGATGCCCAACAGGTGCACACTCTCTCCACATCGCGACTCCCAGCCACCCTTGGGCTCCGGCATGCCCGAGTGCAGTGCGAAGCCTTCAAAGTCTTTATCTGGGCTCTGGAGACAGTCACTTCCCTCTGCTCAGCAGCTTCTATACTTCTTCGGACGGACAGTCGCCCAGCCGTGTCCCACTCTCTCAGACCCTCCCCGGACTGCAGCACGCCAGTCTTGCCGGCTTCTTCTCGATTGCTCGATGGCTGTGATTTTCACACCTTCCTCAGGCATCGCAACTGAAATTATACAACAAAAAAACAAAACAACAACCGTACTAGAACTCCTGGAATGTAACAGGTAGTTGTCTTCACGACTTGTTTATACAAAGCTCGGATTCAAGGTCCGATATTCAAGGGAGGGTGAGGAAAACACTGTGGGTACTCTCGAAAACATCCTCCCTCCAAAGAGGAGTCACATTAACAGAAACCCTTCCCGACGCATATTCCCAGAGGGTACACACACACACACACACACACACACATCTGTAAAGCCACAGGAAAAGCTGACCATTTTGTTTCTTTCAATACACTTTCTCATTACCCTCTGATCAGAGATACAGCAACTTTATCCTCTGGCAAATGTAGACCTTCACTCTGGAGCAGAGGAGGTGTTCTCAACGCACGTGGTCTCCGATCAGCAAGAGGCAGCCACCTCGGAGTCGAGCGCAATCTCACCCAACATGCGCAGGCTACCTCCTCAGAAACTCTCACACGATCCTGGGGCACCCATGCTGCACTTCCACTTGCACACCACGGCTTACCCTGAGCACCAAGGTTTCAGGAAAGTACTGCCCTCACGCCTCGTGTATAATACTATCAGGAAACAGGAAACCTTGGGACATGTTCGAAATAGCACGGGAACACACCATTTAACTCCAGGAGAACCGAGTCATACAAGGCAATATGACAGGGGGAGCCCAAGGGGGTTTCTGAACGGTTGGGGATGACGTGCGGGAAACCAGCGGATCTGGCTCGAGAACATCGTCCCACCATCTTGAGCAGAGGGCATGAGCCAAACCTTGACTTCCCCAGATTCTCAGAAAGCCACCTCACGGAGAAGTAACCTGCCTGCATCCTCAGTCTGTCTCAATGCACCGTGGACTGGACGATCGAGGAACCATCTGAGGAGCCTTCCCATCTCACCCATGGTGCTTGGTGAGGCGGGCGATCCACAGGAGAGTCAGGTTACCACGGACATGTCACACCTTGTCGTCAACACGTACGGGCGAATGAAATTGCTCCCCGAATTCCACTGCTCTCGCCTAGAGTGCAACTGCTATTCCCTTCTCTTCAATGTTTGAAAATGGGTGAGATGGGTCCGACTGGGGTCACTAGACAGCAGACTCTCGGATCCTGACACTCTAGTTCCCCAAAGGGTCACTGGCAAATCCACGTGTACAGAGGTGAAATCGGGTAGGCGTGGTCTATATCGAACGTGCACAAGATATCGCTGCCGTGTAGGGGGATACCGTGAAGAGCAAGCCCAGTGCGGGACGCTCAACGAGCACGCACCCAGGCCGAAGTGCTCCTCAAAGGTGACCCTTGCGGGGACGGGAATCCAGCCTGCCTCCCTGCTTCTCGCCACGTGCTCCTCCAAGGAGCAGCTCTAGCATCACCTCTGCCCGAGGGAACACACACAGCCAAGCCCCACCTGGGACACACAGCCTCTCCGACTCACGGAGGACAGCCGGGGGTCCCAGAGTCCTCTGTCTGCCCCCACAAAGCACGCTCTCGGGGCAAAAGCAGCCACACTCCACGCCAGGGAACACTTACTGGGGTGTGAGGAAATCCAGAGGGTCTTTCACACTGGTGTGTCTTCTCAGACCCTCGAGCAGCCGACAGCACTCTCTCAAAGCACTCGGTGAGCCTCGCCTGGGCGGCCAGACACGGCCGAGCCCGGGGCCTCCTTCAGCTGCCTCCGGGGTGGCCGCCTCTGCTTTCTGCTTTCTCAGAGAAAAGCTTCCTGAAGGACCCTTGCGACTAGACGGGAAAGAATCCTCCAGCAATGCGGGAGACACAGGTTGCATCCCTGGGTTGGGAAAGATCCCCTGGAGAAAGAAATGGCAACCCACTCCACGACTGCTGCCAGCAAAGTCCCACGGACACAGGAGCCGGGATGCAGAGAGTCGGACACGACCGAGAAACTGAAAAACAGCTGGCTCGCAAGTGCCACGCACGAGGCCAGCATTGCAAAGAAGCCTTCGGACTAGTCATCCTTCTCCAAGAGCGACGTGTCCGCACAGGCTGAAAGGACACTCCCCGGGTCCTCTTGGAAGACGTTTCCCGCACTGCCCGGGGGGTTCAGGGGCTCTAATCATTGAGCCAGGTTGCCAAAGAAAACAAGGCTTGGCGCCGGTTGCTTAGCTGCCAAGTCGTCTCTGACGCCTTGCAATAACCTAGGGCTCTGGCGCACCAGGATCCTCTGTCCCTGAGCTCTGCAAGTCACATTTTCTCAGAGAGAAACTCTGAAGGAAGGACCATCCCCAGGGCGAATGGAGCCCACAGGTGACCAGGGGTCCTGGCACCAGTGAGAGACCTGGCGGAGTCTCGCGGCCTCCGAAGTTCCCAAGGCCACTCAAGTCTGTCTGCAGAGAGGGGACGGCCGAGCCGGCCTCTTTCGCACAAGCTTTCCGAAGCCTCTTGTCCTGCACTTGCAGCCCGGAAGAGGCAGGCTGTCTCCACCTCCCAGCCGCTGCAGAACACGGCAGAACACGGCTGCCCGCAACAAGCCATCTCCAAAACCTAAGAACCCTTCACAGGCTGGTCTTAGGCAACAGAAAGGAGCACCTGGCTTTAGAGCAGGAGGGAGTCTGGGGTCCACCTCTGCCATGAGGCAGCGGAGCTCCCGCTTGCCGACTTCAAGACCCTGCCAACATTGCGCAGCGTGTCGTCCCTTTCCGCAGCTGCTCTCGCCACACTCTTCATGGCTGGCATGCTCGGTGAGGTCACCGTCTTCCCGACAGCAAAAGAGACATACCTCCACCTGACACGGAGCAGTAGTGGCTGCATACTGCCGTGGCTCAGGCTGGCCCCAGAGAAGAGGCAGAGCTGCCCAGACGCGCATTGGCCAGGATGCCCAACAGGTGCACACTCTCTCCACATCGCGACTCCCAGCCACCCTTGGGCTCCGGCATGCCCGAGTGCAGTGCGAAGCCTTCAAAGTCTTTATCTGGGCTCTGGAGACAGTCACTTCCCTCTGCTCAGCAGCTTCTATACTTCTTCGGACGGACAGTCGCCCAGCCGTGTCCCACTCTGTCAGACCCTCCCCGGACTGCAGCACGCCAGTCTTGCCGGCTTCTTCTCGATTGCTCGATGGCTGTGATTTTCACACCTTCCTCAGGCATCGCAACTGAAATTATACAACAAAAAAACAAAACAACAACCGTACTAGAACTCCTGGAATGTAACAGGTAGTTGTCTTCACGACTTGTTTATACAAAGCTCGGATTCAAGGTCCGATATTCAACGGAGGGTGAGGAAAACACTGTGGGTACTCTCGAAAATATCCTCCCTCCAAAGAGGAGTCACATTAACAGAAAACCTTCCCAACGCATATTCCCAGAGGGTACACACACACACACACACACACACATCTGTAAAGCCACAGGAAAAGCTGACCATTTTGTTTCTTTCAATACACTTTCTCATTACCCTCTGATCATAGAAACAGCAACTTTATCCTCTGGAAAATGTAGACCTTCACTCTGGAGCAGAGGAGGTGTTCTCAACGCACGTGGTCTCCGATCAGCAAGAGGCAGCCACCTCGGAGTCGAGCGCAATCTCACCCAACATGCGCAGGCTACCTCCTCAGAAACTCTCACACGATCCTGGGGCACCCATGCTGCACTTCCACTTGCACACCACGGCTTACCCTGAGCACCAAGGTTTCAGGAAAGTACTGCCCTCACGCCTCGTGTATAATACTATCAGGAAACAGGAAACCTTGGGACATGTTCGAAATAGCACGGGAACACACCATTTAACTCCAGGAGAACCGAGTCATACAAGGCAATATGACAGGGGGAGCCCAAGGGGGTTTCTGAACGGTTGGGGATGACGTGCGGGAAACCAGCGGATCTGGCTCGAGAACATCGTCCCACCATCTTGAGCAGAGGGCATGAGCCAAACCTTGACTTCCCCAGATTCTCAGAAAGCCACCTCATGGAGAAGTAACCTGCCTGTGTCCTTAGTCTGTCTCAATGCCCCGTGGACTGGACGATCGAAGAACCATCTGAGGAGCCTTCCCATCTCACCCATGGTGCTTGGTGAGGCGGGCGATCCACAGGAGAGTCAGGTTACCACGGACATGTCACACCTTGTCGTCAACACGTACGGGCGAATGAAATTGCTGCCCAAATTCCACTGCTCTCGCCTAGAGTGCAACTGCTATTCCCTTCTCTTCAATGTTTGAAAATGGGTGAGATGGGTCCGACTGGGGTCACTAGACAGCAGACTCTCGGATCCTGACTCTCTAGTTCCCCAAAGGGTCACTGGCAAATCCACGTGTACAGAGGTGAAATCGGATAGGCATGGTCTACATCGAACGTGCACAAGATATCGCTGCCGTGTAAGGGGATACCGTGAAGAGCAAGCCCAGTGCGGGACGCTCAACGAGCACGCACCCAGGCCGAAGTGCTCCTCAAAGGTGACCCTTGCGGGGACGGGAATCCAGCCTGCCTCCCTGCTTCTCGCCACGTGCTCCTCCAAGGAGCAGCTCTAGCATCACCTCTGCCCGAGGGAACACACACAGCCAAGCCCCACCTGGGACACACAGCCTCTCCGACTCACGGAGGACAGCCCGGGGTCCCAGAGTCCTCTGTCTGCCCCCACAAAGCACGCTCTCGGGGCAAAAGCAGCCACACTCCACGCCAGGGAACACTTACTGGGGTGTGAGGAAATCCAGAGGGTCTTTCACACTGGTGTGTCTTCTCAGACCCTCGAGCAGCCGACAGCACTCTCTCAAAGCATTCGGTGAGCCTCGCCTGGGCGGCCAGACACGGCCGAGCCCGGGGCCTCCTTCAGCTGCCTCCGGGGTGGCCGCCTCTGCTTTCTGCTTTCTCAGGGAAAAGCTTCCTGAAGGACCCTTGCGACTAGACGGGAAAGAATCCTCCAGCAATGCGGGAGACACAGGTTGCATCCCCGGGTTGGGAAAGTTCCCCTGGAGAAAGAAATGGCAACCCACTCCACGACTGCTGCCAGCAAAGTCCCACGGACACAGGAGCCGGGATGCAGAGAGTCGGACACGACCGAGAAACTGAAAAACAGCTGGCTCGCAAGTGCCACGCACGAGGCCAGCATTGCAAAGAAGCCTTCGGACTAGTCATCCTTCTCCAAGAGCGACGTGTCCGCACAGGCTGAAAGGACACTCCCCGGGTCCTCTTGGAAGACGTTTCCCGCACTGCCCGGGGGGTTCAGGGGCTCTAATCATTGAGCCAGGTTGCCAAAGAAAACAAGGCTTGGCGCCGGTTGCTTAGCTGCCAAGTCGTCTCTGACGCCTTGCAATAACCTAGGGCTCTGGCGCACCAGGATCCTCTGTCCCTGAGCTCTGCAAGTCACATTTTCTCAGAGAGAAACTCTGAAGGAAGGACCATCCCCAGGGCGAATGGAGCCCACAGGTGACCAGGGGTCCTGGCACCACTGAGAGACCTGGCGGAGTCTCGCGGCCTCCGAAGTTCCCAAGGCCACTCAAGTCTGTCTGCAGAGAGGGGACGGCCGAGCCGGCCTCTTTCGCACAAGCTTTCCGAAGCCTCTTGTCCTGCACTTGCAGCCCGGAAGAGGCAGGCTGTCTCCACCTCCCAGGCGCTGCAGAACACGGCAGAACACGGCTGCCCGCAACAAGCCATCTCCAAAACCTAAGAACCCTTCACAGGCTGGTCCTAGGCAACAGAAAGGAGCACCTGGCTTTAGAGCAGGAGGGAGTCTGGGGTCCACCTCTGCCATGAGGCAGCGGAGCTCCCGCTTGCCGACTTCAACACCCTGCCAACATTGCGCGGCGTGTCGTCGCTTTCCGCAGCTGCTCTCGCCACACTCTTCATGGCTGGCACGCTCGGTGAGGTCACCGTCTTCCCGACAGCAAAAGAGACATACCTCCACCTGACACGGAGCAGTAGTGGCTGCATACTGCCGTGGCTCAGGCTGGCCCCAGAGAAGAGGCAGAGCTGCCCAGACGCGCATTGGCCAGGATGCCCAACAGGTGCACACTCTCTCCACATCGCGACTCCCAGCCACCCTTGGGCTCCGGCATGCCCGAGTGCAGTGCGAAGCCTTCAAAGTCTTTATCTGGGCTCTGGAGACAGTCACTTCCCTCTGCTCAGCAGCTTCTATACTTCTTCGGACGGACAGTCGCCCAGCCGTGTTCCACTCTGTTAGACCCTCCCTGGACTGCAGCACGCCAGTCTTGCCGGCTTCTTCTCGATTGCTCAATGGCTGTGATTTTCACACCTTCCTCAGGCATCGCAACTGAAATTATACAACAAAAAAACAAAACAACAACCGTACTAGAACTCCTGGAATGTAACAGGTAGTTGTCTTCACGACTTGTTTATACAAAGCTCGGATTCAAGGTCCGATATTCAACGGAGGGTGAGGAAAACACTGTGGGTACTCTCGAAAACATCCTCCCTCCAAAGAGGAGTCACATTAACAGAAACCCTTCCCAACGCATATTCCCAGAGGGTACACACACACACACACACACACACACACACACACACACACACATCTGTAAAGCCACAGGAAAAGCTGACCATTTTGTTTCTTTCAATACACTTTCTCATTACCCTCTGATCAGAGAAACAGCAACTTTATCCTCTGGCAAATGTAGACCTTCACTCTGGAGCAGAGGAGGTGTTCTCAACGCACGTGGTCTCCGATCAGCAAGAGGCAGCCACCTCGGAGTCGAGCGCAATCTCACCCAACATGCGCAGGCTACCTCCTCAGAAACTCTCACTGGATCCTGGGGCACCCATGCTGCACTTCCACTTGCACACCACGGCTTACCCTGAGCACCAAGGTTTCAGGAAAGTACTGCCCTCACGCCTCGTGTATAATACTATCAGGAAACAGGAAACCTTGGGACATGTTCGAAATAGCACGGGAACACACCATTTAACTCCAGGAGAACCGAGTCATACAAGGCAATATGACAGGGGGAGCCCAAGGGGGTTTCTGAACGGTTGGGGATGACGTGCGGGAAACCAGCGGATCTGGCTCGAGAACATCGTCCCACCATCTTGAGCAGAGGGCATGAGCCAAACCTTGACTTCCCCAGATTCTCAGAAAGCCACCTCACGGAGAAGTAACCTGCCTGCGTCCTCAGTCTGTCTCAATGCACCGTGGACTGGACGATCGAGGAACCATCTGAGGAGCCTTCCCATCTCACCCATGGTGCTTGGTGAGGCGGGCGATCCACAGGAGAGTCAGGTTACCACGGACATGTCACACCTTGTCGTCAACACGTACGGGCGAATGAAATTGCTCCCCAAATTCCACTGCTCTCGCCTAGAGTGCAACTGCTATTCCCTTCTCTTCAATGTTTGAAAATGGGTGAGATGGGTCCGACTGGGGTCACTAGACAGCAGACTCTCGGATCCTGACTCTCTAGTTCCCCAAAGGGTCACTGGCAAATCCACGTGTACAGAGGTGAAATCGGGTAGGCGTGGTCTACATCGAACGTGCACAAGATATCGCTGCCGTGTAGGGGGATACCGTGAAGAGCAAGCCCAGTGCGGGACGCTCAACGAGCACGCACCCAGGCCGAAGTGCTCCTCAAAGGTGACCCTTGCGGGGACGGGAATCCAGCCTGCCTCCCTGCTTCTCGCCACGTGCTCCTCCAAGGAGCAGCTCTAGCATCACCTCTGCCCGAGGGAACACACACAGCCAAGCCCCACCTGGGACACACAGCCTCTCCGACTCACGGAGGACAGCCGGGGGTCCCAGAGTCCTCTGTCTGCCCCCACAAAGCACGCTCTCGGGGCAAAAGCAGCCACACTCCACGCCAGGGAACACTTACTGGGGTGTGAGGAAATCCAGAGGGTCTTTCACACTGGTGTGTCTTCTCAGACCCTCGAGCAGCCGACAGCACTCTCTCAAAGCACTCGGTGAGCCTCGCCTGGGCGGCCAGACACGGCCGAGCCCGGGGCCTCCTTCAGCTGCCTCCGGGGTGGCCGCCTCTGCTTTCTGCTTTCTCAGAGAAAAGCTTCCTGAAGGACCCTTGCGACTAGACGGGAAAGAATCCTCCAGCAATGCGGGAGACACAGGTTGCATCCCTGGGTTGGGAAAGATCCCCTGGAGAAAGAAATGGCAACCCACTCCACGACTGCTGCCAGCAAAGTCCCACGGACACAGGAGCCGGGATGCAGAGAGTCGGACACGACCGAGAAACTGAAAAACAGCTGGCTCGCAAGTGCCACGCACTTCTCCCTAAGCACCTTTTCCCTTTCCTGATTTTAATCTCTATGCTTTGCCATAATAAACCATATTTGTGAGTTGAATAGCTTTTCTGGTTTCTGGGAATTCTTCTAAGAAATCATCTATCTTGAAGGTGGTCTTAGAGATATCCAGTACAGGAAGGAATAAATGATGTCCAAATGTGAACACACCTTACTTAATTCAAATAAGAGGGAACTTCCTAATTGTGTGTGAAGTAGTCTTCACTTAACTCTCCAGACAGAATCCACAACTAAATCTGCCATGGTACACTTGAGCACATGCTCCTGTTTCAACATGTCATAGCATTCCAGAAGAATGAGAGGGTAACAGGTAGGAAGGCCAGAGGTCCCCTTCAATAACACAATAATTTCTACAGATCAGGGCAGTGGAAAAGAATTAAGCTTCCAGAAGAAAGCAAGGCAGCAGATTTAGAAGAGATTTTTCTACCATTTTAATAGAGTTAAAGTTGCAAATTTTTAAAAACTGAGTTTTATATCAAGGAAGCCAATGTCAATCAATCCATGGGGCAGCTGAAAATGACACTCTTTGATATGCTTGGCTTATGCAACTCTAGGGGAGCTAGAGATTGGACTTAATCTTCTTAAAGCAAAACTGGAATGTCTTTTTTTTTTTTAATGCCATGTCAAAACCAACCAAAATTCCATGTACATTATCACTTATTTTGCTCTCCTGTCACTCAGGACCTTTACATGACTCCTCAAACTTGTAGGCTCTAGTGAAGTCAATATTACTTCATTCTATCATTCAAAAGAACCTCAAACGCATATGTAGAAGAAAGCACATCTTCAACAGCCTTCAGTCTTTTCTGTATTGATAAATTCCGGTTTGTTCTTCATAATAAAGAAAAATTCAGTGGGTATTTTTTCAGACCCTTTGGATAGAACAGGGCATACAGGCTAAGTATCCAATCTCTGGACTCACATCACCTGGGTTCTAATCCCATATGCACCATTTACTAACAGTCTTGAGTATGTTTCTTACTTTCTCTCAGCCTCATTTTCCTCATCTGTAAATGAAGATAGTACTATTCATTTCATGGTATTACTGAAAACGAATGAATCAATGCAGGTAAAGTACTTAGTACCAGGCAAACAATACTCATTCAATAAATGTTAAACATTATTATCATTAACTAATCCTCATCTAAATCTCAGTAGCACTTTTAATCTCTGTAGCTCCCTTAGTTACTGTGATGGTCCCTCTTCTGAAGGTTTTTACACTTTTTGGATGCCTTTCCTTAATCTTGTTATCTTGTTTCTAAGATCAACCTCCCTTATCAGGCCAGGAAGTGATTAAATACACCATGCCTTAATCCTAGGACACCCATTTCTCCTCTTTTCACAGTCTTCTTGAGCACTCAGGTTTAAATCTATGTTTTCAACTGGCAATTTGTATACTAATAACTCCCAAAATACATTTCCCCTTCACAGACTTACACATCTCAACATACAATGGCACTCTTGCCATCTCTACCTAGTTGGACAAATGGTATTTCAAAACCATATAAGGCCAAACTGAGATTTGTATCTCTCAGCCCTGTTTTTTCTTATACACTCCACGATCTCTGTAAATGGCAGCAGTTAGGGACTGAATGTGGTATCCTCCCCAAACTCATATGCTGAAATCCTACCTTAACAGAGGTGGGGCCTTTGGCAGATAACTGGATCATGAACAGGATTAGTGCCCTTATAATAGAGACCCCAGAGAGCTCTTTTGTCCTTTTTCTGCCATATGAGGATACAAGAAGACAGCAGCAGTTTGCAATCTAGATGAGGATCCTCATCAGAACGTGATCATGTCAGCACTTTGATCTTAGACTTTCAGGCTCCAGAACTGTGAGAACTAAATTTCTATTTTTTATAAGCCACCCAGTTTAGCAGCCTTAGCTGACTAAGACATCAGCCACTAAGCCATTCTGTTATACTAGCCAAAATCGAGGAAGTCAGTTTAACTCGTTATTTTTTTAACCTCTTGTATCTAATCCATTATCCAGCCCTGTATTGCTCCCACATATTACCATCTCAACTAAAAAGACACCAAAGGTGAAGTATACCATAGTAAGTGCAACTTCACAGATGCAAAACTGCTAACCATTGAAATGGAAAATCGCATCACTTCCTAAGAATTACAAAGCCTGATCACTCTCAGTTTCCAAAATTTCTATGCTACAGGTTTTTATACAGGTTTAATGTTATTTCCTAAATAAAATGCATAATTAAGATGTTACAGACTTTCGGCTTTTAATAAAAATTATCCACTAACTATTGCAATATAACAAGATTACGCGTCACTAAGAACTGATTTGGTTCCCACTAATGGACTTCCAGTTACAACTAGATTTTGCTACTTCTTTAGTCACTTTTTAGTGCACGAGCACTTGTGTGGCAAATCACTGAGTTTACTTAGTTTGCGTTTTTAGTATTTATCTAAATTAGTATCAACTGCATGACTCAATTAATTCAATAAATAATGCATATGATAAATAAAATGAAGCTCTTTATGAGTATGGCTTTGTTTAAAAATGAAATAAAACTAATAGTCTCATATGAAACACTAAATTAGTCTGTAGTGCAATTCCAATTCCTTAATCTGAGATTAGCAGAGATATCCTGAAGGTGTACTGACTTGTAACTATACTGAGAAAAATGTTATATCTGAAGCAAATTTAACACAAATTTATGTTCAAATGACATGTTGTTTTATAATTATTGTAATGCACTAGAAAGCTTTAATATTTCACATTGCAGTTTTTTCTAGTAATCTAGAAGGCATTAATTATATATTTCAGTTAACTTCTTACAAAAAATATTAAAACCTTTCTTTAAATAAAGGAAAACAAGAAAAAATATTAATTTGACATCAAATATTACAGCACAAAAGTAGAAATAGCTTGGTGGATGAACTTTCTTGATCAGTCATTAAGTAAGACAGCACTATCTAAATCTTCCTGAGCCCAGTGATCTAAGATTTTAGAATCTTAGATTCCCACTGGTACTAGAAATACCCAGCCTAGGGACTTTCCTGGTGCTCCAGTGGTTAACAGTCCATGCTTCTAATGCTTGACATGTGGGTTCAATCCCTGGTCAAGTAACTAAGATCCCACATGCCACACGGCAAAAAAAAAAAAATCCAAAAACCCCCAGCAAACCAGCCTTAGTGCTTATCTAGATAATCTATTTTGTAAACTTTGTAAAGCATAGCATTGCTCATAACAATGTCTTTAAAAAAATACTCTGTGAATCACAAATTACCAACAAAATAAAATCACAATGCAGTAACCAGCATTCAAGATATTATGCCATCTGGCTTCAAATTGTCTTTTCAAAATTATCTCCCATTGTTTTTTCTCACACACTTATGTTCCAATCAAAATAAATTACCTAGTTTTCCCTGAATATGTACTGTCTCTGCACCTCAGTGGCTTTACCTCAACTCTTCCAGTGAAGCCATCTCATCAATCCCAAACTAAACCATCTGTCAAGGTGTAGCTCAGATGCCAAGTCAACCATCAAGTCATACCAGATTGCTGTATATGACAGTAATTTCTCCTTTTCTAAAGTTCCATCACACCCAGGGACATATTCACCACATTCTGGCATGTATTAAAGTACTTATGCAGGTATCTTACAATGTATTCTTTAAGCAGAACCCTCTCTTGATTTATCATTTTTCTTTTCTTTCCTATTAATATTGCCTTACTGAATATTTATTGAGTGAATAATTGTCTCACTAAAAGATAGAAAAGGTGACATTCGTGTGAACACACGAAGCAAACTATCACTCACTGATTTCTTTTCATTTTAATTAGTGTGTTACTTGCCTGAATATAAAAATATGACACTTACACAGCCAGAAATTTGTATGCACCAGTCTCAGAATGGTTAAACTGTTATGAGCTACAGTTTAATTGTCAAAAATAAGATCACAGTTTAATTCTTTATTCTTATTCTTAAAAAAAAAGAAAAAAACACTTAAAGGAGCACATGATAATGATCTAAGTAACAAAAGTATTCAATATTATACTTAGAATGTTATATTTTAGTCATTCATGTTTTTGAGGGAAAAAACCTGTATTGTTTAAGTTGTACATTTTTATCCCCAATGGAAAAGGGCCCAGTACCAAGCAAGGAATAGAATTTTTAAGTAGTGATTCACTCTTCCTTTCCTACTCCTGCTCCCCAATTTGCTCTACTCATATTTCTTTTGAAAAGTATGCAATTTAGTCCCAGAAAGGTTACTTTTTCATTAACTCAAATAATCCAAAATGACTGGGGAAGAATAAAGAGCAAAGCAAACGTAACAGAACTTTGGAAACTGAGTCTGCAAGGGACTTTGGCTAACAGATATTCAAATTACTATCTAATACATATAAAAGTATGAAAATGACAGGTAAATAGATTAATGAAACGAATTAGCCCAGAACTAAACTCTAGAATATATAAAGTTTTAAGATACACATGTAAAACTTCCAGTTTAGTTGGTTAAAAAATTTTTTTTTGTTCAGTCATTAAGTCATGTCCGACTCTTTGCGACTCCATGGACTGAAGCATGTCCTCAAAAATATTAATTATTAAATAGCGCTATAGTGCTAGGACAAAGAACTGACTACCAGGAAAAAAAAAGACAAGTACCCACTCTAAACATAAGATAACAAAACATAACTCTGAGTAACTTAAAAGATAAATATAAAAATATAAACATGGCAGTTTATCATATTTTATGTATCTGAGCAACAGGTCAGAGGAGAAAATGATAATCACCTGAATGTACCAAAATAAATTTTCTATCCCTAAAACTCTAAATTTGTTTTAAGTATAAGAGACTTTCATTGGACAAATAACAAAGATAGAAACAGTGACTTGATGTATGATGCAAAGAAAGCATGATAACATCTACTGAAGGATAACTTTAAAATATGTACTTCAGTTCTTATTTAATAAAAAAAAAAAGTTAAACACAGAGGGAAGTAAAATATTTTCCTATCATGAAATAGTTATGACTACATAAGACTTGAGAGCAGAACAGAAAAATATTGTTAGAAACATTTAAAGAAGGGGAAATGTGAAAGGCTGTCTTCTCTCTTGTAGGAAGGAGACCTTGAATTGATCATAGTATTTTGGCTGATGATGTAACAACAAATTGTTTTGGAGGACTGCATATATTTGTATTTTTTTCAGGATTATGAGGAAATAATCATTATTTTCACTTTGCCAATAAAGTTAGCCTGGGTGTGCAGAAATTTCATTATTTACATAAGGACTCATTAAGCCTCAATCCAAGGTTTGGACCCTTGTACTGTGACTGCAGGTATCATTACCACTACCCCAATCACTCTGGATGGTTTATCTGATTTCACAGAAAAATAAACTATAACAAGCTTATAAAATAGAAAATGAAACTACAAATAAGATTATAAAATGCTGTACCAGTGTTCATAATTGGTCTTTTAGTGCATTCAAAACAAGTAGAAAAGATTCAGTTCCCAGTAGGCATCTCTACCAGAAATGAGCTGAACCAAATCAGATGAACCATATGTCATAGTAGTGATGTGGTCTGCTTTTCTTTTATAGACTCTGTTGTTTCAGTTTTGTGTATGTGTGTGTGTGCGTGTGTATGAGTGTATGTGTGCTGAAAAAGTGATCATAAATTTGAACAAATTATGTAAGGAGTCAATGACTCGACAGATTTAATTCTGTCATCTAAAAGATTGTACTATACAGAAAAATTACATTAAATTCTACACAAGATAAGCATACTTCATCAATTTTTAGAACAAAAACAATATTTTGGCAATGAACTATTCAAGACAGTCTGTGCAGCAAATGGTAAACTGAGGAGACACAAGGTTGTAGTCTTTGCTTAGCAACAATCTAGGATGAATGTCCAGGAAAAAAACTGCTAACAAGTCCAGACAGGTAAAATTTAAAGAGGATAAAATATATTATTGTTGAAGCTTCTGAAGGAAATAATACTTTGTTTCTGAGCTCAGATACTATATAATGGCATTCTATAGATGGATACTATATAATGGTATTTTTTTCCCTTGATCTGGCAACCCACTCCAGTATTCTTGCCTGGGAAATTCTATGGACAGAGAAGCCTGTCAGGCTATAGTCTATGGGGTCACAACTTAGCAACTAAACTACCACAACACGTAAAAGAATGAAATTAGAACATTTTCTAACACCATATACAAAAATAAACTCAAAATGGATTAAAGGCCTAAATATAAGATCAAATACTATAAAACTCCTAGAGGAAAACACAGGCAGAACACTCTCTGAGATAAATCACAGTGATACATATATAT
The DNA here is from genome assembly GCF_033118175.1 of Dama dama. Taxonomy (NCBI): domain Eukaryota; kingdom Metazoa; phylum Chordata; class Mammalia; order Artiodactyla; family Cervidae; genus Dama; species Dama dama. Next base: position 126,705,628 of record NC_083714.1, on the reverse strand, counting down.
ATATTTTTTTTTTTGACCCATCTCCTAAAGGAGATAAAAGCAAAAATAAACAAATGGGACCTAATTAAACTGAAAAGCTTTTGCACAGCAAAGGAAACCATTGACAAAATGAAAAGACAACCAACTAAATTAGAGAAAATATTTGCAAATAGTATGACTGACAAGGTTTTAATATCCAACATATATAAACAGCTCATATAACTCAACATCAAAAAAAAGTCTAATTAACAAGCGGGCAGAAGACCTAAACAGACATTCTTCCAAAGAGGACACAGAGATGGCCAACAGTTACATAAAAAGTTGCTTAACACTACTTATCATGAGAGAAATGCATATCAAAACCACAATGAGATTAACACCTCACACCTGTCAGAATGACTACAAAAGGCAACAAACAACAAATGTTTGCAAAAAGGAAACCCCTGTACACTGTTAGGGGGATATAAATTGGTGCATCAACTGTGAAAAACAGTATGGAGGTTCCTCAGAAAGTTAAAAATAGAGCTACCATATGATCCAGAAACTCCAGTCCTGGGTATATATCCAAAGAAAATTAAAACAGTAATTTGAAAAGACACATACATTCCAACATTCAGAGCAGCATTATTTACAATAGCCAAGATACAGAAACAACCTAAGTGTCCATCACGAGAAGAATGGATAAAGAAGAATAGAAGATGTGTCATGCATGTATGAAAGTGAAAAAGTGAAAGTGAAGTCACTGAGTCATGTCCAACTCTTTGCGACCCCATGGACTGTAGCCCTCCAGGCTCCTCTGTCCATGGGATTTTCCAGGCAAGAATACTGGACTGGGTTGCCATTTCCTTCTCTAGGAGATCTTCCCGACCCAGGGATTGAACCCGGGTCTTCTGCGTAGTAGGCAGACGTTTTACCATCTGAGCCACCAGGAAAGTCCTGTGTATATGGGTGTGTGTGATATGCCAGATAAAGCATACCCTTTAACTCAGTAATTCTGGTAATGTATCTGAAGAATATATTATATATATATATATATATATATAAAACTCAGCTATAAAAATATGAAATTTTACCATTTGCAATAACATGGATGAACCTGGAGGGTGTCATGCTTAGTGAAATAGGTCTGGTAGGGAAAGACAAATACTGAATGCTATCACTTACATGTGGAATCTAAGAAAATATGGCAAACTAGTAAATATACCAAAAAGAAACAGTCTCATAGATATGGAAACAAACCAGTGGTTATAGGGGGGAGCAAGATAGGGGTAGGAGATTAAGAGGTACAAACTCCTATGCATAAAATAAGTAAGCTACAATGATAACTTTATACAGCACAGGGAATGTAGCTAAGATTTAATAACAATTATAAATGGAATATAATCTATAAAAACTGATTCACTATATGGCACATCTGAAACATAATATAAATCAACTATGTCTCAAGTTAAAAAAAAAAAACTTACCCTTTAACCCAGTAATTCTGGTAATGTATCCTAAGAAAATAAAAACCTTTATGTACATACACAAATAAAACAAAACCTACATGATTTTCCAGATTTGGAAACAAGGGTATTGGTTTGTTGGATCATTTCTAACCAAACTTGAAGTGGAGGTCCTAGCTAGCTTAATCAGACAATAAAAGGAAATAAAATATACACAGATTGGAAAATATTACTTATAATTGTCTTTTTTTTGGAAATGGAATTGCCATATATATATATATATATGAAAGAATATACAAAAAAATAAACAGAATGAGTAAGTGAATTTATCAAGTTTGTGAGATACAAGATCAGTACATGAAAAAATCAATTGCATATCTATTGGCAAATAAACATCTAAAACCAAATTCAAATATTATCATGTACAGTAGCATCAAGAAACATGAAATACCTAGAGAAACATTAGCAAAATATATGCAAAACCTATAAGTGAAAATTACATACTGCTGAGAAAAAAGAAGAAATAAAGAAATGTGATACCCTAATTTTCTTGGGTTGGAAAACTCCAAGTGTTAAGTTATCAGTTCTTTCCAAATTGATCTACAGCTTCACCCTCAATAAAAATGTCAGCAAGTTTTTCATGTAAAAATTTACAGAACTATTTTAAGATTACTGTGGAAATATGAGGAATCTATTTAAAACAACAACGATGAGTTACAGGATCTTTAATACTTGATTTCAGGACTTCCTACAAACCTTCAATTTTCAAGAGAGTAAGTATAATATTGGTATAAGGAGCAAATGGAACCAAATAGAGAGTCTAGAAACATAGTCAATTAATTTTTGACAAGGGTGCCAAGCTAATCTAATGGAGTAAAGAAGAGTTGTTTCAATAAATACTGTAACAACTGAATAATCACATGGAAAACATATTTGGATGTGAATTTCACACTGCTACACAAATGAAACTGAAATAGATCTTAGAACTTAATATAAAAGTACAAACTGTAAAACATACAGAAAAAAAAAAGTCTTTCAATTCTTGCTTGCCACAGAAAAAATTTCTTAAGACACTACACCAAAAATAAACTAATTCATCAAATATATAAACTTTAAATATATGCACAGGGGGTGGGAGGGAGGCTCAAAAGGGAGCGGATATATGTATACATATAGCTGGTTCATGTTGTTGTACAGCAGAAACTAACACAACATTGAAAAGCAATTATGCTCCAATTAAAAAAATAAATAAAAAATATAAACTGAACTTTAAATACATGTACAATTTCATTAAATACATAAAATTTAAGTATACAACTTTAAATATATGCACAATTGTCTTTAGTAAATACTTCATGAATGAATGAGTATCAAATATGAATGAAATGAATATCTGACAAGCACATGAATAAACTTGCAGCATCCTTGGTCCTCAGGGAAATAAAAATAAAATCCATAATCAGATAACAGTTCCCATCTTCTATAATGGCTAAATTGTAAAAGTGTCACAAAACCGAAAGTTAATGAGGATGTGGAAAAACTGCAACTTCTTACACTGATGGTGGGACTCAAAAAGATACAGCAACTTTGAAAACCATGTAGGCAGTTTCTTTAAGACTTAACAATACCACACCATATGATGCAACCTTGCTACTCTTAGGTATCTGCCCAGGAGAACTGGAAGCTTCTGTCCAAAGACTTTCACAAAAAACGCTCATAGCCACTTTATTCATAATAGCCAAAATATAAAAAGAACTGCAATCTCCATCAACTCATAAATAGGTAAACAGTAAGTGGTATAACCAGATAAATTCTGACTCAGTAATGAAAAGAACCTGCTTTCTGATGCATGTTAGCACATGGATGAACCTCAAAAACATTATGCCAAGTGAAGAAACCAAGATAAATCAAACCACATCAATGTGAAATTACCCAAAAAGGCAATTTTATAGAGACAAAAAAACAGGATCACAGACATTTCAAAGTAACCTTTAGTAATATGTCATCATATCTTTAACTTTCATACTATTAATTATAAATGTAGCATGCATTCTATGTAGAACTTCCAAAACAATACAAATGCATACCCCTTTGCAGAAAGAAATCATGACTATCCATCAAACATGTATATTAGCAAATGCAAACACACATACACATTTACATAAATAATACATTTGTATATTTATGCACTTCTCTGAAAATCCACAATTTAACTTTTTTATTGGCAGTGTATATTGGAGATATGTTTTCTGTAACTGTATATAGATTTACCAGATTGATTGTGACAGTTGTATGGCCTCACAACAGGCAGCCTGGGTCCCACATAGAGCATTTACTTTTGCAAATGAATAGAGGAGCATGGCATAACCAGAAACAAATTAAGGCCCTCCTGGCCCCATACCGAACCTGGAGGGAAACTCAGAGGTTCCAGCTTAGTATGCCTTCTGTTGGACAGGTCACCTCCACTCCCTGGGTCTGGGAAACCATCCCCCCCCCCCCCCCCCCCCCGCCCACCGGCCCCCCGCACTGGGAACATCCCATTCCCCTCACCCAGGCTGCTCAACTGAGGTAAATTCTTAAAGCAGAAGGGGAATCTGGCAAGGACAGAATCGAACAAGGTCCCCCCCACCTGGGGGAGACAGGGAGCAGCAACTCCAGAACCCTGCACCCAGACACTCATATGCAAGTTTAAGTAGCTGTACTAGAAATAGTTCTAGAAATGGAATTACTGCACAAGGTAATGCAAACAAAAATTTTGCAGAACAGTGTCAAATTTATTTCCAAAACAAGTGCAACATTTTAAACTCCTTCATAATCTAATATTAGAGTAGAAATATAAAAGTTATCTTATCATTTAATTTATATTAAATATTAAGTATATTTAGTACACTTACTGGGCTTCTATATTTTTTCATATTTATTCTTTTTTTTTTTTAACAATCACTCTTTGTTTAAAACTATTTGTTTAAATAGGCTATCATTTCATTATTATCTGAAATACCAAAATTATTACATATTAAGCATACATATAATACATATTTTTGTTTTACTTTCATTTATGTTCCATTTGTTACTGCATTGATTCTGACTTGAACACTTGTATATAAGTTAATGCATATAAGGTGTTCTGTGAAAACTCAATGTTATATAATTACTGTACATATAAAACATTTTGCCATAGGTAATACAAGTGTCACTTCACTTTCTTTATTAAGAAAGTTCTTACATAATCTTTCATCCAGGTCAACATTAGCATCAGATCACCAATTATAATGGGAAGAGCTTTAATTTTTGGCAACTTTGCTTAGAAATATGCCTAAATTACTTTGGCTATGAATTATTCAAACAAATATTTTAGTAAGGAAAAAAAGCGAATTTAATTTTTTTGGCTTTTGGTATTTTTATGCTAGCTTTCTTCTTTGTTGCTTTAGTTTATTATTGCTACCAGTCAAATTAGCTTACTTATAGAAATTAATAGAAATTATAAATTATATATAGAAATTATTTTGATTAAAAATAGCTAAAAATTTGTCATAATGTTTTACCATATTTTATATTCATCACATACATGTAATGTGAAGTGAACAAATATATTTCCACCAACTGCCAGAGAAATAAGGACATAGTACCACAAAATGAGCAGTAATATAAATGACTAACCTCCAGTTAAAAACCAAAACCGCATTCAGTGGGGGTGATGTCGTCACGGGCTTTGAAATGATGGCTGTCTTCTCAATAGCATTCACGGAGAACTATAGCCAGGGTGAAAGAAGAAATAAAACCCTCGAGGTGGAATTCTACACTCAGCAAGATAATCCTTCCAAACTGTGACCAAAATAAGACACATCCACATAAACGAATCTGAGACAATTTATCTTAACGGTTCGTAATTCACCATGCTACCGGAAGTTCTACTAGCGGAAGGGAAGTGACACGTAATGAGAACAGAGAACCACTCAAATACGAGGAAATAATACTGGGAGGCGGGTCAAGATGGCCTCCCCCATTGATGACAGTTGGTGATGGCAGTTGACTGTGACGTCAGCCTAGGAATTTATGCAGCATCACAAGTGCTGACATCTGTCAGTTAAAAAGTCATGAGGGCTTTCCCAAAAGTTCAGGGCTTTCCCAACCAGAACTAGCTGAGGGACAGTGTGGTTTGGAGGGGTTTTGTGGGGCTGGGGCTCTCTAACCTCACCCAACTCAATGCCGATGCCTCCTCTAAACTAAAACATTTGGCGTCACCTCCACGCATCAGTGCCAATATGCCTCACTAAACGTGAACATTAACAACTGAATAGACACTTTTCTCTGTCAGGAGTTGCAAGTCTGACACGCTGCAAATAAAATGCAAAATATGCATTCCTGAAGAAAATATCTTGTTTCCAAAAGTATGAATTAAAAACAAGGGTTATAGGATAATGGGTTATATCACACCTCTCCAACCTACAATTTGATTAGAGAACAAAGAAATAACTGTGATAGCATACTAACAGTTAAAAATGTATCAGTTTCTAATATATAAGGAAATATTTCAATAAATACAGGGTTTTAACTTTCAAGAAAATTGCAGGCAACATGATGCAAACAGAGGTAAGGACCTATTGAGCCTACTAAGCTATAAGGAGCAAAAGACACAGTCTGGGAGTACCACAGCAAGAAGACCAAAGTGCATATCCACATCAAGCCAGGAAAAATGACACTAGGTAAAGTAACATCCTATAAAGAATCACATAACTTCAGCTTGCTGTGTTCAATTGTGCTACTATACTTTGCTCCTGTTACTTTTGTGTGGAATTAGTTACTTTCAGAATGTGTGGGAGTGTGTTTAAAATGCCTCAGATAAAAATGCAATTAAAAACTTAATTTTCATAATAAAAATGTTTAAAAAACACAAAAGTAGGCATAAGAGCAGGAACAGAGAAATAAAGAGAGTGGAAAACAGAAAATGAAAGGCAAGATGGTCAACTTTAAAACAAACTATATAACAACTAAACTTCAAAAGACTTAAGCATTCCAATTAAAAGTAGAGACTACTTTCTGAAGAACCGGCAAGATGGCGGAAGTGGAACAGAAGCAGCAGCGGCCCTTCCGCAAGTTCACCTACCGCGGCGCAGACCTCGACCAGCTGCTGGACATGTCCTATGAGAAGCTGATGCAGCTATACAGTGTACGCCAGTGACAGCGGCTGAACCGCAGCAGGCAGAGGAAGCAGCACTCGCTGCTGAAGCGGCTGCGCAAGGCCAAGAAAGATGCGCCACCTATGGAGAAGCCCGAGGTGGTGAAGATGCACCTGCGCAACATGATCATTCTGCCCGAGATGGTGGGCAGCATGGTGGGCGTCTACAATGGCAAGACCTTCAACCAGGTGGAAATCAAGCCTGAGATGATCGGCCACTACCTAGGAGAGCTCTCCATCACCTACAAGCGGGTGAAGCACAGCCAGCCCGGTATCGCGCCCACCCTTTCCTCCCGCTTCATTCCCCTCAGGTAACCTGCTGGCCAATAAAAGCAGAGATTTCTCTAAAAAAAAAACAAGGTAGAGACTATCAGATGAGATAAAAACAACAACAACTAAATCCCGTTATATGACACAACTTATAAAGATACAGTAAGGTATAAAATAACATTGTGAAAAAAAAATACCAAACTAAACTAAGCATAAAAAAACTGGAATGGGTATATTAATATTAGACAAAATAAAATTTAAGAAAATGAGTATTAAGATAAAAAGGGATATGTCATTATAATTAAAGGATCCATTTAGTAGGCATACAATAAACTTAAATATTTAGATGCCTAAAAATAAAACTTCAAATACATAAAACAAAACTTGTCTGTGTAAATTTCTGGTTCTCTGCTAAATTCTTAATTTTGAATTTTATTCTTTGTATATATTAGGCATTTTAAACTGCATATATCTGATAGGTATTACATGAATTGCCCCCACCTCTTGAAGTAAAAGCAGGTATTCCCTGGAAGAAGACAAAATCACGCAGAATCTCTCTAATCACTTCTTTTACCTTGGTCAGTTTAGTTGTATTTTTTTTTTTCTTTTGAAGTATAGCTGACTCAAGAAGTTGTGTTAGTTTCAGGTATATAGCAAAATGATTCAGTTTACATATAAATAAATAAACAAATATATATATCTCCAATACTTTGGCCACCTGATGGAAAGAGTTGACTCATTACAAGACCCTGATCTGAGAAAGACTGAAGGCAGGAGAAGGAGGTGATCAAGGATGAGGTGGTTGGATGGCACCACTGCCTCAATGGACATGAGTGTGAGCAAACTCCAGGAGATGGTAAGGGACATGGAAGCCTGGCGTGCTACAGTCCATGGGATCTCAAAGACTCAGATATGACTTACTTACTGAACAATTATATATGTGTGTGTGTGTGTGTGTGTGTGTGTGTGTGTGTGTGTGTGTGTATGTGTATATATATATGTATATGTGTATATATATGTGTGTATATACATATATATATATGGGTGTATGTATATAGGAAATCAAAACCAAAACTCATCATATATACAAAATATGAAAAACTGATTTGAAAACATTTTGAGAGTAACTAAATTTCTAACTAATTTGTAGCTTAATTCCACTCTGGATATGGAATATACTGTGTGTTAGTTACAGGAATTTTGTCACATTTTGCATAATCAGACTCAGTATCTGATCAAATTGTGTAGATAATTTCATGTGTACTTGAAGAGAGTATGTATTCTGCAATTATTGAGTCTATTCTGTGTGTCAATTAGGAAAATACTGTCTAAATGTTATTCTTTCCTGTGATTTTTTCCCCTTGTTTTCCTTTAGTCTCAGAGATAGATGAGTTAAACTCTTAGACTGTGATTACTTGTATCTCCTTTTGTAAATTGGAATTCTATTGTTTTGTAAAATTTGGCTATATTATTATCTAAATATGTAGAGTATATCATGAGAAATGCTGGGCTGGAGGAAGCACAAGCTGGAATCAAGATTCCCAGGAGAAATATCAATAACCTCAGATATGCAGATGACACCACCCTTATGGCAGAAAGTGAAGAAGAACTAAAAAGCCTCTTGATGAAAGTGAAAAAGGAGAGTGAAAAAATTGGCTTAAAGATCAACATTCAGAAAACTAAGATCATGGTATCCGGTTCCATCACTTCATGGCAAATAGATGGGGAAAGAGTGGCTGACTATATTTTTCTGGGCTCCAAAATCACTGCAGATGGTGACTGCAGCCATGAAATTAAAAGACGCTTACTCCTTGGAAGGAAAGTTATGACCAACCTAGACAGCATATTAAAAAGCAGAGACATTACTTTGCCAACAAAGGTCTGTCTAGTCAAAGCTACGGTTTTTTCCAGTGGTCATGTATGGATGTGACAGTTGGACTATAAAGAAAGCTGAGTGCCGAAGAATTGATGCTTTTGAACTATGGTGTTGGAGAAGACTCTTCAGAGTCCCTTGGACTGCAAGGAGATCCAACCAGTCCATCCTAAAGGAGATCAGTCCTGGGTGTTCATTGGAAGGACTGATGCTGAAGCTGAAACTCCAATACTTTGGCCACCTGATGGGAATAGCTGACTCATTTGAAAAGACCCTGATGCTGGGAAAGATTGAGGGCAGGTGGAGAAGGGGATGACAGAGGATGAGATGGTTGGATGGCATCACCGACTCGATGGACAAAGGTTTGGGTGGACTCCGGGAGTTGGTGATGGACAGAGAGGCCTGGCGTGCTGCAGTTCATGGGGTTGCAAAGAGTCGGACATGACTGAGCGACTGAACTGAACTGAACTGAAGAAGGTTAGGATGTTTCTATCCTCCTCTTGGATTCAGGCTCTTATTATATTAAAATAAGCCTATTTTTTTCTTAGTAATAATTTCCTTCCTTCAATCTACTTTGTCTGATATAAGAATAACAGCATCAACTTTCTTTGGTTGACTGTCACATTATACATTATTCTCATTCTTTTTTACAGGACACAGAATTCATTAAGATTATATATATGCTTTCGGACATTTCTTAACTTGCAAAATGGGGTATTTTGTCTATTGACATATAATGTAATATCTGATATGTGTAGATTTGAATCTTCCATAGTATCATTTCTTCTATTTTTTCTTTAGAATAATAATATAAGATATACTGAGTAGAAAACAACAGAAACAAGAACAACAACAATAAAACTTGTACCACATTATTGTAGGGGGGAACAGTTACAGAACAATAATATTAAACTTAAAACTTTGGCATACTATCATAAAGTGTAAGAAAAAAGCCTTGAAATTGAGAAATCATCTGAAGAATCATTAGACAAATGTAACAGTCAAGAATATATAATAGAGAAAAGATGGTCTCTTTAGTAAGTGGTCTTGGGAAAACTAGACAGCTATATATAAAACAATGAGATTAGAACATATCCTCACGCCATATAAAAAAATAAACTCAAAACGGATTCACGACTTAAGTGTAAGACTGAAACGATAAAACTTCAAGAAGAAAATATAAGCAGTACCCTTTGACATGGGTCTTACTGATATTTTTTTTGAATATGTCTCCTGAAGCAATGGAAACAGAAGCAAAAAAGTAAACGAATGAATCCAACTAAAAAGTTTTTGCACAGGGATAGAAACCATCAACAAAATGAAAAGCAACCTACTGAATGACAGAATATATATGCAAATATGCCAGATAAGGGGTTCATTTCCAAAACATATTTTAAAAATATACAACATACAACTCAACACCAAAAACCTCCAAATAATCCAATTAAGACATGGGAAGGGGACCAGAATAGGCATTTTTCCAAAGAACACATACAGACAGACTGCTAATAGTCATATGAAAAGGTGCTCGACATCATTACTAGGGAAATGCAAATCAAAACATAATGAAGTATCACTTCATACCTATCAGAATGGTTATGATCAAAAAGACAAAAAATAACAAGTTTTAGGAAGGATGTGAAAAAAAGGGAACCCTAATACACTGTTGATGGGAATGTAAACTGGTACAGCCACTATGAAAAACTTTACGGAAATTCCTCAAAAAATTTAAAAACACAACTACCTTATAATCCAACACTCCTATTCTTAGATATTTATCTGAAGAAAACAGTAACACTAATTTGAAAAGACATATGCATCCCAGTGTTCACAGCAGCATTGCCTATTAATACAATAGAAAAGATATGACAGCAACCTAAATTACTATCAAGAGATGAATGCATGAAGAAGATATGATATGTATCTATGTGTGTGCATACTTACACAACAGAACATTACTCAGCCATAAAAAAAAAAAAAAAATGATATCTTGCCATTTGCCACAGCATGGATGTCCCTGGAGAGTATTATGCTTAGTGAAATAAGTCTGACAGATAAAGACAAAGACTGTTATGTTTTCACTTATATATGGAATTTTAGAGAAAAAAAAAAAAAAAACAAAGAAATGTAACAAAATGGAAACAAACTCACAGACACAGAGAATAAGGGAGAAGGGACAGAAGGAGAGGGGCAAAATAGGTGAAGAGGAATAAAGGATACAATCTACCAGTTATAAAATAAATAAGTCACAGGGTGTAATGTACAGAGTATAATGTACCCAAGTAATATAGTCAATATTTTATACTTACTATATGGCATATTATCTATAAAAATATCCTGAAACTAATGTAATATTGTAAGTCAATTATACTTAAATTTTTAAAAAAATATTTCTTTTCAATTTTATGTCACAAGTTATTTTAATTAGTAAAAAAATATTTAAAATTCTCATTGCAGATTAATTATAGACGGCTACCAAGAGTGTCAATAAAGCAGAAATAGATGTTTTTGTGGAACTCTCTTGTATTTTCGATGATCCAGTGGATGTTGGCAATTTGATCTCTGCTTCCTCTGTTTGTCTAAAGCCAGCTTGAACATCACGAAGTTCAAGGTTCACATATTGCTGAAGCCTAGCTTGGAGAATTTTGAGCATTACTTTACTAGTGTGTGAGATGAGTGCAATTGTGTGGTAGTTTGAGCATTCTTTGGCATTGCCTTTTTTTGGGATTGGAATGAAAACTGACCTTTTCCCATCCTGTGGCCACTACTGAGTTTTCCAAATTTGCTGGCATATTGAGTGCAGCACTTTCACAGCATCATCTTTCAGGATTTTAAATAGCTCAACTAGAATTCCATCACCTCCACTAGTTTGTTTGTAGATTCTACTTTATTGACTATGCCAAAGCCTTTGACTGTGTGGATCACAATAAACTGTGGAAAATTCTGAAAGAGATGGGAATACCAGACTGCCTGACCTGCCTCTTGAGAAACCTGTATGCAGGTCAGGAAGCAACAGTTAGAACTGCACATGGAACAACAGACTGGTTCCAAATAAGAAAAGGAGTACGTCAAGGCTGTATACCTTGCTTATTTAACTTATATGACGAGTACATCATGAGAAATGCTGGGCTGGAAGAAGCACAAGCTGGAATCAGGATTGCCGGGAGAAGTATCAATAACCTCAGATATGCAGATAATACCACCCTTATGGCAGAAAGTGAAGAGGAACTAAAAAGCCTCTTGATAAAAGTGAAAGAGGAGAGTGACAAAGTTGGCTTAAAGCTCAACATTCAGAAAACTAAGAGCATGGCATCTGGTTCCATCACTTCTTGGGAAATAGATGGGGAAACAGTGGAAACAGTGGCAGACTTTATTTTTTTGGGCTCCAAAATCACTGCAGATGGTGACTGAAGCCATGAAATTAAAAGACGCTTACTCCTTGGAAGGAAAGTTATGACCAACCTAGATAGCATATTACAAAGCAGAGATACTACTTTGCCAACAAAGATCTGTCTAGTCAAGGCTATGGTTTTTCCAGTGGTCATGTATGGATGTGAGAGTTGGACTTGTGAAGAAAGCTGAGCGCCGAAAAACTGATGCTTTTGAACTATGGTGTTGGAGAAGACTCTTGAGAGTCCCTTGGACTACAAGGAGATCCACCCAGTCCATCCTAAAGGAGATCAGTCCTGGGTGTTCATTGGAAGGACTGATGCTGAAGCTGAAACTCCAATACTTTGGCCACCTCATGCGAAGAGCTGACTCACTGGAAGACCCTGATGCTGGGAGGGATTCGGGGCAGGAGGGAAAGGGGATGATAGAAGATGAGATGGCTGGACTGCATCACCGACTCGATGGACATGAGTCTGAGTAAACTCTGGGAATTGGTGATGGACAGGGAGGCCTGGCATGCTGCGATTCACGGGGTCCCAAAGAGTCGGACACGACTGAGCGACTGAACTGAACTGAACCAATAGTGTAATATTGAAACCAGTTTTCACTACAGGATCATTTACAGGATGACAATCTTTAAAGTGGGTTTCCTACTTCTGTATATGCACCTTATTGCAGATAGTTATACTGGACTATGAGGCCATTTCTCTAGATGCACGTTAACTTATTTCACTTAAGAATTTTTATATGTCAGCAGACCAAATCCATTATTATAACCACAATGAGATATTCAAGCTCACTCTTCATTATAACTCTAATATAATTAACTTTTGCAGCTTCCTTTCATTTTAAAGTAATTCCGGAGTGGAAGCCCATTCACTTATAATATTTTAGCTTTATTGACATCTTTTTTTGTATAATAAATCTAGCTATGGAAGAGTTATTGATTCCAGGAAGCTGATGCCAAGTTTTGTTCTTATCTTGACAATAAAATACTACATTTCAATTTTAAGTTAACTTCTCTGTAAATGTGGAGTCATAGATATCAATACTCATATATTAACAGATTTAGCTGCTTCCATGTAACAAGATTTTCAGATTTATATTTTGTTTTAATCCAAACGATGACCAAGTTACAATTAGTTTCAACCAGAAGCTTCAAACAATGATGCCACCAAATAATCTTAGAATAGTCATGATACTTATCAAAATCATCAAAACAAAATAAGTTTTATTCTTTTTAACTGGTAAATATATGAATGCATACAAGCAGAGATTTTCATGTGAGGCCTGTGGAAGTACTTCTACCTTATACATCTACTGTAACTTTTAAGTGAGAGGAAATGTGTAAAGATAAGACACTGACAGCTGTAAAAAAGAGTTCATAATGGCTTGTCTGAGTGCTAAATTCAAAAGACTTCAATACAAATGAAAGGCAACAACAATATTTTTTAATTAAAAGATTTTTAAAAAATTGTTGTTCACTCACTCAGTCATGTCCTACTCTTTTAGACCCAAGAACTGCAGTATACCAGGCTTCCCTGTCCTTCACTATGCCTGGAGTTTGCTCAAATTCTTGTCCATTGAGTCGATTATGCCATCCAACCACATATAAATGTATATTTAAGTTATTAACATAGGTTCACAAATGTAATGCTAAATATAAATTATATGCTAACATTTCAAATCAGGCCCTTAGGATTCTGCTTGTGTTATTTATACCAATTGTGATTTTCTTAGTGTTCTAGAGAGGCCACTAATGCAATGTCTTCTAGTAGAAGACGTGAGGTTTCATTAGTCTTTGAAAATAAATGTGGACACATTTGAGCACTGGAAATTTGCAGGCTTCTACATAAAAAGAGAAAATAATTGGCTTCTCTGGAGATGAACCTAAGATCTAGTTTCAGGAAACAAACAGTTAAAAGAAAGTGTAGATAAATAAAATTTAATATTAAACTAATAGATGTGTATTTTAATTCAAGTTTTTCTGGAGCTGCTAATTTGTGCTAGGCTTGGTGGAGCAAAAATCCATATATATAACCACAACACACTGCAAAAATAGTATCCAGTTCCTTTACCTTCATACAACTCCTCCCCAATTATCAACTTATAAAATCCTAGTACATAAGAACCAGGAAATTATCATCGATAGAACACAACTAGCTAATCTACAAAACTTAATCAAATATTACCAATTATCACAATAATGTCCTTTTACTGTTCCAGAACTGAATCCAGAAGTTCAGTTCAGTTGCTCATAGTGTCCAACTCTTTGCAACACCATGGGCTGCAGCATGCCAGGCACCCATGTCCCTCACTAACACCAAGAGCTTACTCAAACTCATGTCCATCGAGTCAATGATGCCATCCAACCATCTCATCCTCTGTCATCCCCTTCTCCTCCCCCCTTCAATCTTTCCTAGCATCAAGGTCTTTTCCAATGAGTCAGTTCTTCGCATTAGGTGGCCAAAACACTGGAGCTTCAGCTTCAGCATCAGTCCTTCCAATGAATATTCGGTAAGAATGGACAGGTTGGATATCCTTGCAGTCTAAGAGACTCTCAAGAGTCTTCTCCAACACCACAGTTCAAAAGCATCAAATCTTCAGCACTCAGCTTTCCTTATAGTCCAACTCTCACATCCATACATGACCACTGGAAAAACCATAGCTTTGACTAGATGGACCTTTGTCGGCAATTAATGTCTCTGCTTTTTAATATGCTGTCTAGGTTGGTCATAGCTTTTCTTCGAAGCAGCAAGCATCTTTTAAATTTCATGGCTGCAGTCACCATCTGCAGTGATTTGGGGGCCCAAGAAAATAAAGTCTCTTACTGTTTCCATTCTTTCCCCATCTATTTGCCATGAAGTGATGGGACCAGATGCCATGATCTTAGTTTTCTGAATGTTGAGCTTTAAGCCAACATTTTCACTCTCCTCTTTCACGGACATCAAGAGGCTCTTTACTTCTTCTTTGCTTTCTGCCATAAGGGTGGTGTCATCTGCATAGCTAAGGTTATTGATATTTCTCCCAGCAATCTTGATTCCAGCTCATGCTTCATCTAGTCCGGCATGTCGCATGATGTACTCTGCATATAAGTTAAATAAGCAGGGTGACAACATACAGCCTTGATGTACTCCTTTCTTGATTTGGAACAGGTCTGTTCCATGTCCAGTTCTAACTGTTGTTTCTTGACCTGCATACAGATTTTTCAGGAGGCAGGTCAGGTGGTCTGGTATTCCCATCTCTTTCAGAATTTTCCACAGTTTATTGTGATCCACCCAGTCAAAGGCTCTGGCATAGTCAATAAAGCAGAAATAGATGTTTTTCTGGAACTCTCTTGCTTTTTTGATGATCCAATGGATACTGGCAATTTGATCTCTGGTTCCTCTGCCTTTTCTAAATCCAGCTTAAACATCTGGAAGTTCATAGTTCACATACTGTTGAAGCCTGGCTTGGAGAATGTTGAGCATTACTTTGCTAGCGTGTGAGATGAGTGCAACTGTGCGATACTTTGACCATTCTTTGGCACTTCCTTTCTTTGGGACTGGAATGAAAACTGACCTTTTCCAGGCCTGAGGCCACCTCTTGAGTTTTCCAAATTTGCTGGCATATTGAGTGCAGCACTTTCACAGCATCATCTTTTAGGATTTGAAATAGCTCAGCTGGAATTCCATCACCTCCACTAGCTTTGTTCATAGTGATGCTTCCTAAGGCCCACTTGACTTCACATTCCAGGATGTCTGGCTCTAGGTGAGTGATCACACCATCGTGATTCTCTGGGTTGTGAAGATCTTTTTTGTACAGTTCTTCTGTGTATTCTTGCCACCTCTTCTTAATATCTTCTGCTTCTGTTAGGTCCATACCATTTCTGTCCTTTCTTGTGCCCATCTTTGCATGAAATGTTCCTTTGGTATCTCTAATTTTCTTGAAGAGATCTCTAGTTTTTCCCATTCTATTGTTTTCCTCTATTTCTTTGTATTGATCGCCAAGAAAGGCTTTCTTGTCTCTCCTTGCTTTTCTTTGGAACTCTGTATTCAAATGGGTATATTTTTTCCTTTTATCCTTTGCCTATAGTTTCTCTTCTTGTCTCAGCTATTTGTATCCAGAAGGGCATACTGCAATTAGTTGTCATGTCTTCCAACCTGAGGAAGTGTCATGACCTTGACACTTTTTAAGAGAATTGCCCAGTTATTTTGCTGAATGTTCCTCAATTTGGATTTTTGTGATGTTTCCTCATAATGAATTTCAGTTATACATTTTTTGACAAGAATACCAAGGAAGTGACAGTGAGTTCTCAGTGCATCATACCAAGGGATTCATAATGTCAACATGTCTTATTACTGATGATATTGACCTTTATCACTTGGTTAAGGTGGTGTCTGTCAGGTTTCTCTGCTGTAGAGTTACTATTTTCCTATTTTCTCCTTGGTAATCAATATGTATCTTGAAGAGAGAATAACTACAAAACTGTGCAAATGTCTTTTAATTTGCAATGTGTTTCCCAGTTCATATATATGTTAAGTATTATGAAATTATTACTTTATGTAGAAATTACAGTGAAAGCATGATGAGGAAGTAATAAATTCCACTGCAAATAATAACTTGAAAATATAATTTCATTTCCCTGCCAACAGAATATTATCCTTGGTAATATTCACTTTTAGTCTGTTGCTATTTCTTGCATACTTTATTAGTACATCTGCAAATTCAAAGAGAAACAGCTGAGAAGCGAAGTGTAACAGAACTCACATGGCCTATAGCAAAATATCTTTCCCCCAGAGTATGCTGGTCAGGCAAACACCACCACCAGATCCCAGGGAAACAGTGCAGCAAAAAAACAGAGTATAAGCATAGCCTTCTTTTCAGACTTCTGTATATTTCAAGAAGATTCTGCTTTAAAGCTAATCCTTTTCTTTGTTACTTTGAACAAAAACAATCTCTATTAAAAGTGTGCATAATATGTGCCTCTCCTATCCATTCCCACATCCTATATGTTACACATAAGCAAAGTTCCAATGAAATGTTATCAACAGAAACAGAGTGGGCTGGATTTGGCAAGCGAGGGGCCATAGTTTACTGACTGGACAGCTTAGCAAGATTTCTCAACCCTGGCACTTTTTAGGCCAGTCAACTGTCATGGGAGCTACTCTGTGCACTATAGAACGCTGAGCAAAACTGCTGCCTCCACACACTAGGTGCCAGTTGATGGGAGAAAATTCACATACTGAGGTCTAGGCAAGTCACTGCAGCTTATAGATGATTTAACTTAAAACGTTACACACCCTGCTTTGTGGTCTATTAAAACACCCTGCTTTGTGGTCTATTAAGCATACATTGCCTATCTGCTTTAACCATTAAAGAAAAGGGTGCACTGATCAGAAGTTTAGGGAAAAAAACGTCAGTTTCAAAGATAAAGATTAAATGCCTCCCTTCCTAAGATGTCAGTGTTAGTACTCTTTCAATGAGAAAGGCTTCATTCCTAAGCACCAAGGCCATACTGACTTACTGTGTATGTGTTGATCTGTCTTTTGGAAACCTTGAAAGAATGTACCCCTGTCATGTTTGATGTTCTTTGTTCTGACAAGATATAAAATTGTGCTGAAAATCATGCTTCTCTGGAATACTCAGAGCTATCTGAGAGGCTCTGTTGGGGCTATGGTCCTCAGTTTGGCTTGAATAAAACCCTTTTCTATTTCTATTATAGACTGCTTACTGATTCTTTCCATTGACCCAGAACTCTCCCACTCTGAAAGTGACCACCACAAATGTCTCCAGACTGCCAAAAATCCCCTGAGGAACAAAATCATTCCTGGTTGACGAACACTCCCCTTGCAGTCTCCTGGTCAAAGACAGCAGACTTAATCTGATTCTTTTCATTGTTCTTTGGGTTTTTTTCAACACGTTTGCTTTTCGGGGTTGAGAGCTTCTCCCGTACTCAGGTTGGAGACATGAATGAAGAGGTGAACAAAATAACAGTAGAAGACTCAACTCTTGAGTCTTTTCTTGAATCCCAGTCTTCCTAGCTGGATCTGCCTTCTTTTCTCTACCTTTCATAAACTTCTGCTGTTTGTTTTCACTTGTCTTATCCAGGTTTTAGGTATAACAAATGGGAAGATGAGTGAAATTTCTTATCTTTCCAGGTATAAATTCTTAAAAGATGACTCCTATCTGAGAATGTGTAGTAACATGGTTAAGAGTGGCTAAGAGTTCAGAAGCCAAATATCATGAATTATGAATTCGACTCATGGCTATACTATTCAAGGCATGTGAAGCCCTGGACAGGATATATAAACTCCTGCTAGCCAATTTTTTCAGATGTACATTTATAGTAGTATTAATATACAACTCATAGTTGCATGCAGTATAATCCACATTTAACTCATGAGGAAATCAATGATTACTACATAAAAAATATGGACCAATGTTTGTCACACAGTAAATACTATGTCCACTGGGTCACAAAGAGTTGAACATGACTAAAGTGACTTAGCATGCAAGCACACACAAATACTATGTATTAGATATAATTATATCATTTTTATTATAATTTTTTTGAAAACTGCTGACAAGTAACTTTACAACTACCATGTCAATGATTATTAATGCTCCACACCCACACCCCATCCCAAAGTGAAAGAATCATCAAAAAGGAAAGCTTCAACAGATGTATTAAAACTGGAAGACATTCACTTGAATTTGAACTAATTTAATGCACTGTTTTAAAGGGTTGGAAAACTGGGAAATCTGATATCTTAAGGTACTTCAAATCATGAAGACTTTAAATGCCTGAACTATAAGGACCACAATACAGTGTTTTTCTTTTAACTAATTCTTTTCCCCACTCAGAGATGATAGAAGAGAAAGGACTAGTGTTTCATTAAGGCTATATCTACTCTCATTCTCTCTAGAACAACATTCGCATCCTGTGCAAGGGCACACATTAATCTCTCTTCACAGAAGGTCTTTCACGCCTTGTCAGCCTAAAGAGGAGAGGCTCCTTCCATCCTTCAGAATTCATCATATGTCATCTAAGGTTACAAAGCTAAACACTGGAACAAAGAAACCCACTCATACAATTCCCATAGCAGATGAGAGAAAACAAAGGAAGCACTGAATATAAAATAACATAAAATATAATGGAAGATTTCAGATCAAATATTTGTATATTAATATTTAGAAACAGGATCAGTTTACATACTAGAAGTAAAAGGCTAGGCAGATAAAATGACAGTAACAAATATATACTGTATCTAATAGGTGTATCTAAAATGATTTAAAAATGAAAGTATGAACCAAGTTGTGTCATGATATTAATTCTAGACAATGGAGGAGACTTCTTAAAGAAGAGAAAGACAGGCGTGTATAATAATAAAGAATATGGTCCATATCAATAATAAAACTTTGTGATTAATATTTAGATATTGAAAAACAAAATGTCCAAAAATATAAAACACAGACTGCAAGAACAAAATTAAGGGAAACAATGAATGATAAACTGACTTTAAACCACCACGAATACTTAATGAATAAGTCACATAATCTTTCTGAACAGTTAACCATGTAATCTATCAAGGATAACAGATTAATAACATTGGTATTTCCTTATTTTGAATTCCTCCAGAAGCAGGTCATAAGATAAGAATATCAATGAAATATGTTTATTAGGGAAGACCTACACAAGTAGGGAAGAGAGAAACTATTTAGGTAAGGAAAAGCAGCCAGCAGAGGTGCATAATTAAACCACCTACCACAGACTAATCATAGGGGAAAACTCTGAGAAACAGCATAAAATATGACCACATTTTCACACCCAATTGGGGAGGCAAGCAGGATATTTATATAACATATCACAGCAATCATGGATTGGGAGTTGCAGGGCATGTATTAACTCACCAGAACTTCTGACCTGCTACATCGGAACAGAATAGCTTACCAAGAGTTCAAAAACAGCCTTGTGGCAGAGAGATACAGAAAATCGCAGCTGGAAGTTCAAAGGCACAGCCTGAAAATGATAAAGAGTCTGAGAGATATGGGCAGGGAACTACTACTATCGGCTATGTCCATATAATATTCTCTATAACCTGATAACACAAAACTTTATGTGATGATGAGGCAAGTACTAAAATCGAGCATATGTTAGACCACAAGGGAAGTCACAATATATTTGAGAAAGTAAAAGAAAAGCCATATTTTTCTGGCCACAATGGGGTAATATTTAAAATTAAGGAGGAAAGAAAATCTGAAGTCTCAAAATATTTTTAAATTACAAAGAAAGCACTGCTATAAAGCTCTTAAAGATTAAATCAATCATGAGTAAGGATATACATGTTTTAAAAACAGATATGAGAGAACAGAACTGAAACATATACATCATCACATATAATAAAATAGACAGCCAATGGGAGTTTGATATATGAAGCAGGGAACCCAAAGCCAGTGCTCTGTGGCAAGCTCGAGGGGTGGGATGGGGAGAGAGGTGCAAAGGAGTTCAATAGGGAAGGGGATATATGTACACCTAATGCAGATTCTTGTTGATGTATGGCAAAAATCATCACAATATTGTAATGTATTACCCTCTAATTAAAAAAACTAAAGTATAAAAAATAGATGATATTATAAAGCTATTTTCAGTGAAAAACAATTTATGCTCTTTGACTCATATATCCGTAAATAAGAACAAATTTTTTTAAATTGTTACATTTTTCCATGTTACATTTAAAAAAAAAATCCATGGAAAAAATAAAAAGTTTAAAGGATTAATCAATAATATTATTTAAAATCTTAAACTAGTTATATACATTTTAATAATACTATAATGACACTAGATTAATATATGAAAAAGAACAAACTGCTATGATAGCAAAATTAGAAATGAGGAAAGGGAAAAAGATAGAAAATAAAACATATATACATCAAAAATTATAGAATAATTTGTATATTTTAAAAAAAAATCAAGATTAAATAAATAACACTAATTATCCAAATTAACTCCAGAAGAGATAGAAAATCTAAACCAGCCAATCATTAAATGAAAATCAATTTTAAAATATTGCTAACATACCTCACTAAAAATTAAGAGGCACAGATGGTTTTGTAATGATTTCAAATCAAGAAGTTAGTCCCAATGCTATTTAAAATTTTTCAGAGCAGTAATTAAGGTGAAAGTGAAAGCTGCTCAGTCGTGTCTGACTCTTCGACTCCATGGACTATATAGTCCATGGAATTCTCAAGCCAGAATACTGGAGTGGGTAGCCATTCCCCTTCTCCAGGGGACCTTCCTGACCCAGGGATTGAACAGGGGTCTCCTGCACTGCAGGCGGATTCTTTATCAACTGAGCCACCAGGGAAGTAATTAAGGTAATGCTTAATAATATTGTTTTGACGTCAGGGAAGCCCACGTCAGGATAACAATGACAACAAAATTCAAATCAGTATATAATTTATTAATATCAATACCGAGGTAAGAAATAAAGTATTAGAAAAGAGAAGACACTGACAAAATAGCTATATACCTTTAGGGCAAATATTTGACATGTTTTGTTTAGTTCTGAATCTCTACCTTCTTGGAAAATGCCTGCCGCATTTTAGGCACACACTAAATACAGACAGTATGAATGAATAATGATTAGGATAAGAATACGAAGGTGGTTCAAAACAGCCATATATATACGTGTTATATATTTTAAATAAATCAGAGGAAAAATTTATGTTTATGATTACCATGTGGTATTAAAAATCACACATAAATTAATATTCAGGCTCAGATTTTTGACTGAAATATAACTGACATGTAACACTGTCTAAGTTTAAGGTATACAAGTGTTCTTTATCACCAGTGCCTCCTCATCTGCCCTTAAAACACTGCTAGGTAGTTTCATCTAACTATAGCTAAAAACAATAACTGGAATCTGTGCCCTCAGACAAAATGTTCAAAGTAAGCATTTGCCACTTATGAACAAAACCAGTGAGATGTAGAACTGAGTGAGACCTTAAAGAAGAATTAAGTGATATAGCCGAGAAAGTACGAAATATGAATTTTGGCTCTATACCTTAAAGAGGTATATACCTTTGGCTCTATACCTTACTTATAGTTCTAAGTAAACTACAGATAGATAAAATGCAAAACAAAACCAATATAATTACCGCAAAACCTGGATACTAGGCCAGAAGATAAAAAAAGGAGTGTATTTCTAATATCTTATAATACAAAACACTAGTTGGACAGTATTATGGTATTTTTGTCTCCTGTAAGTATTTCTATGCAGTAAATTTAAGAGGTTGATTTGAAAATGATTCTGCTCTCTGCTCAATGCAAATAGCCCTGTGTAGTAAAAATGATAAGTAATACTAAGACATCAGCATATTTTTGATGAGACTTACACTTCAAAGAATAATTCTAGCTATAGATAAAACCATTTTATTGTTTTGTCAATCTTTTCTGCTATGATTGATTAAAATATTCTCAAGAATCTTAAAATATCAAAAGTTTAGAAATCACATTAGAGAACTGCAAAATATATAAGGTTCAAAATTATTTTCTATGATAAACATAACTCCACATTTTTAAAATATTCAGTATGCATTACTTTGCCAACAAAGGTCCATCTAGTCAAAGCTATGGCTTGTCCAATAGTCATGTATGGATGTGAGAGTTGGACATAAAGAAAGCTGAGCTCTGAAGAATTGATGCTTTGGAATTGTGGTGTTGGAGGAGACTTGAGAGTCCCTTGGACTGCAAGGAGATCAAACCAGTCAATCCTAACTAAATGAAATCAGTCTGAATATTCATTGGAAGGACTGATGCTGAAGCTCTAATACTTTGGTCACCTGATGCAAAGAGCTGACTCATTAGAAAAGACCCTGATGCTAGGAAAGATTGAAGGCAGGAGAAGGGTACGACAGAGGATGAGATGGTTGGATGGCATGACCGACTCGATGAACATAAGTTAGAACAAGTTCTGGAATTTGATGATGGACAGGGAAGCCTGGCCTGCTGCAGTTCATGGGGTTGCAAAGATTCATACACTACTGAGCAACTGAACTGAATTGATGATGAAAAATAATATAAAATATGTAAGCATATTTTTCATTCAAATTTTTTACACAAATGAAGTCATTTGAGGCACAACGTGACCATGGGAGATAGCTGTATTATTAAAACTATTTTTGTCCAGATATAAAACTGTTTAAAGCATTCTTCATATAATATTTATTGTGCCCACCAAAGACCAAAAAAAAATGTCCTGAAAAGCTGGTCAGTATCATATCTTAACCTCCATGAGAACACAAACTGGATAAATGTTTTTTCAATGCATATTTGTTGAACATTGGATTGAGTTACATATATTTGTCAATTACTTTCCTATCACACTGGCCTTAATTATGTGAAATCTAGGGAATTCCAGAAAAACATCTTTCTGGGTTTCAACAACTATGCCAAACCCTTTGACTGTGTGGACCATAATAAACTGTGGAAAGCTCTTAAAGAGATGGGAATACCAGACCATCTTACTTGTCTCCTGAGAAACCTGTATGCAGATCAGGAAGCAACAGTTAGGACCCTGTATGGAACAAGAGATTGATTCAAGACTGAGAAAGGAATATGACAGGGTTGTCTACTGTCACCATGTTTGTTTAATCTATATACTGAGCACATCATGAGAAATGCTGGGCTGGATGAGTTACAAGCTGGAAGCAAGACAGGCAGGAGGAATAACAGCCACACATATGCATATGATACCACTCTAATGGCAGAAAACGAAGATGAACGAAACAGCCTCTTGATGAGAGTGAAGGAGGAGAGTGAAAGCTTAAGACTTAAGCTTAAGGCTTAAGACTAAACATTACAAAAACTAAGATCATGGCATCTGGCTTCATTCAGTTCAGTTCACTTTAGTCGCTCAGTCGTGTCCGACTCTTTGTGACTCCATGAACCACAGCACGCCAGGCCTCCCTGTCCATCACCAACTCCCAGAGTTTACCCAAACCCATGTCCATTGAGTCGGTGATGCCATCTAACTATCTTATCCTGTCATCCCCTTCTCCTCCTGCCTTCAGTCTTTCCCAACATCAGGGTCTTTTCAAATGAGTCAGCTCTTTGCATCAGGTGGCCAAAATATTGGAGTTTCAGCTTCAACATCAGTCCTTCCAATGAACACCCAGGACTGATCTCCCTTAGAATGGACTGGTTGGATATCCTTGCAGTCCAAGGGACTCTCAGGAGCCTTCTCCAACACCACAGTTCAAAAGCATCAATTCTTTTGTGCTCAGCTTTCTTTAGAGTCCAACTCTTAAATCCATACATGACCACTGGAAAATCCATAGCCTTGACTAGATGGACCTTTGTTGACAAAGTAATGTCTCTGCTTTTTAACATGCTGTCTAGGTTGGTCATAACTTTCCTTTCAAGGAGTAAGCATCTTTTAATTTCATGGCTGCAATCACCATCTGCAGTGAATTTGGAGCCAAAAAAATAAAGCCAGCCACTGTTTCCAATGTTTCCCCATCTATTTGCCATAAAGTGATGGGACCGAATACAATGATCTTAATTTTCTGAATGTTGAGCTTTAAGCCAACTTTGTCACTCTCCTTTTTCACTTTCATCAAGAGGCTCTTTAGTTCTTCTTCACTTTCTGTCATAAGGGTGGTGTCATCTGCATATCTGAGGTTATTGATATTTCTCCCGGCAATCTTGATTCCAGCTTGTGCTTCTTCCAGCCCAGCGTTTCTCATGATGTACTCTACATATAAGTTAAATAAGCAGGGTGACAATATACAGCCTTGACGTACTCGTTTTCCTATTTGGAACCAGTCTGTTGTTCCATGTCCAGTTCTAACTGTTGCTTCCTGACCTGCATATGGATTTCTCAAGAGGCAGGTCAGGTGTCTGGTACTCCCATTTCCTTCAGAATTTTCCACTGTTTATTGTGATCCACAGTCAAAGGCTTTGGCATAGTCAATAAAGCAGAAATAGATGTTTTTCTGGAACTCTCTTGCTTTTTCAATGATCTAGTGAATGTTGGCAATTTGATGTCTGGTTTCTCTGCCTTTTCTAAAACCAGCTTGAATATCTGGAAGTTCACAGACAACTAGCCAATCTGGCCTCATTACTTCATAGCAAATAGAGGGGGGAAAGCTGGAAATCATGACAGATTTCCTTTTCTTGGGCTCTAAAATTACTGTGGATGGTGACTGCAGCCATGAAATCAGCAGGTGTTTGCTTCTTGGCAGGAAAGCTATGACAAACCCAGACAGTATGTTGAAAAGCAGAGATACAACTCTGCCAACAAAGGCCTGTACAGTGAAGGCTATGGACTTCCCAGTGGTTACGTACAGTTGTGAGAGCTGAACCGTAAAGAAGGCAGAGTGCCAAATAATTGATGCCTTCAAAATATGGTGCTGGAGAAGACTCCTAAGAGTCCTTTGGACAGCAAGGAGATCCAATCAATCAATCTTAAGGGAAATCAAGCCTGAGTACTCATTGGAAGGACTGATACTGAAGCTGAAATTCCAGTATTTTGGTTATGTGATGTGAACAGCTGACTCATTGGAAAAGTCCCTGATGCTAGGAAAGATTGAGGGCAGAAGAAGAAGAGGGCATCAGAGGATGGCAACACCAATGTAATGGACATGAACTTGGGCAAACTTTGGGAGATGGTGAGGGCCAGAGAGGCCTGACATGCTGCAGTCCATGAGGTCGCAAAGAGTCAAACCTGACTGTAGTCTGCCAGGCTCCTTTGTCCATGGGATTCTACAGGCAAGAATACTGGAGTGGGATGCCATGTCCTTCTCCAGGCGATCTTCCCCACCCAGGGATTGAACTCGAGTCTTCTACATTGCAGGGAGATTCTTTACTGTCTGAGACACCAGGCACCAGGGAACCAACTGGCAATATGGACAGCAATGATAAACAATGTCTGTGAGTTTGTTTGTTATCAATAACAACATACTCATTTGTCTTCATTCTATAGATCCACCTGAGGAGAACTGACATCTTTACTATGGTCAGTCTTCCAATTCATAAACATGGATATTTCTCCATTTACTCAGATTCTCTTTGATTTATATCATTAAGATTTTGTAGTTTCCTGCATACAGATTCTGCACAGATTTTGTTAGTTGTACATAACACCCCCTTATGCATATGTAATGACAGCTGCTTTTTCATTCCTGATATTAGTGAAGTTTTTTCCTTTCTATTTTACAATTGTCAATTTTATGGATCTTTTCAAAAAACCAGCAATTGATTTTGCTATTTTCCTCTACTGTTTTATGTTTTCAATTTAATTGATTTCTGGTCTTATCTTTATTATCACTTTCTGCTTGCAAATATATTTTGTTATTTTTAATTGCTGAAATGGGTGCATGGATTATCGAAGTAAGACTTTTCTTCTTTTGTAATGCAAACACACAGTGCTATAAACTTCACTCTCAGAACTACTTTAGCTGTGTCCCACAAAGTTTGATATCTTGCGTTTTCATTTTCATTCAGTTTGATGTATTTTTTACTTCTCTTGAGCTTTCCTCTTTGACCCATAAACACTTAGAAATGTGTTATTTAATTTGTAAGTGTTTGAAGATTCTCCTATTTCTTTCCATTATTGATACCTAGTTTGATTCCATTATGGTCAAAGAGTATATGTTATATTTCAATTCCTGTACATTTTTTGAGGTGAGTACTGTGGCTTAGCACATGGCCTATCTTGGAGTGTGTTCCTGTGGACTTGGGGAAAAGACGTGTATTCTGTTGTGTGTGAAGGTGTTCTAAAAACATTGATTATATTCTCTTGTTTAGTGGTAGTGTTCAATGAAATAGACCTGAAGCATGCCATTCAGTAAGAGTGCTAGCAATGCAGAATGACTGAGTTAAGAAGGTTTATTTGGGGACTTCCCTGGTGGTCTAGTGGTTAAGACACTGTGCCTCCACTGCATGAGTTGCAGGTTCGAGCCCTAGTGTGATGCTTTTGAACTGTGGTGTTGGAGAAGACTCTTGAGAGTCCCTCGGACTGCAAGGAGATCAAACCAGTCAATCCCAAAGGAAATCAGTTCTGAATTTTCATTGGAAAGACTGATGCTGAAGCAGAAGCTCCAATACTTTGGCCACCCAATGTGAAGAACGGACTCATTGAAAAAGACCCTGATGCTGGGAAAGACAGAAGGCAGGAGGAGAAGGGGATGACAGAGGATGAGATGGTTGGATGGCATCACTGACTCAATGGACAAGAATTTGAGCAAGCTCTGGGAGTTGGCGATGGACAAGAAAGCCTGGCATGCTGCAGTCCATGAGGTTGCAAAGTCGGACATGACTGAGCGACTTAACTGAAGAATGGTTAATTTAGTATATATAAAAAAGCTGAATTATACCCAGCTTGCTCATAATAATCAATATACAGGAAAAATTAACTAGTTCAGTCGCTCAGTCATGTCTGACTCTTTGCAACCCCATGAATCGCATCACTCCAGGCCTCCCTGTCCATCACCAACTCCCGGAGTTTACTCAAACTCATGCCCATTGAGTTGGTGATGCCATCCAGCCATCTCATCCTCTGTCATCCCCTTCTCCTCCTGCCCCCAATCCCTCCCAGCATCAGGGTCTTTTCCAATGAGTCAACTCTTCGCATTAACTAAGGTAATATTAAATTAACATGGGGGTAGGAAATATTGATGAGAAATGTCATAGCTTTTGAGTCTTCAGTATCTTGGGTAAGATGAAAAACACTTTAACTTAACCAAGATACATTTTTAGAAAAATGTTTAACAAAAGGCACCATTTATAACTTAGTCATAAAAATATCTGGTAGCTTTCTTTGGCTTTTGTAGTTTTCAATGCAGTCAGCAGAAATCAAAGGATTTGAGGAACTGCATTGTATTGGCATGCCTCTTCCCACTTAAACATAAGCTTAATTATAAAGCTCCTCACAAAATACTATAAAATACACTGAAGGTTTTATCTGGGCTAAGGCAGGCCTACAAAACAAATAAATCTTTAATCAGTTTGTAAATTAGTACTGTTTATTAATATATGTAGTTGCAATCAGCCATCATTAAAGAAGCTTCATTGACATAAATTTGCAGTAATACTCAAACTAAAGGATAGTACATAAGCCTTCTTAATCAGCATTTATTTGGTCAATAAAGCACACAGGACCACAGTAGCACATTTCATTTTTCCCTAGGAAATCAATACCCACAATACAAACTAAATGTCAAATTGAAGCCTTGGATTTTGTGGTCATGAGGAATACTAGAAATGATACTAGGGTTCTATTCCAAAGAGTCACTATCATTGACTTTGAAAAAGTACCACCTTTTTAAAAGATTTGGTTTCTCTTCCTAATTTAATTCATGGTTTTGTTACTGAAGTGTCACTAAATGAGCATGTTTTTAAGACAGGACCACAGGATTTAACCTGTAGAAACAGATTCACCGTGATTATTGTCTATAATCTTTCAAAGTCCTAGATCTGTCTACTAAGCTGTGGGATTTTGTTATTGATGCTAAACTCAACAGTAGAAATAGTCATGAAAGCACAGGCAGCATATAAGACTCCTTATTACCCAGCTAGTTTAAGAGTAAAGAATTTCTGTAAATCTGAAGCCAGCTATCTATTTCAATAATATATTTCATATATATGTGTATAAATATATATATACATACACACACACACATATGAAATTAAGTATAAAAATAGGCCACTGTTTCTGCCCCTATACTCACTCTGACTACACATTTCCTTGTATATAACCTGTGACATTATTATTTAGGACTTACTCTTCTTTGTTACTTGTACTCCATACCACTATCTATGAGATAAACCTCTATTCATCTTTAATGTACAAATCAAAAATTCTAAATTGATATTAAGATATTTGAGTGACTGAAAGATTTATTACTCATTTCTAACTGCCCAACAAGAGGAGGGTTTGAAACCAAAAAATAAGAAATGAACATATTCTAAGACCAGAAGTATTTTATATGATTTCTATAACAACAGAGATAAGACAAAAATATTAACAGATGATTTGATATTAACCATCCAAAATAAATCTGCATAATTGGGACAAAATATTAACCAAGAGTAATATTGAGCTTTTTAAATATCAGCAGATGACCCATCTTATGAACAATAAGTCCTCATTGGCCTTAGTGATTGAGAAAAAGCCAAAATCAGTCAATGAATTTGAGAGTCTTAAAACACGGGATGTAGGTAGATTTTTGCTGTTGATTATGTTCAAGGATATATCTACAAACAATAACTAAAGCATGGGGTCTATGACAATATTGTTACTTTTTAGTCACTAAGTCATGCACAACTCTTTTTGCAACCCCATAGACTGTAGCTCGCCAGGGTCCTCTGTCCATGGGATTTCTCAGGCAAGAATACTGGAGTGGGCTGCCATTTTCTTCTCCAGGGGATCTTCCCAACCTAGGGATTGAACCTGCATCTCCTCCCTTGCAGGTGGATTCTTTACCACTGAGCCAATATACTACAGACTAGATGAAGAGAAACAGTCTAGAAATAGTCATAAATACCTATGCTTGAAGAAAGTAATAAGGACAATTCCACAGGAATAGATATGTACTCAAGTTGCCAATCAAGTGTGGAAATACATATATAAAAAAAATATTCCTAGACCTCCAAGATTTCAGTAAATGGAACAACCAGGTACTTGTACTAATGAGGTTGACTGAAAATATATTTGAAAGTCACCAGAAAACAAAAAGAAAATAACAACACAAGAATGGGAAAGTGCAGTTCAAAACTACTGGCAGTTATTAATAAAATCATCTTGGGTCTTAGATATATATTCAACTGTCAACTTGACATACCTTTTTGGATGTTTAATCGGTATCTCACACACAATATATCCCAAATTTAATTTCTGAAATCCCTCTCAAAAATCTTCATTTATTGCCTGTGCCATCTCACTTAATAGCGACTCCCATCCTTCTAGTTGCACAAGCTAAAAACCTTGGATTCATCCTTTATGCATCAACTAACCCTTTGCCCTTCGTGTCATCAGTGAGAATATCCTTCTGATTCTATGATGCTAGATATACAATCTGGATTCCCCTTAAAGACAGAAGGATTTATTTTCCCAGCTGTAATGAGAAGTGTTGACAGATAGCCCTAATCTCTTACTCTTAAAGAGAAGCCCTCCTTAAGAATTGTCTCCACTGATGGAGTTGTCTTGCTCAAAGTCACTTTTACTAACCAATACAAAGGTATGCTTCCCTTGCCTCAACTCTGGACAACTTTGCAGGGCCATCCTTCCCAGCTTCAGAGCTTCATTCAGTTCTATGAAGCTTTCACGGACTGCATCACAGCCCAACCTTCCCTTCTTACAAATTCTGCTTCCTTCTTTCTTTCCAACAGATGCTGATGCCAAGAGCACTCCCTAATACAATTTTCACACACTAATCTTCATCTTAGAGTCTGCTTCTTGGAGAACTCCACCATTGATAGTTGGGCCAGGAGTGGTCAGAGAGCAAACACTAAGATAGGATCTTCAAAAGTTCAGCTGGCAATGAGAACTCCATCACTAATCATAGGTAGAACACACATATTCCCTGGAATAGGCAACCGAGAAACAGTAAGCAAACTTATCAAAAAAGCAGGAGAGTTCCGGAAAAACATCTACTTCTGCTTTATTGACTATGCCAAAGCCTTTGACTGTGTGGATCAAAACAAATTGTGGAAAATTAGTAAAGACATGGGAATACCAGACCACCTGACCTGCCTCGTGAGAAATCTGTATGCAGGTCAAGAAGCAACAGTTAGAACTGGACATGGAACAACAGATTGGTTCCAAATAGGGAAAGGAGTACGTCAAGGCTGTATCTTGTCATCCTGCTTATTTAACTTATATGCAGAGTACATCATGAGAAATGCCAGGCTAGAAGAAGCACAAGCTAGAATCAAGATTCCCAGGAGAAATATCAATAACCTCAGATATGCAGATACCACCACCCTTATGGCAGAAAGTGAAGAACTACTAAACAGCCTCTTGATGAAATTGAAAGAGGGGAGTGTAAATGTTGGCTTAAAACTCAACATTCAGAAAACTAAGATCATGGCATCCAGTCCTATCATGTCATGGCAAATAGATGGGAAAATAATGGAAACAGTAAGAGACTTTATTTTTTTGTTCCCAAAATCACTGCAGATGGTGACTGCAGCCATGAAATTAAAAAACGCCTGCTCCTTGGAAGAAAAGTTATGACCAACCTAGACAGCATATTAAAAAGCAGAGACATTACTTTGCCAACCAAAGTCCACCTAGTCAAAGCTGTGGTTTTTCCAGTAGTCATGTACGGATGTGAAAGTTGGACTATAAAGAAAGCGGAGCACCGAAGAATTGATGCTTTTGAACTATGGTGTTGGAGAAGACTCTTGAGAGTGTCTTGGAAAGCAAGGAGATCCAGCCAGTCCATCCTCAAGGAAATCAGTCCTGAATATTCATTGGAAGGACTGATGCTGAAGCTGAAGCACCAATACTTTGGCCACCTGATATGAAGAACTGACTCAGTGGAAAAGACCCTGATGCTGGGAAAGATTGAAGGTGGGAGGAGAAGGGGACAACAGAGGATGAGATGGTTGGATGGCATCACCAACTCGATGGACATGAGTTTGAGTAAGCTCCGGGAGTTGGCGATGGACAGGGAAGCCTGGCATGCTGTAGTCCATGGGGTTGCAAAGTTGGACAAGACTGAGGGACTGTAGTGAACTGAACTGAAGTAAACTCCATGTGGACATATTATTATCTAGCAAAGAGTTGTATCTTTTTATATATCCCAAATATATTTATGTGTTCATATATTCTATCCACATATCCACAATTCTATAACATTTCATTTATTCTTGTTTCACACTTCTCAGATTTCATCTTTCTGGAACTCAACAGGAACCAGGAAGTAAATAAATAGTAGATGATCCTGATCATTCCAAACAAGGCTTACTGCACAATTATTACCTCCTGTTTTAAACCAGAGCCTTTAAATTACAGTCATATTTATTTAATGCAAAACTTCCAATAAGCTATCCAAATAGCTTGTTTTTTGTTCCATTTTGATTTTTAGTGCCCAGCATATCAGAAACAGCAGTCTGTAAGGAGGCTATAAGACAGGAACTGTTTAGAGACGAGTTCTGTGACAGCAGAAGCAGTGACAGAGGTATAAAATGGTTAGAAAGGAAGGAAAATAAATGAGAAAAGGAAAAAAAAAACTGTTTCCAGTGTAAGTTAGAGGTAAGTATTCATAATCTACATTTGCATAGTACTTTTAAAGTTCCAAATTATCTGCAAATGTTCTGCTCATTCATTCCTCACAAATGTCCTCTGAGGGACTTCCCCTGGTGTTCCAGTAGCTTAGATTCTGTACTCCCAATACAAGGGGCTTGGGTTCGATCCCTGGTCAGGGAACTGGATCCCACACGCCACAGCAAGAGTCCTCATGCTGAAACTAAAAGATCCTGCATGCCACAACTAAGACCTGGGGGTACAACCAAATAAATAAATAAACAAAATATTTAAAACAAAACAAAGCCAAAGATAAACAAACAAAATCCCAAGTGTCCTTTGAGGTAAGTGTCATTACCTTCATTTCACAACTGTTGATTTGAGCCTCAAATCACCAGATACTGCACAATCAAAACTAGGAGTTCCAGGTCTAGGTCAAGTCCAAGCCCAGTATTCTGCCCCCATACCCTAACAATGACTCAAAAGTTGTCATGGAAAACTGAAAGTAGAGTCAGTGTTACATTCTCTATAGAGCATAAAATCAACACTATATACTGATTTCTAAAATGATCTGTTCTGATTTCCACCTAAATGGGTATATATCTTAAAACTATATCTTAAAATTTGTTTTATTGAGTAGCTCTTCTGCCATTATCAACAGCCAAGATATCATTACAGAAATTTGAAGCAGTTATTCATCATACCAAATTAAGAAAAAAATCGATGCTGCCCTTTTTATCATCCAGTATTTTTACCTAATCTGGACGTCTTCAACAGTCATTTCTATTTTAACAGAACTCCCTTTGAGGGAATATAATCATGAACTATAATTCATTTTCTTCATCTGCCATGTGAATTTTCCTAATAGGGAGGTTTGGTAACTGCTCTAGATAACATGAAAATGAACTCTATCACAACACAAAGATAAGCATATATATACATATACATATATATATATATATATGATTTACTGTTAACTGTGTGGTTAAAAATCATACACACAAACACCACACATCCATAATAACAAGGATATGGGATCTGTATGTAAGCTGAGAAAAAATTATGATATTTAAAACAAAACAAAATCTATTACCCAATTTTCTTGCCTTTCTCTCCTCAGATTCTGAATTCTTTTTTCTGCTTCTATCAATTACAGATGCCATTAACATTACCTGATACCATTAACTTAATCTGTTAGAAATGTACCTCTATTTTATCCAAGTTCCAGAAATTATGATATATAGTTTTCCTTTTATATTCTTTAGTATTCAACCCACCTCTTCTTTTCTCAATTGGTGAGCCACCTACATGGGAATTATTTTTATAGTTATGATCCTCTAACTCCCTTTTTTTTTTTTTTTTTTTGCAAATATTCAATAGACAGCTAAAAATGGAAGACCTACATTTATAAGAATCAAGGTATGACCACAATTTTTATGTTTTTTTAACAAGTACTAAGAATTAAAAATTTAGCCATATGGCTTTCTTTTGGGTCCTCTTTATAGTGGGCAAAATGACTTAAAGATTATTATGATGACATTTTATGCAAATTAGATTTTTACATTATCTTAATGTGCATATAATGATAGCTACTAATTACTCCAGCTTGAACCAGACAATTATACCACCTGCCCCTCAACACTGACTGAAATAAAAGAAGATCTTACCATTTCAAATCAAAGATACACAGAAAGGACATTTTCTCTTTTGACATAACTTGAAAATGACACATATTCCTATAGTATATCATTTTCTCTTTCACTGAAACATCCTGCTATCCAACTTTTCCCTTGATATTTACAGTGTTTTTAAAAGAGTGTTTTCTACCAGTTTTAATGAGACTTGCTTTTTTGACCAACACAGTGTTCTAAAAAGATAAACAATTACTCGAGTAGGGCATGCACTCATCAGTTCATCTCAGGCCTCCCCATTCTCTACTGTGTTTGTGGTACCTAGAGGGATGCTCAGATATTCTCCAGGGATCCCCTTCTCTCTGTATTCATGCCCACACTGTATCTGAGTTGCCTTGTGTGACAAACAGAATACAGCAGAAGTAATGGTACACCATTTCTGAGATTTGACTACAAAGGACAGTGGCATTTTATCTCTTGAATCATTTGCTATGGAAGAATCCAGCTGCTTTGTCATGAATACTCTCATAGAAGCCTATGGAATGACACACAGAGCAAGGAACTGGAGTCTGCCAACAACCACATGAGTGAGTCTGGATGCAGATCTTTCAGCTTCAAATGACAACCAACCTCATGAATGCAACCTCGTGAGAGATCCTAAGACAAAACCACCCCTGAATTCCTGACCCACAGAAACTATGAAATGATTCATACTGCTGCTTCAAGTTACTATGTTTTGGGGGTGAATATGTTAAGCAGCAGTAGATAATGAGTACAATGTTACACCTAGATTATTCACTTGCATAGTATTTAAAGGATTTTGAGAATGTAACCTTGTATTATTTAGGCTAACTAAAGTTAGCGGCCAAATAGAACACTATACAAATAGACCAAAGTCTATTTCCTGGCTCATGTCACATTCCAATTCAAACCTATAGGTTCTACCTGGTGACTTTCCTTCAAAAGTGCACTGTGGATCTGAATTTCTTTAAAAAAAAAAAAACCCAGCTACTACAATTAATTCACTTTCAGCTATACATGAAAGAATGAACATGGAGAACCCATGTGTTAGTCATTCAGCTGTGTCCAACTGTGACCCGATGGACTGTAGCCCACCAGGCTCTTCTCCCCATGGAATTCTCGAGGCAGAAACACTGGCATGGGTTGTCATTTCCTTCTCCAGGGGATCTTCCCTACCCAGGGATTACCATTTGAGCCATTAGGGAAGCCCATCCTTAACGGCCTTGAACAATAAAAAACACGTCACTTCTCTCATATTCTAATAGGTAAAAACTCAAGTACACAACTCTAGTCAAAATGCAAAGGAAGTAGCTATAAAGCCATCTGGATCTGGAAGAAGAAATATTTTACAGGTAACATTGTCTCTGCCACCTGGCTCCTGCTTTTAGAGCCAAAGTAGTGAAAGAGGGATGTTCAATATGTTCAAAGAGAGATTCTGCACTATTAAATACTCCTTGAATTTCTATTTTTTATGGTTTTATTGACAGTCAGAATATTTTTATCGCTTTATTCAATTATTTTAAAAAATTCATTTCAAGTTTGCCACTTACATGAAAGTAACATTTTAATGCTTCTTCAGAAACTACTTTGAATGGACTTTGAATATAGAAAGGATTGTAATGTACCAGTTATCTTTTTCTGCATAGCAAACAACTACAAAACCTTAGTGGCATGCAGCAGTAAACACTCAATGCACACACGCTCTGCTAGAAGTCAGCTACACAGTTCTGCCTATCTTGACTGGCCTCTCTTATGTGTTTTGAGGTGATCTGGTGGTCACCTGATCTAGGCTCACTTTGGCTGGGGTGAACTGGGTAGCTTGGCTGTGCCCAAATGTCTCTCATCCTCCAGCAGACTAGGTCAGCAATGTTTTCATGGTAATAACAGAGGCACAAGAGAATGCATCACCTGATGTGCAAGCTCATGTCGGATCTCTATTTACATCACATATGCTAACATCATTTAGGACAACGCAAGCAAAAAGCAGGGGAGGCTACAAATAACACAGAAAAATGCATGGATATAGGCAGATGAGAGGGATCAGGACATTGATTTAAGCAATCACATTATGCATAGTCTGAAATATGAATAAGAAATAAACATAAGGGGTACATTTAATCTTCAGTAAAGGCAATCAGTAATTGTCTATTCCTATAGATGGTACCTGTGGAATAAACTGGATTTCTTTCCATCCAACTGTAGATATAATGAAACTCAGTATCTCAATTTGTCAAAACTGAAGCTGAGTATGCTCTCCTTTTAACTCTCAGCAATAAGTTGCTAAAAAAGATCACATTAATATTACATTTTCCTTAACTAAAAAACACGTAGTGAAATAATATTTAAAGATATATTGGCCAACCGACTTCCCAATAATATTAAAAAATTCTGCTATTCATCTTTTGTTTTTTTCTCCCCAGGAGAATATTTTTAAGGAAATCTAATGTGTTCTGTCTCTTTTGGACTATGATAATCACTGGCAATGACAACATCTAATAAATCACCTACAATGTTTTCTTTAATTAACTTGAGCTATTATATTGAGTGCACTATATTGCCATTTTTGCTAGTTGATAGCTTTTCAATGATTAGCAAGAAAGATTCAGTCGTTCACAAAGTTTATAACCTACTGTAAAATATGAATAAGTAAATATTTGCCATTCAGTGCAATACGTTATAACTATATACAAATGTCTGTGGTGCTTAAGAAAATAGGAGAGCAATCTGAGGCAAACACAAAGAAAATTTTGAAGAAGAGATTTAAATCCCAGTTTGAATCTGGTCATGAGTAGTCAACTCATGAGAAAGATGTTGGTTCCTTTGGGGCAGTAAATATTGAGAAAAGAAAGATTTAAAAAGACGTTTACAATGTATAAACAACAGACTAGGTGATTTATTGGAAATTGGACATAAGGTAGAGAAAATAGTTAAGAAAAGTGCATAATTTTATTTTTAGCATGACTGAATTTATTATTCAGCAAGATAGAAATCAGAAGAGGGTGACAGAGGATGAGTTGATTGGATGGCACTATCAACTCAATGGACATGAGTCTGAGTAAACTCTGGGAGACAGTGAAGGATGGGAAAGCCCGGCATGCTGCAGTCCATGGGGTCGCAAACAGTTAGACATGACTGAGTGACTGAACAAAAACAACAACAAGGTAGATACTTGTGGGGAACAGTTCTGGTAGTAAAGATTACCCTATCATCTGGACACAATCAGTTTGAGATTCTATAAGAAATTCACATGGAAGTATCTATAAAGCTATTAGTTTCTTGCCCCTGAATATGAAGGCAAAGTCCTAGGCTGGAGGCAAACATCTGGAAATGTTAGCTTATATGTCAGCTACATGCCAGATGGCCAATAAAGTCCTGGGAGCAGTGGAACTGTCCAGAGAGAGCTGTCCACTGAGCAAAGGAGATAACCAAGACCAGAAACCCAAAGAACTCCAACATTCAAGGGTTGGGCAGAATAAAATCCACCCACAAGAAAAAAACAAAAGAGAACAACCAGAATTTGTAGAAAGAAAACAGAATAATACGTTGTGATAAAAACTGAAGCAAGAGTTTTTTAAAAGAAAAAGATCAACATTTTTGAATACTTATGTTTTATCAAACAAAATAAGATTTAAGTAGTCCATTGGCTTTATCAACAGGATGGCTGTTGATATCCTTGACAAGAGTAGCGGCAGGAGTGTGAATACAGACTAGAATGTGGTTGACTCAATATAGATGGATTTTTTTTTTTTAAATCAGAGACTGCCAAGTGTAGATAACGTTTAACTTGTTCAATAAAAAGATATAAGAAACACCTTGACAACAATGATTTTTTTTAGAAAATTAACATGAGAAACTCAAATGTTTAAAAACACTACTGGTTTGTAGAGGAAAAGGTAAAAGACCCAAATGTTGAACTAAGTAAATCAGAAAGCATCTTTCAGAGAAATAAAGAGTAGAAAGGAGGCAGAGCATGAATGTAGAAATTAACCACATTAAAGAGGATTGCCAATTACATGGCCTCAATAATGAAATAGGAAAGCATCTGTTTGAGGACAAAGGTGATATTA
This sequence comes from Dama dama, assembly GCF_033118175.1. Taxonomy (NCBI): domain Eukaryota; kingdom Metazoa; phylum Chordata; class Mammalia; order Artiodactyla; family Cervidae; genus Dama; species Dama dama. The sequence goes on along the minus strand of NC_083714.1, from coordinate 126,667,536 downwards.
TGATTAATGTGATTAATGGGGACACCTAAAAGCATTTCCACTAAGAGTTATGTAGAAGAGAAATGGTTTTCATGGTCAGTTCTACTAATTAATATTGCTTTGGAGGTAATAACCAAAACTATTGGATAAGAGAAATGAATATGGCTTACAAAAAAAATATTCAAAATGCTTTTGAGAGAAATAAGGGACCTTTTCCGATAGGATGACAATGAACTTCTCAATAGCAACAAAGAAAACTAGAAGAAAATGAAACAAAAAGTTTGAGGGACAGTTATTGCAAATTATATTCAGCCAAACCACCCAAAGGATAAAACAAAGATATTTTAGATATACAATAACTCATACTACCTTTCTCTTATGCCCTCTTTTTCAGGAAGGTATGTAAGTAAAAAGTAAGAAAGAAACAAGAAAACAGAATGCCCAATAAATTATAATAACAATTTAGGAGAGAGACTAGGAAATTATCTCACACATTTGCCTATACAGATAGGCAAGAAGATAATATTGAAAAACATTTTATTGAACTCAAGGATTATTGAGGAAGGATCAGCAGAAAAATACTCTGAAAAATAAGCAAATAAAAAATATGATAATATTATTAAAATGAGTTTGAGAATCAATTTCCAGTGTGTAGAGAGGAGTTTTCTCCAGGTGCCAGCTGGGTGTCCTACAATTCAACTTCAATTCTGACACTGTCTACCTGGAGACAGCATCAGATTCCACAGGTAAGGGTTCAGTCCTACAAGAGTCCACCCTTCCCACAACTTTAGCTGCCACTCACAAACCCAGGTTTTTATCTGTGCTTGGGCTCAACTGGCTATAGATAGGTTCCTAAGACTCCCTCCTCAGGTTTGACTAATTTGTGACAGCAGCTCACAAAACTCAAGAGAAACGTTTTATTTACTAGATCACTGGTTTGTTATAAAATAATGTAACTCAGGAATGGACAGATGGAAGAGATGCACAGGGCAAAGCATGGGAGGGGGCATAGCTCTTCCACGCTCTTGCCAGGCCTACCTCTCTCCCTGAACTTCCACGTGTTCACCAAGTCACAAGCTCTCCAAACTCCATTGTTTGGGTTTTTACGGATGCCTTATTACACAGGCATGATTGATTAAATCCTTGGCCATTGGTGATTATCACTAATTTTTGGTGGTTGGTGGTTTTAGTCGCTAAGTTGTGTCCGACTCTTGCGACCCCATGGACTGTAGCCCTCCAGGCTCCTCTGTCCATGGGATTTTCCAGGCAAGAATACTGGAGTGGGTTGCCATTTCCTTCTTCAGGGGATCTTCCTGACCCAGGAATCAAACCTGGGTCACCTGCACTGCAGGCAGATGATTTACTGACTAAGCTATGAGGGAAGCCCACTGACATGAATAGCACACTGTAACTAACCTAAGTAGATGGGGCAAAGGTCTAGAAGACCATGGTCTGGTTATTCCAGGTGGTTAGAGCCCTCGCATTAAACTTGCCAGCCACTGGTAATGGCAGAATCCAAACTGGTGTCCAACTTCATGGATTAAACACTTATACACTCAGATGCTCAGTCACGTCCAACTCTTTGCGACCCCATGGACTGTAGCCTGCCAGACTTTACTGTCCATGGGATTTCCTGGGCAAGAATACTGGAGTGGATTGCCATTTCCTTCTCCAGGGGATCTTCCTGACCCAGGGATAGAACCTGCATCTTTTGTGTCATAACTGCATTAGCAGGAGGATTCTTTACCACTAGCACCACCTGGGAAGTCCAAATACTCATAGTATTGAAGCAGCAAAATATTCAATATTTCAGGAATATAATAGTTATTAAAAACTGAATGGAAATGGAGGACAGCGAAGCCTGCTATGCTGCAGTCCATGGGGTCACAAAGAGTTGGACATGACTTAGTGACTGAAGAACAAAAAACTGAATAGCTACTTGAATATATTTTTAAGTTTTTATACATTTGCACTTACAGTATTAAATATAAAAATCACTGCCTTATTTGGCAGCTGACTATTCCTCTGCCATCTGCCAAAAAGCCATGTCCAAAGAGAAAATTCCAGGAGTCTCTCCAGTAAAGACTAGTCATTTTTATGGCCATGATACATGGGCATAACATGAAGATTTCTTTGTTTTTTAAGTGCTTAAGAATGTCCCCGTATGAATTTGTAGGTTTTGTGTGTTGTCACTGAATCTAAAGAAACACTAAGCTTGTAGAAAAAGAAAACTTATCTAGAAGTTTTATTGGAAAGCCACAGAAAAATATTTCACAGTAGCCCTTGAGTTCTTTAACATATTCTTCTCTGATAATTCCAGTGTTCCCTTGAGTTCCAACAGGCTGTTTATCAATATGACATTTCTTCATAGAGATTACTGATAAACTGTTCAAAGTCTTCAGAAGGGGTGCTCAGAATGGGACGTGATCCAATTTGATTGTGAATGCGAGGAAATGGGTCCATCTTCAGAACTCTTTGCCATGTAAAACTTAAACTCTGTACCCATTTAACAATATGTTCAACCTTCAGTTTGGAGAAACTGAATATATAAATACACAATGGCCAGGCCATACATAAAAATAAAGCTCTGACCCCCAACCTGCAGCAATCAGCCCAGTAAATGACCTCATTATCTGTAATAATCAGCCCGGGGAAGCCAGCCTATCATCTATTTCCAATCCGGAAGGACATACCTGAAGCCTTCCCTTTTTTTCCACTTTAAAACTTTCCCACATACGTGCCTATTTTTGAGTCTTTATCAAAACTCAAGTGATCCATGGCTGACTTCCCTGCTCTAGGGAGCTCTGTTTAATTAGCTCTTGAATATTCTCATTTGGTTGGTATTTGTTTATTTCCATAGTTTGAATGGGTTAAACAGTTGCTCAACCACAAGGTTTTCAAGGACTAGCATGTTCCAGTGTGTTCATAGAACTGATATGTAGGGTGTCTTCCCCTGCCACTAGATCTGAAGGCAACCCATCCCCTGCCAGATTAGGTTTTGAAATCAAGTTGTTATGTGTGAACATCATTAGAGTTCCTCCAGGGTCTACATGTGGAAGCGAGCCAGAAAAAAATAAAAAGAGAGAGGGAAATAGGAAGAAAAGAAGAAAGAATATATGAGAGAGAGGGAGAGAAACAAAGGGAGGGAGAAAAGAAGGAGGGAGGAAGGAAAGAAGGGAGGAGAAGGAGGAGGGAGGAAAAAGCTTGTTGGATTCTGGATGCTGTCTTTTCAGAACAAGCACTGACAGCTAGTTGGCTTTTAGAATTAGAAAACTGCCTGGATATCAGAATTTTTAGTAACAGAACATTAACTTTTAGACATAAACTCTAAACTGTGCCTTGAAGAATGAAAAGCTAATATCATAACACACATTTATTTAGTTTTTTTCCCAGGCTAGAAAGTTACTTAAATTGTATTTCAGAATATTAGAATTGGTAGGAGCTTTTGTCATGTCACAGCTTAGAAACTGATTGCTCCTGTTTTCAAAAAGAAAAAAAATTAAAAAGCCTTGAAACCAAACTACCAACCACATGGAAAAGCTGCTTATTATAATTTTCAATAAGAAAACCCTGCTTGGGGTGAAATTCCAATTAGAGATTAAAATAAAACAAAACCATCCAAAAGTCATTAATATAGTGATGGAAAATGGATTGCAGATAGGTCCATTCTCACTACCATAATATGATGATACAAATGGATTTAGGAATTAATGGGCCTTTTTGCAATGTAGCTTCATAATTTAAAAACTATATATAATTTGTTGATTTTTTTCCCTTTTAAATATTTCCCTAAAAGATGGGGAAATGATGAAGTAAATGTCCATGTACAATTCTCACTTCTCCCCAAAACTAGTGATAATAATGAAAACAGAGACTAAAACATCATTTATAACTAACACAGGAAAAGGCTCCAATCATCATGGTGGGATGTGCCAAATATAACGCAATTTGGTCCCAGCTGAAAGGGAATATTGGGAGCTGACACAAAACTGTTGAAAAAATTTAGCCGAATGTGTTCTGAAGGATCCTGCTGGGCATCTTCAATATTGGAGGGTCTGAGAATGTTTGGCTTATAGGGCTTCTTTCCTAACCACGTATCAACAGTAAAAGCAGCAGAGTAGGTAAAAACATAAGGATGATCAGTACTAGTTTTTGAAGTCTAAAACAAAACTACTTTGCGCTTGTAAACCAGAGATGAATATTCTTTGAAAAATATGTATCCACAACCACAGTAAGATTCTATTACATTCTAAGAGAATGGTTAAAATTAAAAGAATGACAAAAACAAATATAGGTGGGGGTGTGAGCAACCATAACTTGCATACATTGTTTGGTGGGAGTGTGAAATGTTACAATCATTTCAGAAAAAATTCTGGTAATTTGTTATAAAATTAACCATCTATCATCTATCATATGACAAAGTTCTCCTTCTCCTAGGTATTTAATAAAGAGAAAAGAAACATATGTTCACAATAAGATCTAAAAACTGTTCACAGTAGTTTTATTCATAATAGCCAAAACTCTAAACATCTCAGATGCTCATCAATTGGAGAACAAACTGTGGTATATTCAGGTAATAGAATACTACTTAGTACTAAAAAGGAATAATGTTAATGAGATACTCAACAGTATGGACGGATCTCCAAACTATTATGCTGAGTGAAAGAGTACTTACACAAAAGATCGCATACTCTTTCCCATATTATATTCTGTCCTGTATTCATAAGTGATATAATATATATGCCATTATTCAACTTTCATGAAATTTTAGAACAGGTAAAACTAATGTAAGGAGAAAAATCTCTGGGACAGTAAAGGCTAGCATTTTCTAGGAAGGGACACGAGGGAACTTACTGTGGGTTTGTAATCTTTTATGCCTCAATAGAAGACTGGGTTACACAGGTATATGCACTTGTCAAAATTCACCAAATGGGTATTTAAGATTAAAACAAATTTCACATGAAAAGAGAAAACTTGTTTTTAAAAAAGAAGAAGAAGAAGTAACAAGCCCCAAAAGGAGTGACTTGTGCTAAGCCCCATGTCAGGAAACCAAGACTTAATACCCAACCTAACTGCAGTTTCACTGGACTCATGCAGACTCATTTGAAAAGACCCTGATGCTGGGAAAGATTGACGGCGGGAGGAGAAAGGGACGACAGAGGATGAGATGGTTGGATGGCATCACCGATGCAATGGCCATGAGTTTGAGTAGGCTCTGAGAGTTGGTGATAGACAGGGAAGCCTGGCATGCTGCAGTCCATGGGGTCGCAGAGTCAGACACGACTGAGCAACTGAACTGAACTGAACTGCAGTTTCAGCCTTTCTCAGGAATGTAATCTAAACTGGTCAGTCTGGAATGTTCTGGTCAGCAGTTGTGAGGTAATACCCCTAAGACCCTGCCAATTAAAGAGTGTTGCTCACCATCCAGCTCTAGAAGGATTCAGTCATTAGCAACTGCAGTTGCTGACCCTTAACACATCCCAAAAGGAGTTCAGGATGGAGATGAGGAATGAAATGCTCTGTGCCCTGAGAAAACTGGTAGAACAGGCCTTCATGTAGTTAGATATTTTTAGGTGAAATACTGTATGAACCTGGATTTTTGCTTCTTCCTATACATACAAAAGAATTAAAACAAATAACTAAATATCTGTTCCTGTGACTAGCAATTTTCTACCAAGATGTGTGTTTGGTTGCACATACTCTGTTTGTCAGAATTACATATATACAGACCTCCCTTCTTACTCCTTTGAAACAGTTTCTTAGAGCTCTCTGATAGGCTAGATCCCAGGCTATAGTCCTCAGTAAGACATTGAATAAACTCCACTCACACTTTTTACCCTATGCAGTTCTCTATCCTGAGAGTCCCTTGGAGATCAAACCAGTCAACTCTAAAGGAAATCAGTCCTGAATATTCATCAGAAGGACTGATGCTGAAGCTGAAACTCCAATCCTCTGGCCACCCGATGCTAAGAACTGACTCATTGGAAAAGACCCTGATGCTGGAAAAGATTGAAGGCAGGAGGAGAAGGGAATGACAGAGGATGAGATGGTTAGAAGGCATCATTGACTTGATGGACATGAATTTGAATAAGCTCTGGGAGTTGGTGATGGACAGGGATGCTTGGTGTGCTGCAGTTCACGGGGTCACAAAGAGTTGGGCACAACTGAGAGACTGAACTGGACTGAGTTCTCTTAAGTCAACAACCCTTTTTATCCCCCAAAGAAACATGAAGGCAATCTGCTTTTCCCTGTCCCTGTCTCCCAACTGTCTATAAAAGGTTTTCATTCTGCACAGCTCCTTGGAGCGCCTTTCTATATGCTGAATGGGATGCTGCCTGATTCATGAATTGTTTAATAAAGTCAGTTTGATTTTTACATTTACTCAGTTGAATTTTGTTTTTTAACAGACAGCAAACAAATTTCACTTTAATGATATACCTGCTGGTGTGTTTAGATAACTAATGACTAAATATCTGAAAATCAATGTGAAATGCATAAAAATTGAGATGGATTAATCGTACAGATGAATGGTTAGATGTGTAAAGGTACAGTAAAATGTTAATACTATAATCTAAGTGTTGGGAATAAGGAAATTCACTGTAAAATTTTGTAAACTTTACTTTAGGTTTCAATTTTTTTCTTTCTATAACTTCTAAAATATTCAGACAGAAAATACAGGAAGACAAAGATACCATTAGGAAGGTACCAGGTAGTGAATCTTCTTTTCACTGACTTTGAATAACTTAATGGCTAAACACAAAAAATCAATTATCAGCTTCCAATTTTTCAGCTCAGATTTCAATGTTTTGATCTTAAAAGCCGCTTCCATCATCTGGAAAAGGAGTCAAGCAAATGCCATTCACATTTGTGTGGAATCCAGTTGGGTAGGGTAAACATAAAATTGCCCTCTGCTCCCCCCATCCTTAAAAAACAAACAAACAAAACTCCCAAAACACACACCATGACAAAAAAAAAAAAAGAAAAAACAGGAGAAGATTTTTACTTCTATGTTTCTGGTGTAGGGGAGCTGAATTTGCCACCCCAAAATATGTCTCTTTTGTGTACCGTTTTAAGCAGGTTATTTTCTGAGAAACAGCCAACAGGGAAAGGACTCTGAAAACCAAGGAGTCTGCCCTTGGTTTATGCCCTCTGGTATAAAACATTTACATCTGTAAGGGAAATTACCATTTATAAGAGTGTCTTCCTCTCAGCACCTGGAAGTGGAGAAGGCAATGACTTAAATCTGCATCACAATCACCCTTGTTTATCATACTTTTCTTGGTAAACCCCCACAACTGACTAACTTCATCCTCAACATCACCTTTTGTTTGTATCTCAGGATAGTATTTAAGGTGAGGGCTTTGACTTTTTTGGTAAATTATGCGGCTTTTCTGGATCTCTCCCATGCATCAGTTCAGTTCAGTCGCTCAGTCATGTTCGACTCTTCATGACCCCATGGACTGCAGCACACCAGGCCTCCCTGTCCATCACCAACTCCAGGAGTTTACTCTCCCATGGATACATGTTATTAAATTTTGTTTCGTTTTCTCCTGTTAATCTGTTTCATGTCAATTAATTCTAGATCAGCCATAAGAACCTAGAAGGGTAGAGGAAAATTTCTTCCTCCTTGACACTGAATTCCGCAAAATAGTGATAAGTTAATAATTAGAGAGAAAGTATAAGGAAGGAAAAAATTTTTCCTGAGGTCCCCCTGTGCTAACAGAGAAACAATGGCACCCCACTCCCGTACTCCTGCCTGGAAAAATCCCATGAACGGAGGAGCCTGGTGGGCTGCAGTCCATGGGGTCGCTAAGAGCACAACTCAGCGATTTCACTTTCACTTTTCACTTTCATGCACTGGAGAAGGAAATGGCAACCCACTCCAGTGTTCTTGCCTGGAGAATCCCAGGGATGGCGGAGCCTGGTGGGCTGCCATCTATGGGGTCGCACAGAGTCGGATATGACTGAAACGACTTAGCAGCAGCAGCAGCCCTGTGCTAAAAGACAGATTTAAAGGAGTAAAACAAACAGGAACTTAATAGCATAGATACCTCCTATATGCCTGGGAAATACCTATGGAAAGTGAGTAACTCCCCCAAATGGCCTAAGCTATCACCTTAAATACCATCTCCAGTAAAGATTTTGGGGGCAGGGGAGTGCTGTTAATGGGAGATTATCCGGAAAAGCACGGTGACAAGTAACAGTGGTAAGGGTGATAAGCAGATTTAAATCCTTGTCTTTTCTACTGATAAATTTCCACAAATTTAAACATCCTTCTCTTCCATTACAGACAGGGAGGACACCCTTATACATGGACATTTCCCTTATACATGTAAATATCTTTTATGAAAGGAAAACTTCTACTGGGCTTTCATAGTTTCGTACCTGTTTTTTTTTTTAAGAAAAATAACAAGATCAAAATAATTCTTAGTCAAAGAAGCATATTTTGGGGTGGCAAACTCCGCTCCCCTTTAGGAGGAACTGGCAGGTTATGAGAATCAATTTAAGAATAAAGATAATAACACTTCAGAACTTTAAATTAAAAATATAAATCAGTAGTATCAAATCTTTTATTAAAAAATTGAAAAATCGGTAGTATTTAATGTATACTAGAGAAAATTACATGGAATTCAAGGACAAAAATGTGAATACTCCTAAAGAACGGACAACAGGAAAATCAGAATGCTTAAAGAAACGACTAAGATAAATGGAAAAGTTTTCTTTTAATCACACAGATACGCTTGAAAAAATTTTTTCAAATGAAGAAAAACATGAAAATGTCCAATTAAAAGTTTTAACACTTAGAAAAATTATTAACTACACCCAAAACCTATACTATGAAGTTACACATTTCCAATATCAGGAAGTGACAGAGAAAATCATGTTAACCAAGGGAAAAATAGAAAAACGGCTGTACTAACTTCAATTCTCTCTTCTACAAATATAACTGTTAATTGTCAATGAAATAATTTCTACAGCAGAACCAAAACAAGAAAGCTTCTATCAGAAAATTCTATTCTGACTATGTTACCTAGTCCAAGCTCGCTCTGCTCCCCGCACTATAGGCCAATCAATCAGAGAGATGAGGTGTTGAGGCAAAGAGGAGACTTTAACTGGGGAGCCAGCAGGCCGCCAAGATGGCATCTTCTTGGGGTCTGGATGCCAGGTTCTTTTATATATTACAGAGAGAGAAGCAATGAGGAACTAAAGTCAAAAGGTAGAAGAGAGAGGGAGATACAGTGGGGAAGTAAAGTGAAAGGGTCTTCAGTCTTGCAAAACATCTCCAAGGGAAAGGCCAGCCTTTGGAAGGGTGTGTTAATCTCTTCTATTCACAGGTAGGCAGGGACAAACTCTCTCTCCAGGAGCTGAAAAAAGGCACTTTAAAAGTTTACAGTCAAGCAGAGGTCCAGGCAAGCCATTGAGTATGATTATAATAATAAAAGCGCAAGTCAAAGAAACAGTTTCCAACATGCAGTGAGAATTGGCTTCCTCCCTGCAACATGATGAGTCTTTCAGAAATTAAGAGAATAGAAAAACAATCTTGAATTGCAAGGAGACAAGCAATTCATCACTTTTGTACCATAAAGAACTAATTTTTAAAGAAAGAGTCAGAATTAAAAGTATAATGAACACCAACTGTGTAGCTAACAAGAAATCACTCTTAATTTCTGGAAATAAAAGAAATCAAATAGGATGTATACCTTCTAATTCTTTTTAAAATTGTGATGCTAAAAATACAAAAATCACAATTTACATAATTTAGAGCACAGCAATAGAAAAACAAAACAAAGGAAACCTTAAGTCACAAAATAACATAAATGGACCTTTCAAAAGCAAGATCAGTCTAACCAGTTTTAACAATAAACACAAAGGGAATACAATGTATATATAAAATTAATATGACTTTCAAGATCAAGGAAAACAAACCACCAAAACAAAAAATTTACAAGGTGAACATGTACTATTTCAGTAATTGCCTCGAAAGAACTGACTATAAATGAAAACAATAAAGGTATAACATGCCAATGAAACAAAAAGATACAGTGTTAACATGAAAAATCATTTCAAGGTATAACTCATTAAGTGGGACAATGAACTTATTTTATGATGATAAAGAGTACTATAGCATTTAACATTTATAAAATAAAACACCTACAAAAATAAGGACAAATTAACAGAAACATTAAAGTTTTATGTGATTTTTACAAAACTATGCAAAAGATTTATGTTTAAAATCAATGCCTTACAAAATCAGAATAAATTATTTTATAGTTTTAAGAAATAGAATTCAACTGAGTAAAACTGAAGACCTGTTTTTCTCTATTCAACAATTCATGAATCAGGCAGCATCTCATTTAGCTAGCAGAACAAGACCTCAAGGAACTGCACAAAGTGGCAGGTTTTTATATGCAGAAAGAGGGTGAAACTAGGAGGTAACAAAAGAAAGAAGTCAAGGTCACCTTCCTCTGAGGGAAAGTCAGCTGTGGGGGGGAGAGTATCATGCAGATTACCTTACTAGTTCTGATCAGGATATTCCAGACTGATAGGTTAAAAATTCCACTCCTCAGAGAGGCTGAAACTGTCACTAGTTTAAATTAAATTGTGGTTTGCTGATGTGAGGCTTAGCACAAGTGACTCCATTTTGAGCCAGATATCAAACATGTATGTACAAAAACAAATGACCGTATCATATGTTCAGAGACAACTGTGATAAATTCCAAAATGTAAACTTGAAGCAGAAAAAAGTTTATGGTTACAATGGTATCAAAAACTCAACAAGCATTAAAAAACGAAAAACAAAACAAAACAAAACAAAAAAAAAAAAACCCTAAGATATAGGATCCTAAATAAGTAAGTTAAAGAAAAAGTCAAAAACTTTCACTGAAGAATATTCCCATCCAAAAATAGTGGGGATATGGACATACATAATAATATCTTAAGAGGATGTTGTTCTACACAGAGAAGAAAGTTAAATCACTGAGTCCGTTCAATAAGAATAAACTACAAAACAAATTTGTAAAATTTCACTTTAAAATGTTAGAAAATAAACAACAAAATGAATATAAAGGCATCAAAAGGAAAGTATTTATACAGACTTAACACAAATAAAAGTAGAAATTTCTTTACAACACACAAAACAGTACCATTGAAAAATAATTTCCAAGCAACATATATAAATTAGCATAAATGAGTCAGCTTAAACAAAGGAAAAAGGCAAGACTAGACTAAACTTTTTTGTTGTTGTTTAGTCACTAAGTAGTGTCTGACTCTTCTGCAACCCCATGGACTGCAGCCCACCAGGCTCCTCTGTCCATGGGATTTCCCAGGCAAAAATACTGGAGTGGGTTGCCATTTCCTCCTCCAGAGGATCTTTCTGACACAGGGATCAAATCCGAGTCTCCTGCTTGGCAGGTGGATTCTTTACCACTGAGCTACCTGGGAAGAAGCCCCAAACTAAACCTTATAAAATCCTAATATACTGAAAGTTCTCCATTATCCCAACTTTACTATTCTTTTCAATAACCTTAAAAGGAGAACCATAGTAAGTTGTACACAACATGTAAATGGATATTAATTTTTCCCACATATTACTTTTTAGTCACTGAAAATTTAGATTTCCCTAAAGGTATCATCATCATTATTTTGCATTAATTCCTTATCAAAGAATGTAGTTTTAGTTTTATTGTTAACTAAAAGGGTGGGGGAGGAGGAGGGGAGTGGAACAAGTTTTTGTGAAAAGATACGTCTCCTTTCCCCTCCTAGTTTCCTCTTTATTTTGGGATCCCTTTCCTAAGAAATCCATTTAACATTAAGCTATGGCTGACACCAGCTCACTTCTGGCAGACTAGGAAAAGAGTCATGACACTGGTGGGGGTAACTGACCTAAACCATCAGGAGGAGGTAGGATTACTTTGTGTCTTTGAGATGTGGAAAGAACAGTAAGGATAACCACAATGTTCCTCAGTTAGTCTCTTACTGACTTTCATGAGGAAGAAAAAGCACCGTAGAGTAGGGATTTATTGGGGTGGGTGAGGGAATTAAAACAGTGCAGAGAAGATAAAAGCACAATGCCTGAGAAGCAATTTGAGATTTTTTCCCATGTATGATGGAGAAAGGCATCATTTACTTTGTCTGGTAAGGGAAGGATGGAAGCTGATTGGAGATATGGTTAGAAAATACAGAAAATCTAAGATGAAAGAAAAAAATATTACTAATTTTACCACCCTGACAAAGTATTTGTTCCTTGGATACAAATGAATATTCTCTAATGAATACTACTTGTAATTGATTGGATTTAAGTTTTTACTTTTATCATAAAAGTTTTTTTATCATAAAAGTTATTTCTAAAAATATGGGAAATTATGATGATGATGATGAAAAACCACCACACAAAATCCCACCAACCAGATGTAATGGCTCATCATTTTAGTGCATCTCTTTATTATCCTTTTTATTGCATGTTTTTATATCGTTTACATCATTCAGAAGATACTGGACTTCTAAAAAGAGTTAACTTGGGAATATTCATAAATGATGAGATTGAAGATTTCTAAATGGCAGGACAAAAATAAAGTAACAAGAAATGGCTCAACTCATTCAATATAACATTTACAGTTGCAGAAAATCATTATAGGTCTCCAACAAGAGTGAGGCTATTATAATTTTCTATTCAAGCATGCTCTTATGGCTAGAGAAAAAGCTCATTTTGGACACAATTTCATCCAGCAAGGTCTCCAAAACAGTTTAGTCATTATTACCAATTAGTGGTTTACAGCAAGAGTAATTAGTTTATGTCATTCTCAAAAGTGACAAGAGTTTTCCACTAAACTGTGAGATGAAAGACACATGAGAAATTAAACCAAATAAAACAAAACAAATAAAAAACCTCCTAGTACTAGACCAATCCTGTCATTATTATTGGGAGGAAACTTTAGCAAGCATTGAGAAACATTTACTTTGAGCAGCAGAACTCATCTGGTAATAAAGCATTCAGAGATATATTGCATTCAGGGCATTCAGCCTGTTCAGGAAAGTCAACTCATGTCATGACTTAACTAGTAGAGGATTTAGTATTAATTTTGGAAAAAGTCTTCAAGTAATATTTTTAAGAAAGATGCATGGGTAGGATATTTTCTAAACTCTTAACTCTACAAGGATTAAGTTATTTGTGTCCATGAATGAAAAACAATGTATCTTAGATCTTTTTTATCTTATTTTATTTAATTAGAAGAATAATTGCTTTACAATGTTGTGTTAGTTTCTGCTGTACAACAACATGATATCTTAGATCTTAACCTGAGATTCTCAGGTTACCACATTTTCCCCCCAGGATGTCTCAAAATATGACTTAACCGTTTTTTGGTACTTCACACTGGAAAAAAAGTCTGTAGGCAGTCTTATTTTACTCTTTTCTACGTAATCTTTTTCTCTTCCTTTTTCTGGATGCTATAGACTTTTACACTTAACTTTGTAACATATCTCATTTGACAAAGTCTCTTGATGTAGTTTCCCTTACATTGATTTTGCCAGTGTTCACCAACTGTTTCTAACTTAACCTTCAGGTCCTTTTTTTGTTGTTGCTACTATTGTTCAAGAAGCAACTTCTCATCAGTTGTTACTTACACTGATCAATTGGTACTGTTTCTCTGTCATTCCTTTCTGCAACTCTTTCTGTATTTTGTATTTACATTAAACACCCTCGTCACAACAACCATCTCTGCATATAATAATGTCTTCTTCTCGACCTTTTACAACTTCTCAAGCAACTTATGTATAATAGAGCATAGCAATGAAAATCTGGTTTTACTGCTCATTACCACTGGCCTGGTTCATATTGCTTAATTCATAGATTGTTACGAAAATTAAATAATAAAGTAAATGTAAAGCAAAATGGCTTATCACTGAAAAAATATGAGTATGCACAATATTGTATATTCTGTCATTTTTTCCAAAATGGATTTGTAAACTACTACTTAATTTTATTTGCCCCTCAATCTTTTCTTATTTCTAATTTCATCTTGTTTCATCTGCTTTTCACCTGCCTCTTCTCCCAATGACTTTTGTCTTCATTTGAGTATGGTGAATTCTGGCTTTCTTAACTCTTTAGCATATAGTATCTGTCTTTTTGTATTCTTTCTGACTATAAGGCATTTCTGAAATGTTGGTTGGATTAATGTGGGCTATATTTTCCAGATGTATGCTCTATTTTGCTCTTTCAGGATTTGTTTCCCTAATTCATGAGAATATCCTTAAAGATCACCTATCTTTACTTTTCCCCACAGAGATGGGGTTGGATTAGGAACAAAGAATTGATATTTAATTCTTCCAGAAATTCTTTTTCTAAAAAGACTAAGTGAGCTACTCCTCAGCTCACTTCTCTAATAGGAATAGGGAAACAAATTAACAAAAATATTCTTCTATAAATAGTTATGGCTATTACATGCTAGAGTCCTGCTTCTCAGTCAGTGGTGATCTGGCTCCCCACAGATCATTAAGCAATGTATGGGGACACTGTTGGTTACTTCAGCTGGGTGGAGGCAGGTGGTCCTTTCACTTAGTGAGTAAAGACCAGAGATACTACTAAACTTCCTACAACATACAGAAGAATACTCCACAACAAATCATTATCTGACCCCAAATGTCAATAGCGCTGAGGAAGAGAAACCCTGCTTCATGGGCTTACAGCTTTCTCCTTAATTATTTTAAGGAGAAATTTCAGGGGTTGAAAATACTTGTGACTGAGTAGGAACTATGACTCCACAAAGATTATTTCTTTCCCCAGGAAATGTTCAGTCTGACTGTGCAGATTCTGACAACAATTCACAGTCCATTTCAAACTGTCAAGACCTTTTGATCAAACACTTTATTGAAACTTTCAACAGAAACAGGGTTTGAGAGATCAAAGTTCACTTTATTTTAAATAAAATTTCTGTGAAGTATCAGAAAATTAGGCAGGATGTTCTCAAAGAACTGAAATGCCAGTTTGGCCGCTTTAAACATTTCAAAAGTGACAAATAACATTTGAGCTCAGACATGATAACCTGAGGAAAAAAGTAAAGTCTTCTCTGAACTTGTTCTTTTTGAACAGCTGAAGTTTGAAACAGAATAGCTAGACTTTTATCTGCTAAATAGACATAAAAGCTTTTTAACCAAGTGATTAGGAGATAAAACAGATAAAACTATTAACTGATAACTAAAATAGATTTGCTGAAATCATTGGAGGCAAGTCAAAATAATTACTGCTTTGAAAAAGAAAAAAAAAACCCTTCCTCTGTTCTTTCAAACATTAGTTCGAATGATTCAGCATTAACCTAAGCAAAGCAAGCTCTGGGGGAGAGAAGGAAAGAATAATGACATGAGGAAAGCACAAGGCTACATCAGAATATATATGGTTTTAGAGACAATTAATTTAGTGAAGTTAACACTGGAATAATGAATCATATAGATATAGCTAGAGATAAAACAAAAAAATAAAAACAAACCTAGTAACACTGCACTAAAAATAGCTAGCAATATATAATATATCATTCTAATCTAACTGGCAGGCACACCATAAACTTTAACGGAATTATTTGATAATTGTACATTTTGTCTCCCTAAAACTGAACCGAAAACTTTAAGTGTATCGTATCTACCATCATTAACTTTAATGGAAAAATCCACAAGGGCCTGGGGGTGTAAGAATGGATAATTGTTTAAGGATAACAAGAAAACCATGTGCAGGCAGAAAATCATATTGACTATAATTGAAGGCAGGAGAAGAGGATGACAGAGGATGAGATGGTTGGATGGCATCACCGATTTGATGGACATGAGTTTGAGCAAGCTCCGGGAGTTGGTGATGGACAGGGAAGCCTGGCGTGCTGCAGTCTATGGGGTCACGAAGAGTCAGACAAGACTGAGTGACTAAACTGAACTGATTAGAGAATAATTTTATATTTAAGAACAAAAATATAATTGACATAATTCTAATCGTAAAAAGAAAAATTGAAAAAAAAAATCACTTTAGCAGGCAGAAACACTTAAAATAGTCATTAACAAGGAAAAATGTACAGAATGGATTGTGAAGGTTGTGTGAATCAGAATTAGCTGTGCATTGGAATATCTGGTACTATAAATGTGACAATTCTCCCCAAACTGATCTACAGACCCACTAAATTTACAATACAAATCCCAATGGGTTTTAATTTGGTTTTCTTTTTTTTCTAAGTGGAAATTAACCAGTTGATTAAAAAATTTACACAGAAAAAAACCAAATCAATCTTAACAAGCTGGGAGAAGTTACTGTATATCAGCACTTATCACAGACCTAAAAGATTTATGACAGTAAAGTATTAATGAATGTACAGACTGATATATTGGATTATATTCATGCAATGAGTGAACACAATGAAGATGACCAAACTAATGTTTCCTGTATCATCAAGGATGAATCTCACAAAAATAATGTTAAGTAAAAACATCCATCCACAGAAGGATGTATACTGGACAACTCCATTACCTCAAGTTCAAAAATAAAGAAAACTAACCTATGCTGTTGAATCATGATAGTGAAAACATTTCAACCTTTGGTAAGGAAGAAATTATAGAGATCAGGATCAACATATACACAATATATGTGTGTAGATGTTACTTAAACACATATATTAATGTGACATATACAAACATATACATATAATTGCTAACTATATTTTATACACATATGTGTATTTGACATTTCTATAAGAACTTATAGATTGGGGTTGACATATACACACATATATATTGACACATATACATATATGTGTATATGTATTGCCATATACATATACATACATATACATACACATATACATATACTGCCATATAGACACATATATGTATAAAATTAACTAATAAGAACCTACTGTATAGCACAGGGAACTCTACTTAATACTCTATAATAACCTATAGGGGAACAGAATCTTAAAAAGAGTGAATATATGTATATATACAACTGAATCACATTGCTGTACACCCGAAACTAATATAACAATACAAATCAACTCTACGCCAATAAAAATTAGCCAACAAAAAGAAATTACAGAGATTAGGATGGAACAAAAAGGGGGAATTAATATTTCATAAACTTTTTTAGAGTGGGTAATGGTCACATAAGCTGTGAAAATTTACTGGTATGTATAATCATAAATTGTGAATATGTCCTAAGAATTTTACATTTAAATTAAAACAAAACAAAACAAAAAGGGCCTCTAATGATCTGTAAGGAACAAATTGTTTCAGTTGCAAATGTGTCAAATGTTAAAAAAAAAAAAAAGACAAAAACAATCAGTTCATAATGTTGCTCAAAAAATACTTATTGGTCATCACTGGATGCTGCTCGAGCACAATGTCATTGCTCTGAAAATTGATAAATAGAAGGAAATAATCTGTCCTCCATTTCCCATACCAATTCTATGTCAAAGTAATCAAATACTTGCTTGATGAGGAAAGTTCTCCATAAGAGAGTCTCAGCTAATAAATACAGAAAGAATGGTAACATTATACAATTACAATTTTAGTACTCAATGAAATAATGGAATTAGTCCATAAACTTCAATGGATGCTTAATCCTTTAGGTAAGGTTCTGATGGAGAAACTTAAAACTGAGGGATAACACTGATACCACATGAACCCCATGATTAGCCTCACTATAACTAACAGTTGGACAGCACTACATTATATGTCTATGATAAGATACAGTAGGAAATACACAGTACCTTCAAAAGATATGTTGTTAAAATAATGTTCCCCAAATAAAAGAAAGGCCACAGATCTATCTGAAGTTTACAGGAAATATGGGGAGTAATATGTAGAACAGAAAGAAAAAGCATACCATGAGAAGAGCAAAACTTAGAACAAGTGACCTTGTTTATCCAATAAATCAGTAGCAATTTTTTATAAAAATGAAGACAGTTACAGAATAAAAGAGACTTCAGAAACCTAGTAACCAAATGTATGAAATTTATTTGAATCCTAATTTAAAAGGAAAAAATACTTAAAATCACCTTTGAGATATTCAAAGAAACTTGCATACAGATTGAGTAGTAGCTAATTTAAGAAATAATCGCTAATTATGTTTAAGTAGGGTAATGGCATAATTACTGTGTTATTGTAAATGCCCTGATCAGTTAGAGATGTCAACTGAAAATGCTGCACTTGAAATGACATAGAATCTATTTTTTTAATCTTAACTACTCCAAAAACTGATAGCTCAGCTGGTAAAGAATCCGCCTGCAGTGCAGGAGACCTGGGTTCGATTCCTGGGATGGGAAGATCCCCTGCAGAAGGGAGTGACTACCCATTCCAATATTCTTGCCTGGAGAACTCCATGGACAGTGGAGCCTGGCAAGTTACAGTCCATGGGGTCACAAACAGTCAGACACGACTAAGCAACTTTCACTCTCACTTTTCTTTCACTTACACTCGTATACACAGACACACATCATGTAAGTGGGCACTGATACCCACAAAGTATCACTTGACAACCTGTTAATAGAGAAATACTAAGTTTGTTCAAAATCACTTTAGCAAGGGAGAAAACCATGTTGAAAGACTCTTACCAGTATCTTGGGCTCAAGTGGTTTAAGGCAGGGAACCGAATGAAATTGGACAAAGATCATACTATAATTATTTAGTAATAGTAGACACAGTGAGGTAGCAAGGGTCTTAAAGCAAGTTTTCATAAGTAAATTGTTATTTAATAAGTGAGATGTTTGTTTAGATGAAGAGATTATCTTTGATAAAACAATTTGTAGGGTTTTCCTAAGGTAAATAGTAATGTTATTTTAATAAATTTATAGCCTTATCTTTCCAAAGAAAAGTTATCCTGGAAAGAAAATAAAATGACTAAGTCATGTTGATATAGATGGTCTTAGTTCTCAGTAAAGAGAGAAACAAGATTTGCAAAATGTTGACAACTGTTGAGTCTACATATGAGCATAAAAAATCAGTTAATTTTACTTTTCTCTATATTTTTGTATAAATCTGAAAATTCCCATATTAGAAAGCTTTTATGGTTTCTGTTACGGGAATTTTTTGTTTTCTAATATTGAGATCCTCTTCTTTCATAAAATCTAAGGAAGCCACTTGGACATGGATGAACATTTGGAAAACTAAGGAATGAAGTGGTTAGAAAGAATCATGCCAAAAAAAATGAACTGGGTAAACATCAGGAATAATAGGAAATGCACTAATGTGGTGGTTATCCATCTATATCTAACTATGGAGGTTTTTCTATTAAAACGCCCGCAAATTGGTATTTTAGCTAATACTTAATATACACCAGCAATTCCGTTAAATGCATAATATACATTATATCATCTGATTCTTAAAAAAACTTTACGAGACAGGAATTCTTAGTAGCAGCATTTTACAGGTGACTTTCGTTAAGATTTAGCAAGGTCCAGTTAATGTGCTGGAAGACATAAAGCTAGAAATAGGTGGCATAAGATTCAAACACCACCTCTTCTGGTTCCCAAAACCGAAAGCTAAACTGCTGCGATAACTAGTTTAGCTTCACAAGATGGAATGGAGGGTTTTTCCCCCTTAAATTATTATTTACACTTTTTAGGGTATAGACATCTCATACTTTATGGGAGATAGAGCTTCTGAATGTGTCCAGCATATTTGAGAAGAAAGTCTGACCTCAAGACCTATCTAAAGAGAAAAGAAGTAACTCCAGTTAAATGGTGTTTATGCTTAAATGCTCAAGCTGGACAAATACATTGCAGGCGAACTTCAGTTATAGTCCTGATAAATGGATAAGGGCCCCTGACTTTGAACTACAGTACTTAGAAGGACCTGAGAATGTGGTCATTTGTCAACATTACTGCTTGCTTTGGTTTCAGAAACATAAGCAATGTGCTCATGCGCTGACATTAGTGCATAAAAAACATGCAATCTATCATCATCATCGACACATATTTATGGAGTGCTCACTGTCTGTGTACTGGTTTCAGAAGTTGCAATGGGGATTTATACGGCACAGGGAAATCATCCTACTGTGTTTTCCCTTCCTTTCTCTTTCAACCATGTGTAATATTTCCATAAGAACCGTGAAATGTTGAAAAAATACACTTACTCATCAGAAAACTGGTAATTTCATAAAACTGAAAAAACCTTTTGGCTCCCTGTTATAATTTATATTGAGTTCAAGGCATTCCATGGTCATGATTCTTTTGCAAACAAGGTGAGGTTTTAAAATATGACCTAAATGACTGATCAATCAGGCAATCCTTACACTGTTTTTGCCTTTGGGAGAAATGGAAAGAAATATAAAAGATGCAGCCATAAAAAGGAATGAAATAATGACATTTATTCTAAAATATGACACAAATGGACTTATCTATGAAACAGAAACAGACTCAAAGACATAGAGAAGAGATTTGTGGTTGCCAAGAGGGAGGGGGCAAGGGGAGTTGGATTGGGAGTTTGGGACTAGCAGATGCAAACTATAGGATGGATAAACAACAAGACCCTCCTATATACCACAGGGAACTATATTCAATATCCTGTAATAAACCATAATGGGAAAGAATATAAAAAAGAGTATATATCTAGCATTTTGATGTACACAGAAACTAACATAATACAAACTAACATGGAAAAGAGTAAGTAAAAGAATGTATGTGTGTGTATGTGTATATATATATGAGTCACTTTGCTGGACACTAGAAACTAACACAAGTAAATCAACTATACTTTAATTAAATAAAAAGAAATACAAGAGATGTTTTCATTTGAAGATATGAACAGCTAGAGCAAACTGTTTTGAGTAGATATGCAAAGGAAGACACTTGTTTCTTCTCATACAGTACTTGATTTGTAAACATTTCCTGAATCAATATTTACTCAGTTTTGCTATGGTTTAGATATCACAACCCTGTTTGTTAAGCAAGTATTTTTACCTGATGCAATCTCTATACAAACAAACAACAAAGGCATTTTAATTTTACTTTGCAAATGAGAAAATTGTAATAGCAGTTGTATGAAATACATTGTAATTCATCTACCCTTGAGCAAAACTGGTACTGGGAAAAAAAAAGATATATAATTGGGTTACTAGGCAACAAATGCTAACTAACAGTTTTAATTTTTGAAAAATCACTAGCAATTCACTTCCCTCATTGTAGTTTAACTTAATGACTGTCAACTCATATCTAACATATGAAATTGGAGAGAATGGATTACAAGTTTTAATGTTCTTTATTATTAAGAAAACATAATAGTTTTCCAGGCCTTAGTGTTTCTCTAATAGCAGGTTGTCAAGTGATACTTTGTGAGTATCAATACCCACTTAAATGATGTGTGTGTGTGTATATGACTGTAAGTGAAAGAAAAGTGAAAGTCCAACTCTTTGTGACGCCATAGACTGTAATCTGCCAGGTTTCTCGGTCCATGGCATTCTCCAAGCAAGAATACTGGAGTGGGTAGCTGCTCCCTTCTCGAGGGGATCTTCTCGATCCAGCAATCGAACCGGGGTCTCCTGTATTGTAGGCAGATTCTTTACCAGTTGAATTACTGAGGGAAAATTTTTTGCTTTTAACTATCTATTAAATACCAGTTGTTTAACTTCTAAATCTGTATTTTGCCTCCAAATATGCAGCTGAAAGGATTTAATGAGAAAAAAGATATACTATACTTTTCACTCCACTTCGCAGAGAGTAAGTAGTTGTCCAATAAACTATAGACAAAACAACAAAGCATATAAGAAAACACAAAAGCAACTGAATCAGTTGACATACTGGAGGGCTTAGGATAAGAGATAATCCTTCAACTAGGGATAAGAGAGTATTGATCAGATATTTTATATCTGTATCTAGAACTATTTGAAAAATGTTAGGTTGTTAGAATTAATCAGGTAAAATCAAGTTGAAAATAAAGGTTAGAAATTAATATAGAATAAAAAGAGACAAAGGTGCCAGGAACTGTAAAATATTATCAGGTGAGTATATTAACCTAGTTCTTCAAAAAATCAAAAGCATTTCCTTAAGAAGCTGAGTTAATAGAGTTTATATAGTCTAACTCCATTGCTCTTTGGGGATCTAAACCAGAACACCCAGAATATCCAATTAGCACGTAAATGGTCAACTATAGCATGGATTTTGTGAACAGTACATTTTTCAAGTCCTTAGGGACATTAAGTGAAAATTATATGAGTTCAGTTCACTACAGTCTCTCATTCATGTCCAACTCTTTGTGACCTCATGGACTGCAGCACTCCAGGCCTCCCTGTCCATCGCCAACTCCCAGAATTAACTCAAACTCGTGTCCATTGGGTCAGTGATGCCATTCAACCATCTCATCCTCTGTTGTCCCCTTCTCCTCCTACCTTCAATCTTTCCCAGCATCAGAGTCTTTTCAAAGGAGTCAGTTCTTCGCGTCAGGCAGCGAAAGCATTGGAGTTTCAGCTTCAGCATCAGTCCTTCCAATGAATATTCAGGACTGATTTCCTTTAGGATGGACTGGTTGGATCTCCTTGCAATCCAAGAGACTCTCAAGAGTCTTCTCCAACACCACCGTTTAAAAGCATCAATTCTTCGGTGCTCAGCTTTCTTTAGAGTCCAACAATCACATCCATACATGACTACTAGAAAAACCATAGCTTTGAGTAGATGGTCCTTTGTCGGCAAAGTAATGTCTCTGCTTTTCAATATGCTGTCTAGGTTGGTCATAACTTTTCTTCCAAGAAGCAAGTGTCTTTTAATTTCATGGCTGCAGTCACCATCTGAAGTGATTTTGAAGCCCAATAAAATAAAGTCTGTCACAGTTTCCATTCTTTCCCCATCTATTTCCCATGAAGTGATTGGACCAGATGCCATGATCTTAGTTTTCTGAATGTTGAGTTTTAAGCCAACTTTTTCACTTTCCTCTTTCACTTTCACAAAAAATGCCTTTTTGCATTTCTTCTTCTTGGGGATGCTCTTGATCCCTGCCTCCTATACAATGTCATGAACCTCCACCCATAGTTTTTCAGGCACTCTATCAGGTCTAATCCCTTGAATCTATTTCTCACTTCCACTGTATAATCATAAGACATTTGATTTAGGCCATACATGAATGGTCTAGTGATTTTCCATACTTTCTTCAATTTAAGTCTGAATTTGGCAATAAGGAGTTCATGGTCTGAGCCACAGTCAGGTCCTGGTCTTATTTTTGCTGACTGTATAGAGCTTCTCCACTTTTGGCTGCAAAAAGTATAATCAATCTGATTTCAGTATTGACCATCTGGTGATGTCCATGTGTAGAGTCTTCTCTTGTGTTGTTGGAAAAGGGTGTCTGCTATGACCATATATGTACTTTATACATATGTATACCTTACAAATAAACAGTGACTTTCTGCAATTACTTTTGCAATTGTTCTGCAAACAATTACTTCAGCACTCCAGATAAGTAGGTAATAAATATAACTTCCTCTTGGGAAAATTGAGGCACTTTTTTTTTTAATAAAAAAACTTTTAAATAAAATAATAAAAAATATGTTTGTTTTCCAAAATTTACCATATCCTAACACAGAAAAATTTCACAAATATGAATATATGTAAAATCAACAATATCATTAAAAATAAATTTGGATTTTCATCCATATAATTATAATCAGCCACAATATCACAGTATAAGGAAGAAAAGACCAAAGAAAAGTCAATTTAGCCTGAGTAAGTTCAAAAAGCAAGTGAGGAAATTCATTTAATTGAGAATAAAATAATAGAATATCAAAAACATATGATTTTAGTGTTGGAGGGTAGAAAAGAAAAGGAAAGACTATTGCCCTAATATGGATTTCTCTGATCGAACTGGCCACAAACTACACCCCTAAACATGTGAGTAATGATAACTGTTTACAATCTTTATTTCAATGCTTAAGAAAGCTGGCCCAATGCACTGGTTTCAATATAAGCATAGATATTGTCAAGCTATTCTTCTGTAACAGTCAACTTTGGTAAAAGTAAACTGAAATCTGCTCCTTAGGTCATTACCATTTTGGGACATTAAGAGCCAACCCAAATCAATGAGACTAAGAGAACCATTAGATATCATATCAATAGTCCTGTAGTCTGGTCTTAATACATGTAGTAATAGACAGATTGTTTTTACACTTTTGTCCATGAATGATAAATAAAATATTATCTAGGTAAAGAAAGGTTAATCATTAACTGCATATATAATATTAATTTCATATTTTTCTCATGAATAAAATTCCAAATAAACAGAATGAAACATCCTTTGAAATGGAGTATAATTAAATGCCTCTGGTAACTTTGAGCAGGTATTTATATTAATCCAAACATTAAAAATTGTATTAAGCCCAATACAAAATATATTCCCCACATCTGCCTATCTTTCATTAGGAAGTACAGAGTATACATCTGCATCTGTCCTGACAAACATTCTAAAGTACCGATCCAGGTAAACAGCATCAATGCATTCATAAACCTGACAGAGTCCCAGGTCCATGTGGTTTATACTATGAAAAGCATAAAATGTTTAGGTAGATTTTGTTTTTATGCTTACATACATTAAAAAGATCGTCTTTAAAAATAATTATTTTGTGAGCCAATAGAAGAAAATGTGTATCTCTAAATATTGATGTTACATGATTTGACCAACAGTGCTCTATTATTATATTGATCTTACCAAAAAATAGCTAATCTAAAACATAATGAAAATGAAATGAAAAAAATGTAGGACACTGAGAAAACCTAGTCTCTCTTTCTGTTGACATTCAGCCTCTGTTATGTACCTGTTTTCAGACAGAGAAAGTAAATTCACAATATTGCAAAGACCCTACTGAGAATACCTTCTTGTATAAATTTGGAGAATGTCTGCAGAAATTTCCTGGATGGCTTCAATAATGATAAAAGTTCCTCTACCTACATTGAGAGAGAGAGAGAGAAAGAGAAGAGCGAGAAAGAGAATACATGATATGAGAAACGTAATCTAATCTAACCAGGCCAAGTATAAGCATAAAAGTGGACTTTAACTACACTAAAAATGAAAACAAAAGTTATGATTTTATCAAGTCATCCATCAAAACTGAGTAGACACATCAAGAGACCTAGGAACCAGAGACTTCATCAAGCTATAGGAAGCATAGTCTGAGAAGTTTCTGGCAATAGTAAGAATCTGGATTGGCTACTTGAATGTTAGGGGAATTTGCCGGTAGGCAGGAGGGAGATAAGCAAGCAGGCAGCCTGTCCATGTAATTAGCAATGTCCACTGGAGGGCAGCCAGTGGATATTCTGGCAGGAAAAAGGTGTTAGGAGAATCTGTTGACTGGTAATCAATAGAAGTACTAAAAGGCAATGCTCAATATGATGGAGGTTTGGCTTAAGGTAGTACTTTGTGGCCAGTTAAAGGGACTCAATACTAAGATGTCTGCTCAGAGATGGGGAAATAACAAGGATCTAGTGAATTACTTAGAGTTAGAAGAAAAAGCCTTTGCCAAGTATATAGCCAAGAGCCAGTTATTAGAAATAAGAGCAGAACTGGCATCAAAGGTGAACTTGAATTTGATCAATAGAATTACCAACTGAGACAGTTAAGAAACCCTCCAGTAGAAAGGAGATTATTCCAGAGGGGGATATTGATTTCAGCCTGAGTTTTAAAATTGAGCCACCCTAAAAGAGGGACCTTGATAGATAAATGATCAAGAAACCAGGCCATTTATTACCATCATCTGCATAATTAAGATAAAGTATGATGATTCTTAGAATATGACTGCAATGTAAGCCAGAGTGCACTGAAAACAATGGCATCATTAGGTATGTTGCACGCAATAGTACTTTCCTATTGAATTCCCTACTGAAAAGCTTTCCTGCTGCATAGTAAGAAAAATTGCCATTATTCAGCACCTGCAAGTCTGTTTCAGTCCGGGTTCTTTTTTTCTTTTTAAGGCAACAGAAGCTGACTCCAAGTAACTTCAGCCGAATGTAAATTTATTGGAAGGATAGCTGCAGCTTACAGAATCAATAGGAAGGCTTAGGAACCAGGCTCAGGAGATGAGTAGAAAACAAAGGGATCTGAGTAATGGAGACACAACCAACATCATGCTACAGAAACTGCCAGGATACGATATTGATTTGGCATCATTTTCCCAGACTTAGAAGCTGTCAGCATGTCATCGTGGGCATGACTAAATTCTCAACCACCCTTCCATCGCCACACCATCTCCTTCCATTCAAATTCCTGAGGTGGGGTAAATGATTGGCTAAACCTAAAGCAGGTTTATGCTCCAGCTTCCAGAAGGTGGTTTTCCTCCAACCCACTCTCAGCCTCAGAGAGCCACGAGTTTAATCTTGGTCACTACAGATTACTTTGATGTTTTCTGGAATTTCATATAAATGAAATCATACACACTCTTTTTCATTGCTCCTTTGCACAGCAGAATATCTTAAATTTTCCATGTTGCTACATGTGTGGGTAATTTGTTCTCTTTCATTGCTGAGTAGAATTCCATAAAGACCAAAATGTGATTATTCATTTACCTACTGATGGGTTTTGGCATTCTTTCCAGATTTTTGCTAATGCAAAAAAAAAAAAAAAAAAAAAAAGCTGCTATAAACATTCATAAGGAAATACTAGTGTGGACATATGTTTTCATTTCTCTTGGGTCAACAACTCAGAGTGCAATTGCTATGACTTCGTGAGAAAACTACCTAGCTATTTTCCAAAGTGGTTGTGCGCTTTGCATCCCCACTGGCAATTTATGATGGCTCCAGTTGCTCCACATACTAACAACTTGGCCTATCCTATCTCTTTAATTACCCAGCCATTCCAATGGGTATGTAGCAGTACTTTGTGGTGGTTTTCACTTGCATTTATCTGATGACTAATTACTCCGGTGGTCTTTTCTTCTGTTTCTTGGTCCATTTGTAGATCTTCTCTTGTATAGTGTCCCTTCAATCTGCCTGTGCCAGACTGCATTTTCCATAAATAGCCATAACAGTATCTTCTATCTCACATGTTTTTCTTAC